>NC_060140.1:912736699-913084616 GCF_021461385.2 Schistocerca piceifrons | reverse complement strand
ACCTGAAAGTGTCATATTCACAATTTTTTTGTTTATACACTTTGGAAGACGTCGTATAATCAGAAGATTATGTAACAATTTCACTTCAGAAGAAATCAGTGTATTTTTTTGCTTCTTTATTTTTTGTCAGAAACTTAAAATAACTGCATCTACTCCCAATTAACACGAGGTGTTTACCAACCTGTTGCCAGCTGTTATGTTCCCTGTGTGATGTTAATCTTTTTTTCAGATGTACTAGCCTTGCAATATGGACATGCTTGCATAGTATATATCCCAAATGGCAAACGACAGGCAGAAAAAAGTAGCTTCATTCGATCAAAAGCGATATATGCAGCTTTGGAGGATGTTTCTGAAACACACAACTCGTACGCATAACGAATCCCATCTGAAGCAACTACAGATTGGGGCGCTCCACACTTGCTTTTTATTTCGCCAGAAGAGGAACTTTAACAATGAATTGATGAAATCAAAGGAACAAGTTTGAGTGGAAAGCTAAAACGTACATGAAGTAAGATCAAAATGAAGTATATTGATAATACACTACGTAGAAATCTAAACTGTTAACGGATGGCTAACGAAATAGGGAAATGTCTCTTCGTCTGTTTTAAATGGATTTGGAAACAAATTGTAGTGCTAAGAAGAAAATTCACAGTTTCATCGAAATCCTGACCTGGGATATTCTCAGTCTCGCTGAAATCCTGATAATTCCAGCCTCACGGCAGTAAGAGCTAGCAAGAACTCCTGCGCGCGGCATTTAAGACAGCCGAGTGGTCGGATCTAGGAATCTTTCTGAAAGTAGTTCGATAGCTACAGTGCAGTAATTACTTATTTTGGAATAGCGATAACTTTTAACACTGCCTCGCTGTTCACAGGGAGACTAGGGACTCCCATCGACACCGATTTTTGAGATGTGATGCTACACAAGGATATCGAAAACTTTGTGGACTGTTAAGAAAGAAGGAACTTCTCGGGAGACTCGGCTACAAGAGGATCGTGTGGGAAACATTGACAAGAAGAATCTTCGTCTTGCCTCTGGTGGAGGGGATACACAATATTTGTGAAAGGCAAATGAAAATCTTAACCCTGCACATAATTGTAACAAGTACATCGTATGTACTCACATGAAGAAGAAACACACTATTCCATTTGATGGTACTTTTTAAAATAAATACACTTTAAAATTCATCCCAAGTTTCCATCTTCACTCGCGTAGAAAATATAGTATTATGACATTTGATGAATTTATTTGCAAGCACCCTATAAATTAGCGGAGCATTAGGTTTATATTAGATGTAGTTTTCTTCCCTAGCTCTATAGACCCTCAAGGATGTAGAACATGTTACAAAACAAGAACACGCAATATATGTTTACAAAAAAAGAGTTATATTAATTTACCCGTTATAGATCCCAAGTGAAACAGTCCTGATGGGTGTGAGATAACTCCAAAATATTTCAAACACATTTGCATTTGAAATATAACAACAAACTTGTCCCAAATCAAATAAATGCACAATTTAATGGGGCGCATATCGTAGTTGCTAGACTGTTGTAGCCATGCATCAACAAAGGGAAAATCAGTTTACCACATTTATGCATATTGATCACATTACTGCTCTGAAGGTGTTCCTTAGTCAAATTTTGTGTACAGTAATACATTATTTGTTATTGTTTATACTATATACACATTATTTGGTTCTTGTAAGAAACTCTTTAATGAAGTAGAAGGTGTTGAACACCAGGAAAAAATTATGCTTCTCTTAAATTGAAATCTATCAGTAGTTAAACGTTTTATGGGTGTCGGCATGTTATCGAAAATATGTGTTCCTGAGTACTAGACGCTTATCTGGACCTAAGTAAGTGACTTTAAGTATTTCTGAAGATTATTCTTATTTCTAATGTTCATTCCACGAACTTGTCTCGCACGCCACAGACTGCTAAGAGCCTGTGGAGTCTGACCACTTTTGGGCTCTTTACACCGCGGATGCTCCGACTACAGACGAAGGGGAGGATGTTGTGGTTTTCACTACGAATACAGGTGTTTTACTGCTTTTCACGATACTCGATACTGTGCAAGCCTCTTCGAATAACTACTGCAACCTACGTCCTTTTAACATCCTACTTACTTATGCATCTTTTGGCCACGATCAACTACTTCCCTACAAAACTAAACTGGCGATCACCAGGTGTCTTTTAGTCAAATTATGCCTGAAACTTCTTTCTTCCCAAATTCTATTACGTATCTTTTCATTGGTTGCTTGATCTCCCCATATACTCTTCACATTCGTCTGTAGCACCACATTTCAAATGCTTCAGCTCTCTTTTTCCTTGATATGTTTAGCGTTCATTTCCCACTTGCGTACAAGGCTACAATCCACACAAATACCTCCAGAAAAGACTTCCATACCATTAAGTTTACATTCGATGTTAATTACTGTCTCTCCTTCAAAAACGTTTTAGCCATTGCTAATCTACATTTTACATCTTCTCCACTCCGGCAATCAGCAGTTATTTTACTTTCCAGACAGTGACACTAATGTACTGCTTTTGGTTCTCTAGTTTCCTTATCTAATTCCCTCAGCATTACCTGATTTAATTCGACTACGTTTCATTTTCCCTGCTTTTCTTTTGTTGATGTTCATCTCATATTCTTCTTTCAATACACTGTACATCCCGTTCAGTTGCTCTTCCAAGTGCTTCACTGTCTCTGACATAATTACGATGTCATCGGCAAACCTGAAAGTTTGTATATATTCTCCCCGAACTTTAATTCTTTCTCCAAATTTTCCTTGGGTTTCCTTTACTGCTTGCTCAATGTGCAGACTGGGATGGGCTACAAACCTGCCTCACACCCTTCTCAACCACGGCTTCCCTGTCATACCCCTCTAATCTCATAACTGCCGTCTGGTTTCTGTACTAGTTGTATATAACCTTTTGCTTCCTGTATTTACCCCTGTTACCTGCAGAATTTCAAAGAGTGTATTGCAGTCATCATTGTCAAAAGCTTCCTCCAAGTCTAGAAAAACTATAAACCTGCGGATTTCTATCCTTAATCTGCCTTCTAAGATAAATCGTTGGGTCAGTTTTGCCTCGTGTGTTCCTACATTTCTCCGGAATCTTCCACAAGATCGGTGTCCACCAGTTTTTCAATTCTTCTGCTACATTCTGGTGTTATAAGGTTTCCAAGGTAAAAGATCGTAATACACTACTGGCCATTAAAATTTCTACACCAAGAAGAAATGCAGATGATAAACGGGTGTTCATTGGACAAATATATTATACTAGATCTGACATGCGATTACATTTTCACGCAATTTTGGTGCATAGATTCTGAGAAATCAGTACCCAGAACAAACACCTCTGGCCGTAATAACGGCCGTGATACGGCTGGGAATTGAGTCAAACAGAGCTTGGATGGCGTGTACAGGTACAGCTGCCCATGCAGCTTCAACACGATACCACAGTTCATCAAGAGTATTGTGACGAGCCAGTTGCTCGGCCACCATTGACCACACGTTTCCAGTTGGTGAGAGATCTGGAGAAAGTGCTCGCCAGGGGAACAGTCGAACATTTTCTGTATCCATAAAGGCCCGTACAGGACCTGCAACATGCGGTCGTGCATTATCCTGCTGAAATGTAGGGTTTCGCAGCGATCGAATGGAGGGTAGAGACGCAGCTCGTAACACATCTGAAATATAAGGTCCACTGTTCAAAGTGCCGTCAGTGCGAACAAGAGGTGACCGAGACGTGTAACCAATGGCACCCCATACCATCACGCCGGGTGATACGCCAGTATGGCGATGACGAACACACGCTTCCGGATACACGTTCACCGTGATGTCGCCAAACACGGATGCGACCATCATGATGCTGTAAAAAGATCCTTGATTCATCCGAAAAAATGACGTTTTGCCGTTCGTGCACCCAGGTTCGTCGTTGAGTACACAATGGCAGGCGCTCCTGTCTGTGGTGAAGCGTCAAGGGCAACCGCAGCCATGGTCTCCGAGCTGATAGTCTATGCAGCTGCAAACGTCGTCGAAATGTTCGTGCAGATGGTTGTTGTCTTACAAACATCCCCATCTGTTGCGTCATGCGTCGAGACGTAGCTACACGATCCGTTACAGCCATACGGATAAGACGCCTGTCATATCGACTGCTAGTGATACGAGGCCGCTGGGATCCAGCACGGCGTTCCGTATTACCCCCCTGAACCCACCGATTCCATATTCTGCTAACAGTCATTGGATCTCTACCAACGCGAGCAGCAATTTCGCGATACGATAAACCGCCATCGCGATAGGCTACAATCCGGCCTTTATGAAAGTCGGAAACGGGATGGTACGCATTTCTCCTCCTTACACGAGGCATCACAACAACGTTTCACCAGGCAACGCCGGTTAACTGCTGTTTGTGTACGAGAAATCGGTTGGGAACATTCCTCGTGTCAGCACGTTGTAGGTGTCGCCACCGGCGCCAACGTTGTGTGAATGCTCTGAAAAGCTAATCATTTGCATATCACAGCATATTCTTCCTGTCCTGTCTGTAGCACGTCATCTTCGTGGTGTAGCAATTTTAATGGCCAGTAGTGTAAGAAAACTGATGAGTGACAAAGGAGGTAACTGGAATATAGCGGCAAGTTGGGGAGCCTGCGCGGGAACAGGTGTCGTGTGGCCGCGTAACAGGTAGGAGCGTGACGTAGGGTAGCAACTCACCCTGGCGGCGGCGACGGCGGGCGTGTCCCCCGGGATGACGGCGGCGGGCGGGATGCCGACCTGTGCGCCGGCCACCTGGGCGGCGTGAGTGATCCTGGCCGCCACCACCTCGGGGGTGTCCAGCGGCACGCCTCCCGCCCCCAGCACGACGTTGGCCGCCGGCACGGGCAGCCCCAGACCCAGCAGGCCGGCGCCCGCCAAGTAGCCGGGCCGCGCGCTCACGGCGCACACCACGCTCACCAGCACCACCTGCAACCAGCCGTCTCAGCCACTGTCCACAGTCTGCACGCAGGGTGTTCAAAGACGAGCAGTACGTCACTTCATGAGGAAGAACTTCTGTTGAGAATGAGATTTTCACTCTGCAGCGGAGTGTGCGCTGATATGAAACTTCCTGGCAGATTAAAACTGTGTGCCGGACCGAGACTCGAACTCGGGACCTTTGCCTTTCGCGGGCAAGCGCTCGAGTCTCGGTCCGGCACATAGTTTTAATCTGCCAGGAAGTTTCATATCAGCGCACACTCCACTGCAGAGTGGAAATCTCATTCTGGAAACATCCCCCAGGCTGTGGCTAAGCCATGTCTCCCCAATATCCTTTCTTTCAGGAGTGCTAGTCCTGCAAGGTTCGCAGGAGAGCTTTTGTAAAGGTTGGAAGGTAGGAGACGAGATACTGGCAGAAGTAAAGTTGTGAGGACGGGGCGTGAGTCGTGCTCGGGTATCTCAGTTGGTAGAGCACTTGCCCGCGAAAGGCAAAGTTCCCGAGTTCGAGTCTCGGTCCGGCACACAGTTTTAATCAGCCAGGAAGTTTCATATCAGCGCACACTCCGCTGCAGAGTGAAAATCTCATTCTGGAAACATCCCCCAGGCTGTGGCTAAGCCATGTCTCCGCAGTATCCTTTCTTTCAGGAGTGCTAGTTCTGCAAGTTTCGCAGGAGAGCTTCTGTAAAGGTTGGAAGGTAGGAGACGAGATACTGGCAGACGTAAACCTGTGAGGACGGGGAGTGAGTCGTGCTTGGGTAGCTCAGTTGGTAGAGCACTTGCCCGCGAAAGGCAACTGTCCCGAGTTCGAGTCTCGGTCTGGCACACAATTTTAATCTCCCAGGAAGTTTCAACTTCTGTTGAGTCAAAACGTTCGCTGATCCTTCCCGGCCACACGAGCCACCCTGAACTTATAAACGACATTGCAGTGCCTGTGCCGTTAAGAAGAACGGTGAAATGATCCTACAGACATGAGAGCATATCTGAAGGAACAGGCACCGCGGCGACCATAGCCGTTACGAAATACGAGGACTATTCGGAAAGTAAGGAACGATAGGCCGCGAATTGGAAACCACAGTGAAAATCAAAGTTGTTTTATTTTCAATGGTTAGCTTCTATCAATACCACCACTTGCAAAGTCGGTTAGAAAGCAGATTAATAATGTTTCTCAGGCAGCATATGGTCGCTTTATCGGGCAACAAGAAAGTTAGTAATTTAGGTGAAGCAGGGAAATTAATTAGCAAAGATTATTATACCTAATGTTATCCATCATGAAGCAATTATGATGATATGTATGCCTCTATTCCCAGACAGCTTCATGTCCAAAAAAGACTCAAACGTGTCCCTGTTTAAGCTTCATTACTTACAGTTCTCACGACATTAATGTCCACACAAAGTGCTTTCAGCGAGAAGATCCTGGGAAGTTACACAAAAACTATATATTATTTATAGGCTACGTAGCAAGTTTCCAGCAGCAATATTAAGCGCGAAATCTAGGAAAATACTGCAGCTACCTATAGCTCTTGAGATCGCAAAGACAAAAGTAATCTAATTACTCTTGCACTTCGGCATTTTAGAAGTGTTTTACTCACACTCCATACCTTAACACAAGTACAGTGAGAGGTAGCTTTTGCCGTGAACTTCACGTTAGTTTGCGCACTATGGATGTCGACTGAGCTGTAGAAACAGATGTACACTGTGTGACAAAAACCTCGCAACGAGTAGCAGTCAAATATGGCACTGCTATAGTGACCTTGAAGCAGTCAATAACGGTCCATGTTTCAGGAGATAGCCGATGATCGCAGCACGAGACACAAAGTACCAGCTTGGTGTCATCCCCTGGCGAGGGGGTCTGCTGACCGGTTGTCCTGCATACTACCTGCCCAAGCAAATTGATTTTCAACAGGGAATCCACAAGAATCAGTGTATCTAAGCGAAGACAGATATTTTATAAGCAAATCAGGAAATCTTAATTTTGCTCGGCCCAACCCCCTTCACTCTGAGTAGATGACTGGACTATAGGCAACACGCATTAGTTATGCACGTAGCTGATTGCCTACGTTCTGCCACCTCTCATACGGTGCTTGACGGAGGCTACCCTTCCTTTTTCCACTCGCAGATCAAACGAGAGGGAAACGACTGTCGACGTGTTTCCGTGCATTCCTGACGCGAGATGTACGTTGGCAACAATAAAATTTTTCTGCAGTCTGTCCCAGATACCGATTCTCTTAAAATTTTTCAATAGAGTTTCGCAAAAAGAACGTCTTCCCTCCAGGGATTCGCATTTGTGTTCACGTAGCATTTCCGTAGTACTTCCGTGTTGATTGAAGCTAGAACATGTCTAGCAGCACCTCTGAATTTCTTAGCTGTCTTCGTTTAACCCGATCTGTTGTGGATTCCAAACACTCGAGCACTACTCAAGAATGGGTCGCACAAGTGTCTTGTGCGCAATCTCCTATGTAGGTGAGCCACACTTTTGTAAAATTTTCATAGTAATCCAAAGTCGACCATTCGCCCCCCCTCCCCCTCCCCCTGTAGCCGATCTTACGTGCCTCTCCTGTTTCACATCACTTAGCAGTTTTACCCCTAGATATTTAGTCAATGTATCAATCGCCACACCAGTAATACATTACTTGAAATATAGAATTGTTATTTCTGTTTCTTAACTTAGGTTTTCCCAAAGTAAGAGCAAGCCGCATGCGTCACAGAAAATTCTGATTTTAACAAAATCATTTTGTATCCTTCTACAGTCCAAGACGACATTGTTTTGTGCACTACAGTGTCATCAGCCAGGGGTCACAGATTGCTGTTCACCCTGTCCATGAGACCGCTTAAGTATATCGGGAACTACCACATAAGCCTCACGCGCTCCTGACGATTCCTTTGTTACCAGATGAGATCCTCCCAAACGCCCTTCAAGCAGGTCTGTGGCTTTTACAAGTTCTATAGTAATGTTTAGTGACATTTCGAATGTAGCCGACTGATTTACGAATCAGGACGAGTGTCACAAGAAACTCAAACAAGGAACTTTAGGGAAGTAAGCGATCACAAAAATAGCACAGCCAGTGTGTTTATTGGGTTCTGTTGCCTCAGAAGTTATAAAACTGACACAAGCTTTATTTAATTTTAGGCATGGTGTTTGAAGCCCGTTATTTTCTGCCGAGCAGAATCTTCCTCCTAACCCACACACTTATATGATGTACGCAGCAGTTAACCAACGTTATCTGACAGATTTGTATCTAGGAAACAAAGCAGCAAAGGACATGCAAATGAAATTGAAATGCATTGGAAGTATCTACATAGCATACACATAACAGGAACCGGTTCGCCGATACTCGCACGGAGCTAACATGTCAGCACAGACTTGTGACGTCATCTCAAGGGCAAACAAGGCATTACCGCTCAGTCGCTGTTACGCTATGATGCAGTTTCTTGGCTTTGGATTCCAGCAGGAAACGCCCTGAGGGCCGCGTCTTCCACCCTACGGGGGAGACACCTGCGTCAGCTACCTATACGGTTTCGGTGAGCCGAGAACGAGGCTGTCTGGTTGGTACGGCACCGGCTATTGCATTGTTCTTGCCGATTACCGCATTCCGCACTGGGAGTGGCTACCGAAGCGGAACCGTTTCTCTAAAGGTTACCGCGGAACTGCTGCCTCGCCATAAACCGCATGAGTGGCCGAGCTTTTTGCTGCCGTCAGCGGCCAGTGCGATGTTATGTCTGCCCGAAAGAAACAGAGAACGCTATTTCTGGGCAATTGAGCTCCCTTAATTTCGCCGTTAAGCTCTGTAATGGCAAATATTTGTAGAAATTACCAGAACCACAAGAAAATGAAGTGCTCAAGCCTCCATTCATGCCTTGTGAGAAAAGAGTGGAAATTGCAGCTCGTGAAAGAACCGGAAACTGCCACCGCTGCGCTGTATTTGATGGATCGACAGGAAAATGTAACTACTCGAGAATGCGTTGAAGGAACTAAAAATTACAGTTTTTTAGAAAATGAACTCAAATTTATCCTCATATAAATTTGATACACTAATGAAGGTTTCGGGGCTTGTCAATGCAATGGATTTTCTCGGTCAGTTCGCAAGTCGGCACGCGGACACACTGTGGTGTTGGGGCAACAAGAAACCCTAGAAACTGTTTCTGGAAAAGGAATAGAGTTAAAATTTGGGAAAACCATCCAATATCTGTAATTATACCACTCTTAACTATCTGCAACTGTTAATTTAGCATTTGAATGCTGTAATTCATTTAATTATCCAGGAACTCAAATGGGGATATTATTGGTGAAATATTTAGTTCAAATTCAAATGGCTCTGAGCACTATGGGACTTAACTGGCGAGGTCATCAGTCCCCTAGAACGTAGAACTACTTAAACCTAACTAACCTAAGGACATCACACACATCCATGCCCGAGGCAGGATTCCAACCTGCAACCGTAGCGGTCGCGCGGTTCCAGACTGTAGCACCTAGAACCGCTCGGCCACCCCGGCCGGCAAATATTTAGTTCCCCAGAGCTTTGTGACGGAGACCATATGACCAAGTTCAATAACAAAGAATATGATTTTGAGGCAAATTGATAGCTGAAAGTGACACGCACTAACCGAAACTGTATTACTGACATACATCGACCTCTGAAAAGGTCGGAAAGTGTGGTACCACTTAATTTAAGTGTGGCACTGTGACAACTTCGTAAACAAGAACTGGCGTGAATTATTTGGAAAAGTAGTTAAAACAGTTCAATAAAATGGCAGTACATAATGTTCTGAGAGGGATTTTTCCCACAAAGTTATGTGAGGCATAGCTGATAACTAATAACGATGAACCAAGCCTGAGACCAGACACCAGCGAAAATATGTGTAGCCATTCAGAGAAACGGCTCATGGGGAATCAGAACAAATGCTATCCGCTACCATGTGATATACTAAGTAACTGGAATCATGTATATGGTACGGAGCACGTGAATAGCGTGGTTGGAATGTGCCATAGAGATGGCTATTGGAGAAACAATAACAAGGCTGCTAGATCTGGAGCTAATAGGGGGTTCACAGAGGACGAACTTGAAAGCAACAGATAAGTGATGTAACGGCGAGCACTAAAAATAAGCAGGTTAGAATATTGTGAAGAATTGACAATTACTGGCCAGGATGAAGACGTATTGTTGTTAACATACGTGCAGTGTTGTATGGCCACAAGAATAAGAACAGCAAATTTTCTGATAGCGCATAGTATCACCGTAAAAATCCTGACTCACTTCTATTTAACATGCGACAAGTTAAAAATCACCAGAAACTGATGCAAAGTTCCATACTAAACTGTAATAGTATTCGTCGGAGCGTTCGGGTCACTCATTTCATGTAAATAATGTTCTGACGAGTTAAGTTAATTTCCTTATGTAGCGAAGTTTAACGAAAACTTATTAGTATCTGTTATGAAACCAGTAGAGATTTCAGGCTGTGATATCGGTGGATCTTCTTTTCCTGCCATTATGATGTTGTCACAAGTGCCATAACAGTAGCAGCAGGCGCGGGAAACTGATATCCTTAAAACAAATTATCGTAGCTGTGCTCAGAGACTTGGAGCAAAAATTCACTGGTGCCTATATCGTGATGTACAACTGATTTACGTTTTCATTTTTATGCTTCCTAATATTTCCTCTCGTGTCTTATTATCACTACGAAATTGTTTTGCCTAAAGTTAAAGTGGCCTTATTGAAAACTCCTAGTGGGACAACATTCAGACTGTCTTACTTGGTTTATTATCACCAAGTTTACTATACTATTCACAATGATGTAGTTGCAGTGGGGTATACAGATGTAGTTGTTGTTGTTGTGGTCTTCAGTCCAGAGACTGATTTTATGCAGCTCTCCATGCTACTCTATCCTGTGCAAGCTTCTTCATCTCCCAGTACCTACTGCAGCCTACATCCTCCTGAATCAGTGTATTCATCTCTTGGTCTCCCCCTACGATTTTCACCCTCCACGCTGCCCTCCAATACTAGATTGGTGATCCCTTGATGCCTCAGAATATGTCCTACCAACCGATCCCTTGTGCCACAAATTTCTTTTCTATCCAATTCTATTCAGTACCTCCTCATTAGTTATCTGATCTACCCATCTACTATTCAGCATTCTTCTGTAGCACCACATCTGTAAAGCTTCTATTCTCTTCTTGTCCAAACTATTTATCGGCCATGTTTCACTTCCATACATGGCTACAATCCATACAAATACTTTCAGAAACGACTTCCTGAAATTTAAATCTTACTCGATATTAACAACTTTCTCTTCTTCAGAAACGCTTTCCTTGCCATTTCCAGTCTACATTTTATATCCTCTCTACTTAGACCATCATCAGTTATTTTGCTCCCCAAATAGCAAAACTCATTTACTACTTTAAGTGTCTCATTTCCTAACCTAATTCCCTCAGCGTCATCCGATTTAATTCGACTACATTCCATTATCCTCGTTTTCATTTTCTTGATGTTCATCTTATATCCTCCCTTCAAGACACTGTCCATTCCGTTCAACTGCTCTCCAGGTCCCTTGCTGTCTCTCATAGAATTACAATGTCATCGGCGAACCTCAAGGTTTTTATTTCTTCCCCACGGATTTTAATTCCTAATCCGAATTTTTATTTCGTTTCCTTTACTGCTTGCTCAGGTACACAGCTATGACAATTTGTTTTAAGGATATCAGTTTGCCGCATCTACTGTTACTGTTAAGATTAAACCAATTTTATATTTTATTTTGATCACTACTACATAGTTTCGGTTGTGTAGCCAACGTGAAATATAGAGTATAGCCTGTTCAACGCCCATATTTGCGTTACGTTCAGCGTAAAATTCTGTGATGTAGACAAGAATCCAAGGACGTGCTTTTAACAGATTGTAGTGTACACTTGAGATGGCTGCACAACCGAAACTGTGTAGTCGTGAACGATATAAACGAACCGTTTAATACTGACAACAACAGCTCGTGCGGCGAAGACCATCGTCATACGCACAGAGTGTTCTCTATGCTGGCGCATGCACCTATGGAAAGGACTTGAAGCAAAGTAGCACTTATAAAGCGTATCAAGATAACTTTGTCTTCAATCCAAAAGCCGGACGCGGTGGCCGAGTGGTTCTAGGCGTTTCAGTCCGGAACCGTGATGTTGCTACGGTCGCAGATTCGAATCCTGCGTCGAGCATGGATGTGTGTGATGTCCTTAAGTTAGTTAGATTTAAGTAGTTCTAAGTTGTAGGGGACTGATGACCTCAGATGTTAAGTCCCATAGCGCTCAGAGCAATTTGAACCATTTTTTCAATTGGTTTGAACGTCAAAGTGCTCTTTTAGGGAGATGGTATGCCCTTGAGTTACTCCGACCCATAAACCCATTCATCCAAGCAGTTGTATAGTGACGTACAGTTTAACGTGGGCTCGGTACCAAGGTGCAACTCGACATTTTCTACATCAATAAATGTCGCCAGAGAGGAAGTAAGCATTAAGAGACAGCTGTATAGCCTATCCCCAACCGAAGCTCAAAAGTGGGAGATTTCAGTCTGGCATTCAAACGCACTGTCAGAGAGGGACTAAGCACGAAGCTTATTAAAAAATAAACAGGTTCCACGCAATCTTATATGTTAGCCGTAGAATTAGCAGCGGTGAAACTCCATTGTTTCTCAGCTTACATAATTCCGCCAGCAGGGAAAAATTAATTAAAAATTTCTATTGTCGCTGAAGTGAGGTGGCATGACTCCACAACGAGAAAGGTTGCGTGAGAAAATTCTCCGGCGTTAGCCGACGACCGCCGTACTTACCAAGAGCTTCATGTCAGTGTGTGTGTGAGTGTTTTGGTGTTCGGCTGCTGACGAACTGTGCAGTCCGGCTGGCGCGGGGCTCTTTATATAGCGGCTTGGCAGACAGGCAGTCCGGGCCCGGAATGTCTTCCTAGACGTTGCTGGCGGCCGCAGGTACACGCCCACCTAGAGGACGAGCTACGTACAGGAAGCGGCGCAGGCTAGAGGCTGCGAGCGACGCCCCACCAAGCGACCAGACAGAGGGGTGTCCACACAGGGGGAGGGGGTGTCCTTTGTCATCTGCCACGGGGCACGTGACCACACTGCAAGGGCGACCGGCCGGCGGCCAGGAACGCCCACACCGCAGGCGTAGCCCTGCGCTGTGACTCCGTGCCCTTTGATGTCCGCCGATCTCTCGAGCTAAAGCTTGTAGCAGAACAGCTCCGTAAGTAACATAAAGCACTATATAACTCGACTGTGAAGCTGTAACACCAACATCTTAAGGGGGTAGGACGTCAAATGGGACGACTTGGAGCAGGAGAGGCAGCACAGGACATTTTAATTTCAACTGTCTATACTTTTACCAACAAATTTATAAAACTTTGTCAGCATAACCAGGAAGGCTTCAGGATTCACACTTATAGCAGTGGAAGCTCACAAACATGACAAAATAAATTTTTTTTTAGATGTGAAATTTCATCATTTTTTCAGTTACTGGTGGCAGAATTTGTTGCTATAGGTACACTTTTCTTCATAAGTAGTAGAGACTCTTCGATGAAATTTGCACAGCATACAAACCATACTTACAGGTGTATGAAACTCTAGAATTTATTTAATTTATGAAAAAATGAATAAGCTGTTACATTTTAAACTTCATGTTTAGAACAAACTCAAATTTTATAGTCAATTATCTCAATTTTTACCACATTTTTTAATAGATTTGGAAAATTTTAGAGTTTCATACACCTGTAACTATGGTTTGTATGCTGTGCAAAATTCATCGAAGAATCTCTCCTATCTATGAAGAAAAGTGTACCTATAAGAACAAATTCAGCCAATAATAAGTGAAAAACTCATGAAATTTCAGATATAAAAAAAAATATTTTGTTGAGTTTTGAACTTCCACTGCTAATCCTGAATCCTTCCTAGTGATGCTGCAAAAGTTTTAAAAATTTATTTGTAAAAGTATAGACAGTGGAAATTAAAGTGTCCTGTAATGCCTCTCCTGCTCCAAGTCGTCCCGTTTACAGTAATTTATAGATACCAAAATTTCCTGGTAGATTAAAGCTGTGTGCCGGACGGGGTCTCCAACAGAAGACCTTTTCCCTCCGCGGGCTAACAAAGAACAACTGCTCTCATAGCATTACTTCGGCAAGTACCTCCTACCGTCCAAACTTCACAGGAGTGACATCGGCGAACAATCCATCATTTGCGTAAATGAGCAAGAGAAACCGGCTAAATGCCTCACTCAGGCTGGCCGATAGACCAACCATGGTCGTTCATCCACGCGATGATTCCATCTGGGTCTGGCTCACCCTGTCACGCAAGACAGCGCGCTGCGTCTTACTCTATACCAGCACGTCCGCTCGTGGAAGTCAGTTACCGCTTGAAAATGGCTTAATAGGTCAATAATCGATGATAATAATTACTATCATTGATGGAAACGTTGTCATTTCGGAAAACGTAACCATGATGATGTCACGGTAAACTGCCTTAAACTGAAAAGCCACCACTAAAACTTCGCCTAATGCATTTTTGTTCTATTTCCGTCGCAGTTAACTGTTGTTGCCTGTACTGTTATCGTTAAGCGTCACAGAATAGACAACAATATAAAATAATCTCTTCCAACATATACAAACAAAAGCATGTAAACATAAGGAAATTTTTAATTTGCGAAGATGTCGAGAGGATTTGCGTGCTTCAGTGATGTGGAATGCTGTACCGGCGGTAGGGTAGCTTCTGATAGGGTCTCCCAGAGCAGTCAGACAGAATAATGTCTCACAGCATCACATACTTTCCTTTATCTGATCCTGAGTTTTCCATTCTTGCCATGACATCCTCCTATGGGGATCCCATCTTGGGAGTATGTGAGTGGCAGCCACATGGCCCTTAGCTAAGTCTTACATTATTTCCACTTACTTTTGTCACGCTTCTGCTGTGTACTTTCCTATCAACCTCCCTTGGCTAACTCTTGGTTTTTCGAACCCTACAGTATTAGTTTTCGAGGACCACGTGTGCCTTTCTTTCCACCATTCTGCTATTTGATGTATCTCACTTCAGTAAAGAGCAGGGACTTGCTTTGTTGGAGTTCTCGGGGCGGTATTCCCAAGTACTCACCAATAGGCTGGGGGCCACTGACAAAATCCAGTATAAGATCATATTGATGGACCAGGTTCCAATTAAGCAGTCACCCTACCTGGTGTCACTATCGGAGATGGGAGACTTAAGGAAAATCATACAGCAGCTTTTGAGCTGAAGCAAGCGTACCACCAAGTGCCTCTCACAGAGGAATTTAAGATTCTTACTGCATCCTTCACATGTTGGAACCTCTTTGAATATAACTGAGTTCCGTTTGGGTTAGCTGCCAGAGCAGCCTTATTGTCACGTTTATTAGATTCTGTGCCGGGCGACTTACAATTTAAGTGTGTCTACAATTACCTATACCATGTTTTTATCCACAGGAAGATCATTAGTGAGCATTTGGATCACATAGTTCAAGACCTTCACTGCCTCCAGAAATTTGTGCTGACTGTATAAACTTCTAAGGTCGACCTCACCCAGAAAGAGATCTTGACCCTCGGTCGTCTTACGCCCAGTGAAGATGTGAGGGTGGTCCATGAACGTATTAAAGCTATTCACCTGTTTCGTAGGCTAAAGGATAAAAACGCTGAAGCTAGGTTTATAAGCATGGAGAATTTTTTCTACAGTTCCATGCCCAATTTCGTTCAGCTGGATGCCGCCTTTACCCAACTGCAGAGGAAGGGTGGGCATTTCCAGTGGGATGATAATCGACAGACATCATTCGATGAACTGAGGGCAGCATTGCCCACTCCACGCACCGTAGCTGCACCAGACTTCGACGGGATTTTTATCGTGCAGAGACGCTCCTCCAGTTCTGGCACTGCTGCCGTCCTCCCTAGAAGGAAGCCGAGAGGAAGCCTGTCGGCTACGCCTGCAGGTCTTCATCCGATGTGTAATACAAATACCCTGTATTGTTTGGATTAAAAGGTTCAAGTTTTATCTTAAGCGAAGCCACTCCACTATGACGACCAGGCGTTAATTAGGGTTAATGAAGACGGAAAGGATAGGTAGGTGAGCTGTGTGGATATCCGTTTTTTGTTTTAGTGGTATTATACAGGGTGGTCCATTGATAGTGACCGGGCCAAATATCTCACGAAATAAGCATCAAACGGAAAAACTACAAACAATGAAACTCGTCTAGCTTGAAGGGAGAAACCAGATGGCGCTATGGTTGGCCCGCTAGATGGCGCTGCCATAGGTCAAATGGACATCAACTCCGTTTTTTTTTTAATAGGAACCCCCATTTTTAATACATATTCGTGTAGTACGTAAAGAAATATGAATATTTTACTTGGACAACTTTTTTCGCTTTGTGATAGATGGCGCTGTAATAATCACAAACGTATAAGTACGTGGTATCACGTAACATTCCGTCAGTGCGGACGGTATTTGCTTCGTGATACATTATCCGTGTTAAAAAAAGGACCGTTTACCAATTGCGGAAAGGGTCGATATCGTATTGATGTATGGCTATTGTGATCAAAATGCGCAACGGGCGTGTGCTATGTATGCTGTTCGGTATTCTGGACGACATCATCCAAGCGTCCGTACCATTCGCCGGATAGTTACGTTATTTAAGGAAACAGGAAGTGTTCAGCCTCATGTGAAACGTCAACCATGACCTGCAAAAAATGATGATGCCCAAGTAGGTGTTTTAGGTGCTGTCGCGGCTAATCCAGACATCAGTAGCAGACAAATTGCGCGAGAATCGGGAATCTCAAAAACGTCGGTGTTCAGAATGCTACATCAACATCGATTGCACTCGTACCATATTTGTGTGTACCAGGAATTGCATGGCGACGACTTTGAACCCCGTGTACAATTCTGCCACTTGGCACAAGAGAAATTACGGGACGATGAGAGATCTTCTTGCACGCGTTCTATTTAGCAACGAAGCGTCATTCACCAACAGCGGTAACGTAAACCGGCATAATATGCACTATTGGGCAACGGAAAATCCACGATGGCTGCGACAAGTGGAACATCAGCGACCTTGACGGGTTAATGTACGGTGCGGCATTATGGGAGAAAGAATAATTGGCCCCCATTTTATCGATGGCAATCTAAATGGTGCAATGTATGCTGATTTCCTACGTAATGTTCTACCGATGTTACTACAAGATGTTTTACTGCATGACAGAATGGCGATGTGCTTCCAACATGATGCATGTCGGGCACATAGCTCGCGTGCGGTTGAAGTGGTATTGAACAGCATATTCAGCATATTTCATGACAGGTGGATTGGTCATCGAAGCACCACACCATGGCCCACACGTTCACCGGATCTGACGTCCCCGGATTTCTTCCTGTGGGGAAAGTTGAAGGTTGTTTGCTATCGTGACCCACCGACAACGCCTGACAACATGCGTCAGCGCATTGTTACTGCATGTGCGAACATTACGGAAGGCGAATTATTCGCTGTTGCCAAATGCATTGAGGTTGACGGACATCATTTTGAGCATTTATTCACAGGTAATCACGCTGTAATAGCATGCGTTCTCAGAAATGGTAAGTTCACAAAGGTACATGTATCACATTGGAATAACCGTACCTACTTTCTCTATTTTAATTTAAAAGACCTACCAGTTACCAACTGTGAGCCGTATGTCTGTAACTATTAGAGCGCCATCTATCACAATGCACAAAAAGTGGTCCAACTAAAACATTCATATTTCTTTACGTACTACACGAATATGTAATACAAAATCGGGGTTCCTATTTTAAAAAAACGTAGTTGATATCCGTTTGACCTACGGCAGCGCCATCTAGCGGGCCAACCATAGCGCCATCTGGTTTCCCCCTTCAAGCTAGACAAGTTTCGTTCTATGTAGTTTTTTCGTTTGACGCTTATTTCGTGAGACATTTCTCCCGTCACGATCAATGGACCATACTGTATAGGCCGAATGTTTCATCACGAATCTGAAGCAGCAGATCGACTGCAACGTGAAGAACAAGTGGTTTCCATCGGGACAGAACTAGGAGACATTCTGAGGATGTGCAGAGGGTTGTCTGAAAGAGATGATGCTGATACTCCACTGTGTGAAATTTGACGTCAGCTTAAGGGGGGAGAAAAGATCTCAGAGTATTCAATTGAAAAGGGATTACTTTGTTTCCATGTCCTTTATGACAGCAAGGATAAAATCTGTGCGCCCCAAGAGTTGGTCCCTCTGGTTTGCAGGTACTTCCCTCAGTGTTTGTGTGGAGGACACCTGTGGGCACCCGTACGGATCAAGGAGTACCTCAGTTGACCTACGATGAAAGGCGTTGTTCGTAAATTAGAGGGCCAGTGTGAGAAATGCTTAAGAGCAAAGCCCAACGCCTACAACCACGTGTGGTAGCTGAACTCAAATAGGGCGGAGTAGCCGATGGACAAGGAGTTCATTGATTACTAATGTCACAAGGTGATCAGTACATGTTGGTGATGGCGGGTGCCGATTCTGTTGGCTGTCGTGAAGTATAGCAGGTACTATGAGTGTAACCACTAAGCACATTAGTCATGTTTTCCCTATCTTTGTGATCCCGAATGTTCTGTTTAGCGACAATGTGCTAGCTTCTGTGACTCGTAAATTTAAGAAATTCTTTTTTACGAGCACTATTTCTCATGTTATCATCATCCCCCACTATTCACAATCATCGTACGCGGAGCACGTGAACCGCAACCTTAAGTTGACCTTGACCGTCCGTCACGTAGATTGGAGACAAAGTAGGGTAGACAAAACGAACATTAAGGTGGGGTGAGTCGATTGGTTCGACTAACTTACTTTAGCCTTTAACACAGTGGTATGAGACTTACAAGACCCTGCCTCCAAATTTATGTTCGCATTCCCTCTTAAACTGCTACTTTCAATCTATGCTCAATTAATGACCTTCCTCCTGAAGAGAGTGCTGACCTCATTAAGAAAATTTAGAAATCTGCGAGAAAGAACATCAGGCTTGCACACCGGAAGAAAGCCTGCCTATGTAACAAGTGCAGGCATCCGACATCGCTAAGGTTCAAAATGGTTCAAATGGCTCTGAGCACTATGGGACAACATCTGAAGTCATCATTCCCCTAGACTTAAAACTACTTAAACCTAAGTATCCTAAGGACATCACACACATCCATGTGCGAGGCAGGAATCGAACCTGCGACCGTAGCAGCAACGCGGTTCCGGATTGAAGAGCCTAGAACCGCTCTACCACAGCGGCCGGCCATCGCTAAGGCTTGGAGACAGAATCTACCTTAAGAACTTTGGATACAAGGGTGCTGAATGCGCCTTCTGTCAACTTGAGGGCCACTTGAGGACACGGACTTGTTATATTACATCCCAGGAAACCTCGGCCAGCACATCCCTATGGTCTGAAGGATCGGGCTAGTGGCAAACCGACGGCAGGTGCCGTCAGATCGTTAGCTGTTGTTTTCTTCGTTCGGTATACGGTGAGCGGAGCACCGAAAAAAATTTAATCCAGTGAGAAACAT
This sequence comes from Schistocerca piceifrons, assembly GCF_021461385.2. Classification (NCBI taxonomy): domain Eukaryota; kingdom Metazoa; phylum Arthropoda; class Insecta; order Orthoptera; family Acrididae; genus Schistocerca; species Schistocerca piceifrons. The sequence goes on along the minus strand of NC_060140.1, from coordinate 913,065,111 downwards.
CGAGTCGTTGCAGCGCTGTCTGCCTCTTATTGTGTTTTCGATGTTAGTGGTTATAACTCCCCTGCCGGAATATATAGAAAATTTTCTGTATTAAATTATGAGTGATACTGTGAGGATTATGTGTACAAGTTAATCTACCACCGGGTTTACGGAGTGTTCCTATAAATGTATACGTACACATTATAAGTGCACACAAATTTTGGGCTTTTCTGATTGTGTTTCTTGGTGCCTGCATCAGTTACTACAAGCCCCTTTTCTATGGCCCTTAATCTACAGTTAGTCCTTTTGTGACTACAGTCATCTCCATAATGTTAGTAGTTCCTTATTTAGTATTATCAGATTTTATGGATTTGAGGGCAAGATGGCCGTGTCGGTAGTCCATTAACGTCCTCTCCTGTATTATTACGTATTTATTGTAGAAAATAAAATACATTAACTTTCGCGCTCGATTGGCGAGATCAAATAGTGCCACTGATGCCGCGTTGTTTGTCGGTTTGCGAAACGTTACGGCGGCTTACATCGACAGCAGCGACAGCACTGGTACTGGGCGACACACCAAAAACTCGCGTCTCAGGACATATGCACTGACGTATGTGAAAACTGTAGCATGAAAGAAGACATACGTGAGTGAAATTAGGCCCATAACACATATTAGCCACTTGACAGGATAAAAATCATCATGATCACACAACTGAACAATATTTTTTATTTGTAAAAATAAATATAATATGAAGATAAATAAATAAAATGTGAAAAACATATCATTCTGGGTTTTTTTGTCACACGCGTTCAAAATATTTTCAGGACCATTGTGTAATTGAAAAGATCTGTTTGGATTTAGACGGAACTTAAGGACTAGATATGCTGTCTCAGTGTTATAAGTTACAGACATAATGCTTGACATAAGAAAGTTATCATGCATCGCATAATGTGAACTGGAATGTGTAAATGAAGAAGGTGTCTAGTGCTGGTGTAGATTTCAGAGGCAAATACTGTATGGATACTACAAAAATATTACAGACAGGAAGGATGAAGTACAGGGTGACACACGGGAGACGGACGGTTTTGAACTGTGTAGTACTGAGGACGCGGTGGTGGGAGGTGGTCTTGGTGGGGATAGTTCTGATACACACAAGACGCCATTTCATTTACTCAGTCACTATGGAGCAGTGGGACTTGCAACGTCGAGTGTTTGTCTATGACAGTTTCGTGAAAAATGGTGAGTCTATTATTGCTACGCAGCGATCGTTTCGTGCGCGGTTTAATGTCGGTCGACATGGAGCTGTTACGAGCCATAACACAATCCTCAGATGGGTGGAAAACTTCAGATCAACTGGAAACATACTGGATAAGAAGCATCCTGGCCCGAGACGCCGAGTAACGACACCAGAAAATGTTGAAAGGGTAAGGCAAGCGGCAGTCAGAAGCCCAGGACGGTCATGCTAGTGAGTTACGAATCAAAAGAGAACGGGGCCACAGTTACTGTTAATGCGGTTCGCTACATTCGTATGCTTGAAACATTCTTGAAACCAGAACTAAGAAGACGACGAATCCCTTTAAAACGCGTTTGGTTCCAGCAAGATGGGGCAACATCGCACACTGCAAACACTTCAATGACAGTCATTAGACGCATGTTTCCTGGCCGGATTGTCTCACGTTTTGGCAATGTTCCTTGGCCTTCCAGGTCTCCCGACTTGTCAGTATGTGACTTTTTTCTGTGGGGGTACCTTAAGAACTGTGTCTATAACCACAAACCACGAAATTTGGACGAGTTGAAGAATGCAATCATACAAGAAATTGCTGTCATCCCTGCAGAGATTTTAGTCCGTGTGATGGAGGATTTTGAGAAGAGACTTGAGTCTTACATTCGAAATGATGGACATCACCTTGACGACATTATTTTTTACAAATAACTTTGTTAACCAAAATGGCAAATAATGAACTTTGATTTTGTGTAAATAAACATGGATTAATTTTAAAGCTGGCTGAGTATAATTTCATTAAAAACCGTCCGTCTCCCGTGTGTCACCCTGTACATGACATTTATACACTGAAGCGCTAAAGAAACTGGCATAGGCATGCGTATTCAAATACAGGGATACTTAAACAGGCAGAATAGGCGCTACGGTCGGCAGGGCGTATATAAGACAACAAGCGTCTGGCGCAGTTGTTAGATCGGTTACTACCGCTGCAATGGCAGGTTATCAAAATTTAAGCGAGTTTGAACGTTGTGTTATAGTCGGCGCACGAGAGATGGTACACAGCATCTCCGAGCTAGCGATGAAGTGGGGATTTTCCCCGTACGACCATTTCACTACTGTACCGTGAACATCAAGAATCTGGTAAAACATCAAATCTCCGACATCGATGCGGCCGGAGAAAAAACCTGCAGGAAAGGGACCAAAGACACCTGAAGAGAATCGTTCAGCGTGACAGAAGTGCAACACTTCCGCAGATATCAATGCAGGGTCATTAACAAGCGTTAGCGTGCCAACCATTCAACGGAACACATTCATGGTGTCAATTTCCTCCAGTACTACTTCAGACATCAGTCGAGTCCATGCCACGTCGTGTTTGGGCATTTCTGCCCTACACGATTATAGGCAGGTGTACTAGTGTTTTGGCTCTTCAGTGTATATATAGAAAGAGTTCCGCAGGATGTAACTTGTCACCAGTGAAATCAAAATGATCATGTCTGCTGACGGCGTCGATGCCATTGAGGAGAACAAAGAGGAACTAGAATAATATTTGGAAGAATACACGAGATCTCGAAAAAGAAATATACCATGAAATCTAACACAAAGAAAACGACAATTACGATATTCAACCTCCAAAGCCGCGCGGGATTAGCCGAGCGGTCAAAGGCTCTGCAGTCATGGACTGTGCGGCTGGTCCCAGCGGAGGTTCGAGTCCTCCCTCGGGCATGGGTGTGTGTGTTTGTCCTTAGGATAATTTAGGTTAAGTAGTGTGTAAGCTTAGGGACTGATGACATTAGCAGTTAAGTCCCATAAGATTTCACAAACATTTGAACATTTTTTTGAAACCTCCAGAATTCAATAGCAGAGATTAGATTTCATGATATACCACTCAGACAAACATTTGCCCTTAAATATTTAGGAAGTAAAATAATGTGAGATTGCAAAAATTCAGCTGCCATAAAAAGTGAAATTGCAGAAACAAAAAAAGTTACTGCTTACGTCAAGAAATGTAAGTGTGAAGACCGAAATGGAACTTGTTAAGAGCTTTGTTTAGAGCATAGCCTTATAAATCTCGGATAAGTGGACTATTGATAGAGAGAAGAGCCAACTGGAGATATTTGGAATGAGGTGATAGCGAAGGATTTAAAAGATTTCTTGGACAGCAAACCTTACAATAGAAGAATTCTTAGAATAATAGGTGAAATGAGATCTCTACTATGAACAGCTCTAAACAGAAATAGCTTTCTCTACCGACGACATTTTTCTAGTTAACGTAATGGAATGAATGAGAAAGGATAGGGAGCTAGGAACTGGGTGTGGTAAGGTACTGAACATAAGAAAACTAATCATTTTAACATACCACAGAGGCGAAAGTTAACATGAACGAAGAGGAGCAATACTTATTCGCCACAGGGACCAAGTTCAACATAAACAATTACGAACCGTTAAGCTAACAGCGACATTCCAAATAAAAATAATTTAAATTATAGTTTTTATAGCAGTACAGAGACTTCCGTTCTGTAATTAAAGACAAACATTTTGAACTCTATAAACATCAGAAAGTTGCCCAAGAGGCACTTACTGGGTCTAACAGTAGTTTTAGCTACTTAGAAATTAATATTACAAGGACCACAATGTTCATACTCTTTAATCATTTTCACTATAAAAGAATACGCAGCTTCTATACAGGCTTTAAAAAAAGGAAGTGAGGATCAGCAAACAAACAAGCCAATTTTTAAAGATTTCTAAACCCAGTAAACACACGCAGCAGTTGTATAGATAAAAGCAAGTCTCTCTAGAGCAGGTACTCTCAGACAGAACAAGGCAAATTGGAAGCTCTCTTACTGTCGAATAAATGTTTAACTTGGGTTGTCTTAATTACCGGGATGCCGATAAACTTTAAGGGCTTCGGCCAAAGCAACGGCCAGCAGTATAATCCACATCAGCTTAGGGCAAGAACATGATACAAAATTCAGTAGCAAAAGCATAAGGTTTTTCACGACGCGCGGTGGACACTTACCAGCACACAAGAAATTGTGCTCACTTTTATTCCTGTGTAGGAGAATTGTGGAGGTTGTATGTGGCCACGTACAGCAACCAAGTTAGCAGGAAACAGGTGTAGTCCAACGCCAGATTATGTCGCACTACGGCACATCCACATCGAAGCGGCGACTCTCCAGTAGACGTAGACATGCTCCTCTCCCTCCCAGACAGCCAAGTCCTAGCAGATAGATCTCTTTGTGGGAGCTGTGTGGGCGCTTAAATCCTTTCAAGACCCCAGAGAAAGCGAAGCTAGGAAACGAACACAAAGACTTTCCGCATGCAAAGGTATCGATATGAGTGCGCACATGGTTCAGAATGATTCACAAGAGATAAAGAGAGATATTTATATTGCAATACTCTACATAGATCAGGGATGATGTCGCCGGCCGGTGTGGCCGTGCGATTAAAGGCGCTTCAGTCTGGAACCGCGTGACCGCCACGGTCGCAGGTTCGAATCCTGCTTCGGGCATGGATGTGTGTGATGTCCTTAGGTTAGTTAGGTTTAAGTAGTTCTAAGTTCTAGGGGACTGATGACCACAGAAGTTCAGTCCCATAGTGCTCAGAGCCATTTTGATGATGTCGTAGCACGCTCATACACTACGAGCAGAAAAAAAGTAGACATTCTGACGGAGAATAGTTCGATTCGAACAATATTATTTGCCTTACTTGTTACCTCTGCCTTCTATGTTAATTCAGACTTTTACTGATTCATCAGATTCTAAAGTTAAACATGTACGAGGGTCACTCCAAAAGAAATTTTTGTAAAAATACAGTTTTCATTCTGCATGAGTGAAAGTTTTACAGTGTGTAGATACATCCTTCCCGCTTGTTTGCAAACTTAGTTCAACCTGTACCCGTGAGTGGTGCCGTCACAGCATGTCTTCAAGATGGCTGCTACACTTCACGCTCGTCAGAACCAACGTGCTGTCATAGAATTGCCATGCTGTGAAAACGAGACAGTGGGAAACATCCACAAGAGGTTGAAAAAGGTGTATGGAGATGCTGCTGTCGACAGTTAGTCGGTTGGCGAGCAGGTTACGTGATGAAAGCGGACACGGCAATATTGAGGACTGTCCTCGCAGCGGCAGGCCTCGTACAGCACACACTCCAGACAATGTGCAGAGAGTTAACGAATTAGTGACTGCTGACAGACGCATCACAGTGAACGAATTGTCACGCTACGTTGGGATATGGGAAGGAAGTTTTCGCAGAATACTGAAAGTGTTGGTGTTAAAAAGGTTTGTTCTAGGTGGGTTCCCAGGATGTTGACAGTGGCTCACAAAGAATCAAGGAAAACGGTATGCAGCGAACTTTTGGAACAGTATGAGAGTGGTGGAGATGAATTTCTTGGAAGAATTGTGACGGGTGATGAAACATGGCTCCATAATTTTTTACCAGAGATGAAGAGGCAATCAATGGAGTGGCATCATGCGAATTCACCCAAGGAAAAGAAATTGAAAACCACACCTTGTGCTGTAAAAGTTATGGCTACGGTGTTTTTCGATTCCGAAGAACTCTTGCTTGTGTACATCATGCCAAGTGAAACCACCATAAATTCTGAAGCATATGTGACGGCACTGAAGAAACTTCAAGCTCGACTGAATCGTGTTCGACCACATCGGCAAAAGCAGGATGTTTTGCTGTTGCACGACAATGCACGGCCACATGCCAGTCAAAAAACCATGGAAGCGATCACAAAAATCGGATGGACAACACTGAAACACCCGCCTTACAGTCCTGACCTGAGTCCACGTGAGTATCATCTCTTTGGGAAACTGAAAGACTCTCTTCGTGGAACAAGGTTGGAAGATGATGACTCCCTTGTGCACGTTGCCAAACAGTGGCTCCAACAGGTTGGTCCAGAATTTTAACGTGCGCGTATACAGGCGCTGGTTCCAAGATGGCGTAAGGCAGTTGAGAGGGATGGAAATTATGTGGAGAAATGAAAATATTGTTCCTAAAGGATGTATCTGAACACTGTACAACTTTCAAACATGTAGAGTAAAAGATGGATTTAAAAACAAATAGTGTTCATTTCTTCTGGAGTGACCCTCGTATATATGAATGTATGAAATTGTGTCTCTCACGTATTTTCTTGCTGTGATTTTGTGTAACATTACTGTAAATGAGTTGCTTTACGTAAATAAAATACTATGCCCATTAGGTCGAAATTATATCTAAGTCATTACACGAATAAGATGACGGTTGAAAGGTGGAAAGTTGGTGAGAGATATGGGAATACTTAAGGAAGAAAGAGTTCATATCTTTCGGAAAGAAGCAGTATCAAGAGAAGAGGCTTGGGCTACAACGTTTTCATCAGAAGGAGAAAGAAGTGCTGTAATGAGAAGAAAGTAAAGTGAAGTGCTTGTGGAGAAACTGTATGCTGTGAAGATTGTTGTTAGAGACTGAGTAACAGCATCTTGGTAGAACGTGAGAGACATTTCATAACTAATGCACAGGAAGGTATTACTGTGGACTGTTTGATGCATCGACAATGATAATTACGTCAGATGTAGCTGGGAGCTTGAGGAAAAAGCACATGTTTTTATTTTTCCGCTGTGTACTATAGCATAAAATTGGTGAGAGGTAAAAATGGGTGTTGTGACTGATGAAGACTGGAGGTCGCACATCAAGATCAAAACATCTAGTGGCACAAACCTGACAGTGGGTTAAGTGAAGTTTGTGGTGAGTTTACAGTGGACTGTAGTACAGTTTCATGTTGAGTTAATCGTTTCCGTGATTGTTGTATGAGCATAGACGGTAATCCAAGCCCCAGACGGCCAGAAGCGGCAACAGATGAATGAAGCGTGAAACTTGTGGCAGATGCTCTTGGAGAAGATCACATTGCGACTTGTGAGGAATTCTCTGAAGCCACAGGAATTACCCCAACATCAGTATTCCGTATTCTAGAAAATGATTTGAAAAGAGAAAAATTCTGTGAGATGGGGCCCACACTGTTTGACTACCGAAGAGAAGCAGAAACGCGTGGATATTGCAACCTTGATCAACCAACGATTCGAACCTGAAGGTCAACGATTCCCGTGTCGAATTCTCGCTACTGGTGTAACGCTTTTTAGAGACTTTGAACCGTAGTTGAACAGTTCAATGACTCACAAGCTTTAGATTCTCAAAGTCCAAAAAGAATTCCACACACTCATCCAAACCTCAAACAATTCATGGTTTTTTTGTGGTCACCAAGGAATCGTCATGTCAGATAAGAGACCCATGTGGAACAGGTCTCACAACAGTGTATTATCGTAGCTTTATGAAAAACCTGCTCAGAAAAACGCACAAAACACTCATCCGTCCTGCTCTCCTGCGTCAACCTCTTCATCTCAGAGTAGCACTTCCCACCTACATCCTCAACTCAATGATGCTGGATGTATTCCAGTCTCTGCCTCCCTCTAGACTTTTTTCCCTCTACAGTTCCTTCTGGTACCATGAAAGTTAATCCCAGTTGTCTTAACAGCAGTCCTATCATCCTGTCCCTTCACCTTGTCAGCGTTTTCCATGCATCCATCTCCTGCGCAGAACCTTCTCATTCCTTAGCTTACCAGTACATCTAATTTTCAACATTCATCTGTAGCACTGCACCTCAAAAGTTTCGATTCTCTTCTGTTCCTGTTTTTCCACAGTCCGTATTTCACTATCATACAATTCTGTGCTCCAAACTTACATTCTCAGAAATTTCTTCCTCAAATTTACGCCTACGTTTGATGCTACAAGACTTTTCTTGGCCATCAATTCCATTTTTGCTGGTCAGCTTTTGATGTCCTCCTAGCTCCGTCCGTCATTGGTTATTTTGCTGTCTAGGTATCAGAATGCAATAACTTCATCTACTTCATGATCACCAATCCTGATACGTTTCTCGCTTTTCTCATTTCTGCTACTTCTCATTACTTTCGCCTTTGTTCGATTTATTCTCAATTCATATTCTGTACTCATTAGACTGTTCATTCCTTTTAGCAGATCACGTAATTCTTCTTTACTTTCACTCAGGATAGCAATGTCAGCAGCGAATCGTATCTTCCATATCCTTTCACCCTGAGTTTGGATTCCACTCCTGAACCTTTCTTTTAGTTCCATCATTGCTTCTTCGATCTACAGAGTGAACAGTAGCATCTAAAGACTATATCCCTGTCTTATATCCTTTTTAATCCGATTACTTCGTTCTTGGTCATCCATTCTTCTTATACCCTCTTGTCTCTTATCCATATAGTTTATTACCCGTCTCTCCCTATAGCTTACCCCTATTTCTCTGATAATTTCGAACGTCTTTTTCCAGGTCAACAAAGCCTATGAATATGTCTTGTTTTTTCTTTAGTCTTGAATCCAAAGTCAGAACTGCTCCTCTGGTGCATTTACCTCTCCTAAGGCCAAACTGATCGTCATTTAGCACATTCTCAGTTTTTTTCCCATTTTCTGTGTATTATTCTTGTCAACAACTTGGATGGCTGAGCTGTTAAGCTGATTGTGCGGTAATTGTCGCACTTGTCATCTCTTGCAGTCTTCGGAATTGTGTGGATGATATTTTTACGAAGGCCAGATGGTATGTCGCCAGACTCATACATTCTACATAGCAATGTGAATAGTCGTTTTGTTGCTATTTCCCCAATGATTTTAGAAATTCTGATGGAATGCTGTCCATCCCCCTGCCTTATTTGTTCTTAAGTCCTTCAAAGCTATTTTTAATTCTGATTGTAATACTGTATCCCTCTTCTATCACATCAAGCATATCTTCCCCCTTATAGAGGTCTTCCATGTACTGTTGCCACCTATCCTGTCTCTCTCCTCTACATTTAACAGTGGAATTCCCGTTGCGCTCTTAATGTTACCACCCTTGTTTTTAGTTTCCCCGAAGGCTTTTTTTGACTTTTCTGTATTCTGAGTCAGTCCTTCCGACAATAATTTCTTTTTCGATTTCTTCACGTTTTTCGTGTAGCCATTTCGTCGTAGCTTCCCTGCACTCCCTATTTCTTTCATTCCTCAGCGTCTTGTATTTCCGTATTCCTGAATTTCCTTGAACATTTTCATTCTTCCTTCTTTCGTCGATCAACTGAAGTATTTCTTCTGTTATCCTTGGTTTCTTCGCACTTACTTTCTTTGTTTCTGTGTTTTTCTTTCCAACTTTTGAGGCTGCCCTCTTTAGAGATGTCCATTCCTCTTCAACTGTACTGCTTACTGAGCTATGCCTTATTGCTGTATCCATGGCCTTAGAGAACTTCAAGCGTATCTCGTCATACTTTATTACTTCCGTATCTCACTTCGCGTATTGATTTTTAGTGACTAATCTCTTAAACGTCGGCCTACTCTTCGTTACTATCATATTGTGATGAATCTATATTTGCTCCTGGGTAAAACTACCAGTCCAACACGCGATTTCGAAATCTCTCTCTGACGACGGTGTAAACTAACAGAAATCTTCCCGTATCACCTTGTCTTTGCCAAGTATACCTCTCCCTCTTGCGATTCTTGAACAGAGTACTCGGTACTGCTAACTGAAATTTATTACAGAACTCAATTATTCTTCTCCTCTCTCATTCCTTTTCCCGAGCCCATATCCTCCTGCAACTTTCTCTTCTAATCCTTCCCCTACAACTGCAATCCAGTAGCCCGTGACAATTAGATTTTCATGTCCCTTTACTAACTGTATTACCCTTTCAATATCCTCATATAATTTCTCTATCTCTTCATCTTCAGCTTGCGAGGTCGGAATGTATACCTGAACTATCGTTGTCGGTGTTGGTTTGCTGTCGATTTTGATATGTACTACCTTACCACTGAATTGTTCACAGTAACACCCTCTCTGCCCTTCACTCCCATAGATAAAGAATCCGACTCCCATTATACTATATTCTGCTGCTGTTGATATTACCCTACACTCATCCGACCGGAAGTCGTTGGCCATTTCGATTTCACTTCACTGGCCCCTACTATATCTAGATTGAGCCCTTGCATTTTCCTTTTTAGATTTTCTAGCTTTCCTACAACGTTCAACCTTCTGACATTCCACGCCCCGACTCTCTGCCGTACTGTCTATTATACCGTTAAGGAATGTAGTGGTCATTTCATTCTGCAGCTAATTAGAGTGGATCTCTATCGCTCATCATTGCGCACTTCTCTCTTCTGTTGACTGGTTCCACGCACCCATCACTGCAAAAGTTGCGTGACCTTGATGACTGAAATGCCACACTGTCAACGGCCGATTTATTGGTAAGAGATTGTCCTGGCAGGTTCACTCCCCTCACACGCGGAAATTGCCTTTTTTAGTTATCATAGCCTGTTGGCATTAGCTCTCACGGGTTAAAAGCATTCCCCTTCGTGGATAGGCCCATATCTTACCAACAGAAAACAGAGGCTCACCTTAATAAGGCATAACACAAGAGATAGACTAAATTCGGAACGTGGCAACATTAAATACGGGGACCGTATGTTTCGTTACGTTGTTCGTTCCATTTCTTGAGCAACATAAATGATTATCTCATAACACAAGAGGACTGTTCAAGAAATGTGTTGTTAGCTGATGACGCACACATACTGATAAAGGACCCAAACACGTTCATACCAGCCATGGTCAGGAGAATAATGTAATAGAGCTACAACTGGTTGACAGAAAACAGTTTAACCTTTAATCTTACAAAGACCCTTATTATACAGTTCCAAACTTGTACAAGGTACCTAGGGGTAACACAAGTAAAGATCATCTGGCATGAAGTTCCATATCTGAAGTTCCTAAACTTCCAAGTTCGTTAATAACTGAGGTGGTGCCAGCACATGGACATTTCCTTATGTTTTTGACATAGAAACATCTTTCATTGTCCATGTACACAAAATTTTGTTGTGTTGGCCGGCATATGGGACTTCTAGCACACTTCGCATATTTCCAGCCAATACTGTTCTATGAAATAATCGTCTGATTTAATTCAAGCATGGTCGATAGAGTATGTATTATGCTGAAACTTGCTGTAAGTATATTGTGTAACACTGATTTTGCAGAAGCCTCTTGAAAGACTTAAGGATTCTTATGTTTATGTACCGCTACACTTCCTCCGTAACGCTACTTGTGGTTAGTATTAAATGTGAGTTAATGAGAATAGTGTATTTCATAACCACAGTACTAGAAGTAAAAACAATTTTCATATAAACTATGTAGTTTTATATTATTGTGTAACAACACACAAAATTTTGCCCGCAGATATCGGGCAGGAAATTTAAAATAATTAAATAATCAAATAAAAATGAGTGTCATATTAGCTACACTATTGTGGTTGTTGTTGTGGTCTTCAGTACCGAGACTGGTTTGATGCAGCTCTCCATGCTACTCTATCCTGTGCAAGCTTCTTCATCTTCTTCAGCTTGCGAGGTCGGCATGTATACCTGAACTATCGTTGTCGGTGTTGGTTTGCTGTCTATTTTGATATGTACTACCCTACCACTGAATTGTTCACAGTAACACCCTCTCTGCCCTTCGCTCGCTGCAATCTACATCCTTCTGAATCTGCTTAGTATATTCATCTCTTGGTCTCCCTCTACGATTTTTACCCTCCACGCTGCCCTCCAATGCTAAAATTGTGATCCCTCGATGCATCAGAACATGTCCCACTAACCAGTCCCTTCTTTTTGTCAAGTTGTGCCACATACTCCTCTTCTCCCCAATTCTATTCAATACTTCATCATTAGTAGTGATCTACCCATATAGTCTTCAGCATTCTTCTGTAGCACCACCATTTGGAAAGCTTCTATTCTCTTCTTGTCCAAACTATTTATCGTCCATGTTTCACTTCCATACATGGCTACACTCCATACAAATACTTTCAGAAGCCACTTCCTGACATTTAAATCTATACTCAATGTTAACAAATTTCTCTTCTTCAGAAACGCTTTCCCTGCCATTGCCAGTCTACATTTTATATCTTCTCTACTTCGACCTTCATCAGTTATTTTGCTCCCCAAATAGCAAAACTCCTTTACTACTTTAAGTGTCTCATTTCCTAATCTAATTCCCTCAGCATCACCCGACTTAATTCTACCACATTCCATTATCCTCGTTTTGCTTTTGTTGATGTTCATCTTATATCCTCCTTTCAAGACACTGTCCATTCTGTTCAACTGCTCTTCCAAGTCCTTTGCTGTCTCTGATAGAATTACAATGTCATCGGTGAACCTCAGAGTTTTTATTTCTTCTCCATGGATTTTGATACCTACTCCGAATTTTTCTTTTGTTTCCTTTACTGCTTGCTCAATATACAGATTGAATAACATCGGGGAGAGGCTACAACCCTGTCTCACTCTCTTCCCAACCACTGCCTCCCTTTCATGCCCCTCGACTCTTATAACTGCCATCTGCTTTCTGTACAAATTGTAAATAGCCTTTCGCTCCCTGTATTTTACCCCTGCCACCTTTATAATTTGAAAGAGAGTATTCCAGTCAACATTGTCAAAAGCTTTCTCTAAGTCTACAAATGCTAGAAATGTAAGTTTGCCTTTCCTTAATCTTTCTTCTAAGATAAGTCGTAAGGTCAGTATTGCCTCACGTGTTCCAACATTTCTACGGAATCCAAACTGACCTTCCCCGAAGTCGGCTTCCACGAGTTTTTCCATTCGTCTGTAAAGAATTCGCGTTAGTATTTTGCAGCTGTGACTAATTAAACTGATAGTTCGGTAATTTTCACATCTGTCAACACCTGCTTTCTTTGGGATTAGAATTATTACATACTTCTTGAAGTCTGAGGGTATTTTGCCTGTCTCATACGTCTTGCTCAGCAGATGGTAGAGTTTTGTCAGGACTGGTTCTCCCAAGGCTGTCAGTAGTTCTAATGGAATGTTGTCTGCTCCCGGGGCCTTGTTTCGACTGAGGTCTTTCAGTGCTCTGTCAAACTCTTCACGCAGTATCGTATCTCCCATTTCATCTTCATCTACATTCTCTTCCATTTCCATAATATTGTCCTCAAGTACATCGCCCTTGTATAGACCCTCTATATACTCCTTCCACCTTTCTGCTTTCCCTTCTTTGCTTAGAACTGGGTTTCCATCTGAGCTCTTAATATTCATACAAGTGGTTCTCCTTTCTCCAAAGGTCTCTTTAATTTTCCTGTAGGCAGTACCTATCTTACCCCTAGTGAGATAAGCCTCTACATCCTTACATTTGTCCTCTAGCCATCCCTGCTTAGCCATTTTGCACTTCCTGTCTATCTCATTTTTGAGATGCCTGTATTCCTTTTTGCCTGCTTCATTTCCTGCATTTTTATATTTTCTCCTTTCATCAATTAAATTTAATATTTCTTTTGTCACCCAAGGTGTTCTACTAGCCGTCGTCTTTTTACCTACTTGATCCTCTGCTGGCTTCACTACTTCTTCCCTCAGAGCTATCCATTCTTCTTCTATTGTACTTCTTTCCCCCATTCCTGTCAATTGCTCCCTTATGCTCTCCCTGAAACTCTGTACAACCTCTGGTTCCTTCATTTTATCCAGGTCCCATCTCCTTAAATTCCAACATTATAATTTACCAGAATATATGCATTCTAGGATGCCAAATTTCGCTTAACTGTAGTTTTCTTATAAGCACGTAAAGCAATTTCCATAACTATCAGTGTGGTAATAGGTTAACTCTCGTCATAGATTTTTGTTAGTATTCTTTGTAAAACGTGTCTTAGCATTTGCTTCTGGTTCTTAATCTATAAAGTGATACGTCACATCCCTTACTTAGTTGCTACAAGCCCGCCCTTCGTTTGGACGAAAGATATAACAAGAAAGATAAAAAATCAGACAACATCAATCTCGTTGACGTGGAATGGGGTGGAACAGAGTGTAGCATTACGGACCAATTCCTGTCCGATCAACCAGATGTACTGAAATCAAACTGTTGGAAGGTACTTAAAAAGAAAAAGGCGATCTACATCTGCATGGATACTCTGCAAATCATACTTAAGTGTCTGGCAGAGGGTTCATCGAAACACCTTCACGATAATTCTCTATTATTCTAATCTCGAACAGCGCACGGAAAAACGAACATCTATATCTTTCCGTCCGAGGGCCGATCTCCATTACTTTATTATGATGATCCCCTATGTAGTTCGTTGCCAGCAAAATATTTTCGCATCCGGACGAGAAAGTTGGTGACTGAAATTCTGTGAAAAGATTTCGCCGCAACGAAAAACGCCTATGTTTTAATTATGTCCATTTCAAATCCTGTATCATGTCCATTATCTCTCTCCCCTATTTCGGAATGATACAAAACGTGCTCCACTTTTTTGAACTTTCTTAACGTACTCCGTTAATCCTATCTGGTAAGGTTCCCAGACCGTACAACAGTGCTCCAAAAGAGGACGGACAAGTTTAGTAGGTGTGTTACATTTTCTAAGTGTTCTGCCAATAAAACTCAGTCTTTGCTTTGTCTTCCCTACAACATTTTCTACGTGTTCTTTCCAATTTAAGTTGTTCGTAATTGTAATTCTTAGGTATGTAGTTGAATTTACGGCCTTTAGATTTCACTGATTTATCGTGTAACAGAAGTTTAACAGGTTTCTTTTACCACTCATGCGGATGACCTCACACATTCCAATGGTTAGCATGAATTTCCAATGTTCGCACCATGCAGATATCTTTCCTAAATCGTTTTGCAATTTCTTTCGCTCTTCTGATGATTTTACCTGACGATAAACGACAGCATCATCTGCAGACAATCTACTACTCAGATTGTGTCCTAAAACGTTTTATAGATAAGGAACAGCAGAGGGCCTATAACACTAGCTTGGGGAACGCCAGACATCACTTCTGTTTCACTCGATGGCTTTCCGTCAATTACTACGAACTGTGACCCCTCAGACAGGAAATCAAGAAACCAGTCGCATAACTGAGACGATATACCATAAGCATACAATTTCATCACAAGCCGGTTGTGTAGTAGCCTACAGTCTCAAAAGCCTTCTGGAAATAAAGTAATAGAAATCAATTTGAAATCTCCTGTCAATAGCACTGAACACTTTGTGTGCTTAAAGAGCGAGTTGTGTTTCACAAGAACGATGTTTTCTAAATCTGTGTTGACTGCGTGTCAATTGACAGTTCGTGTTGAAATGTGTGTGAAATCTTATGGGACTTAACTGCTAATGTCATCAGTCTCTAAGCTTACACACTATCTAACCTAAAATATCCTAAGGACAAACACACACAGCCATGCCCGAGGGAGGACTCGAACCTCCGCCGGGACCAGCCGCACAGTCCATGACAGCAGCGCCTCAGACCGCTCGGCTAATCCCGCGCGGCTAATACACTGTTCTCTTAGAGGCAATTCATGATGTTCGGACACAATACATGTTCAAAAATTTTCTTCTGTATCCTTCCAAAATCCGAGCTTGTTGGGACGTTGCATCCTCAGGATAATGAGTACATCGCGATTCGGCAGACGTGTTTGGATCGATACGCACTCCGCTTCACCTATGGTCAGTGTGTTGTTGAAACCTCCTTCGCGATAATGTATCCAGAATGATATAAAGCGCTTCTGATGTCTTGTGGAATCCAAGCCTCAGAGTGTTGCTATAGTCAACAGATCTAAAATTTAAATGTGGAGAATTATCCAGTACATTTTCTCGTCGCTAGCCAGGGTGAACACGAACTCCGCCGAAAAACTTTCAGAGACGGTTCAGGAACATTTTCTGAATATTTTGCGCTAAGAGACACTTGGTCTCTTGTGACTCATTACAGAATAATAATGTAATGAACTTGTTCGTTTTGTTACCCCACTTACATTTGTTTCTGTGAAAATCCCTCGTCAAGAATGAAACAGTCTGTACTGGCCATCACCAAAACGTACAATACAGTGAACAGAGTAATGCAACAGACTGCACAGATGTGTTGGACAGTGGCACGTCACCCTTAGCAGCTCTGAGCGCACAGTTAGCACGTAAAGATGCCTATAACATAGTGTCTCCCGCCAAGTATGAGAGCCTGGTGTCAGATTTCGCCTGACGTCATACAGCCCACATAACATAAATGCCACGCTTGTCCTTCTTCAGGACAATTCTCGGCCGCACTCTACAGGGGCAATGAAGATATTCCAGCAGCGTTTACGATGGGGATTATTTGATCATCCACAATACAGCCCGTAATTGGCTTCCTCTGAGTTTCATATCGTCACATGAACCGCTGCACATGAAGACAACATTTTGGCTCAGACAACGAGCTGTACACAACCGTAGAGGATTGGCGGAAAGGACAGGCGGCTGCCTTCTATGACGAAGGTATTGGGAAGTTGGAACAACGCTACGACATATGTCAAAGTCGTTGCGATGACTATGTACAGAAGTAGCTAGTAGGAGTAGCTAACTGTTGCAAATAAAACGTTTTTCATTTTCAAAATAGTTGCCTTTTCGCGACCAATCGGTCCTTACTTTCCGATTAGCCCTGAAAGACCACTCTTTATATAGTCACATAGAGATCTACGGAAAAATTATTGAACTACAATGCATTAAAATGATCTATATGTACCTGCGATGCACGCAACTAAAAATCGAACATAATACCAAAAGCATAATTTCTTTCTGGACCTTAGAATGAGCTTCCCGACTACAATTTTACGCAGTGCCTTTAGTTTGGTGGATATGTATTTCTTCCTGTCTTCTGGTAAGAATAAATGTACTGTCTTATCGAGAGGTATGGTTACGCACTAAAAGCTTGGAATGTTTCAAGGAAGGAGAAGGAAATGTGCCCTATCGTTCCAAAGGAACTATCCCGGCATTTACCTGGAGCGATTTAGGTACATCATGGAAAACCTAAATCTGTGTGATTGGATGCGGATTTGAATAGTCGTCTTTCAGGATGCGAGTCCACAACATTTCGTACTATCGGTAAACAGGAGAGAGAGCATCATAGATCTGATACGCGAGTTGGGTTGGCAGTCATTAAAATAAAGACGTTTTCCATTCGGCGAGGTCTTTCTACGAAATTTCAATCACCGACAGTCACTTCCGACTGCGAAATTATTTTGTTGACGCCTATCTATATAGGGGGAATTGATCATCGTAATGAAAGAGAGAAGTTAGATCTCGCACGGGAGGATTAAAGTATTACTTCCTTCCGCGCGTTGTTTGAGAGTAGAATGGGAGAAGTATTCTGGAGGTGGTTCGATGAACCCTTTGCCAGACATTTCAGTGTGAATTGCACAATAGTCAAGTACATTATTTTGATTATTTTGTAGCACTATATCCCAGATAAATAATTTCGTCTTTCATACTTTCATCTTCTTACATATATATGTCACACACCTTCAGCACTTTTTATCCAATGTATCTCAATATTTGTTACTAATATAACGTATTCGTTGAATATACCTTTCTCCACCGTCGCGGAGCTTCTTTTGATGTCATCCTTACTTCCACTACCATGGGTAACTGTGTTCTGCAAAACGTATTTTGTGTCTTCCACTGCGTCCTCTACAACATCGATTTCTATGTCGTCGTCGATTTTATTTCCACGACATTTCACCGAATTCGTCTTACAGTATTGAGAAGTACTGATAATGTTGAAAGTGTGACATATTTACTGCAACATGTTTCGGGACTACGTTATCCCATTATCAAGTAGTATAAAAGAGGGAGTCACAAATCAATTCATCGCAGTACTACACATCCTAACAACCAAACAATTGTCTTGTAGTACAACATACCTTAAAGTAATTATTCCATTCGTCTCTATTTCTATTATTCTTATCTCATTTTCTGTGCCTTTCCCTTTTTGAAATAGTCATTCACCTACATAAACTTACGTCCTACTATGAAGCTTAAATAGCGAGCGCGTGCTGTCGGAGATCACATAGGTATCAGAAGCATAAGTAGTAGAGGATAAAGTTAGCACCTTCTGAGGGACCTGACCATTTGCACACAGTACTGTGATCATAATTACTGGCGACACCGTTGGCATTCTGATCGAGGTGGGGAGCCACGGCCCGTCACTTTTCGGGGCGTAACCTTCACATTTCACGGTGGGTTCCCCTTGTGTCCTCGACAACGAATGCCTGCGATCCGTTCTTTCCCACACCGGATGCTGCTTTCTTCTCTCGTTTTCGTATAGTCATCTACAGTACTGTTTCGTACACTACTCTCTAGAGTAATAGCTGAAAGACTAAGCTCAAACGTTAAAATGGTCGATAGTGAACACCCCAAAACAATGGTTTCACTTACGAAGATTTATTCGCGTTTTATATCTACCTTTTCTCATACACTGAAGAGCCAAAGAAACTGGTAGAATTGCCTAGCATCGTGTAGAGACACGCGAGCATGCGCAAGTGCGGCAACACAACCAATGTCTCAAGTAGTTTTGAAGGGAGTTGACACTATGAATCTGCAGGGCTGCCCATAAATCCGGAAGAGTACGTGGTGGTGGAGATCTCTTCTGAACAGCACGTTGCAACGCATCCCAGATATGCTCAGTAATGTTCATGTCTGGGGAGTTTGGTTGCCAGCGGAAGTGTTTAAACTCAGAAGAGTGTTCCTGGAGCCGCTCTGTAGCACTTCTGGACGTTTTCGGTGTCGCATTGTCCTGCTGGATTTGCCCAAGTCCTTCGGAATACTGGACATTAATGGATGCAGGTCATCAGACAGTATGCTTACGTACAAATCATCGGTCAGAGTCGTGTCTAGATGCATCACTCCCACGGCACATTCCCCACGCTATTACAGAGCCTCCACCATCTTGAACAATACCCTACTGACATGCAGGGTCTACGGATTCACGAAGTTCTCTCCATACCGTACACGTCCATCCGCTCGATACAATTGAGATTCGTTCTACCAATCATTAACAGTCCAGTGTCGGTGATGACTGGCCGAGACGAGGCGTAAAGATTTGTGTCCTGCAGTCATCAAGGGTACACGAGTGGACCTTCGGCTCCGAAAGCCCTTATCGATGATGTTCCGTTGAATTGTTGGCACGCTAACACTTTCTGATGGCACTGCATTGATATCTGCGGTAGGGTTGCACTTTTCTGTAACGTTGAACGTTTGTCTTCAGTCGTCGTTCGTCCCGTTCTTGCAGCATTTTTCCCGGCTGCAGCGATGTCGGAGATTTGATGTTTTACCGGGTTCTTGATGTTCACGGTACACTCGTGAAATTGTCGTACGGGAAAATCCCCACTTCACTGCTAGCTCGGAGATGCTGTGTCCCATCGCTCGTGCGCCGACTATGACACAAAGTTCAGAATCACTTAACTCTTGATAACCTGCCACTATAGCAGCAGTAACCGATCTAACAACTGCGCCAGACGCTTGTTGTCTTAAATAGGGATTGCTGACCTCAGCGCCGTATTCTGCCTGTTTACATATATCTGTGTTTGTATGCGCATGCCAATACCATTTTCTTTGCCGTTTCAGTTTATATACAGGGTGCTTCATAATTATTAACGAAAACTGGCAGGAGTGAAATTATACGCTAAAAAAAGCAGACACTTCCCAGTAATCACGAGTTCACAGACGAGGCGTATGCGAGACAAATACAATGATTGGTTAGAAATTGAGCTGAGACTGACTACAGTATGAAATGTTGTCCTAGTTAGTAGAAATTTTTTTATGAAAACTTTTCGATACAGTCCCCATCTAATTGGGCTCAAATATCACCCATGACCCATGGCTGAGTTACACGGAGCTTACATGATGGAGCACCGATACATACTGCGACTACGATAAGACGACGTCGAACGCCCCAATATCTTCTAAGGGGATGAGTCGGGCAGGGCCTGTAGCTTACCCAACAGGATCATCTCTCCTCAGTCGTCCGGATTTTTTACCTGGTTCATCTCGAAACAAAAGAGTTCAGCACTCTCACTGATACGACTGCAGATATGGAGCAGCGACAGATAAAACGTCGTGAGGATTTACGAGATCATATGGGAGTGTTTGAAAGATTTAGTAACTCACTGAGACTCCACATTTAAATCGGGTTGGGGGGGGGGGGGGGGGCGGAATTTATTCACATATCTGCAGAGATGTTATGACCACTAGTCAAATTCTTGTGTCCTCCTGTGCGACCCTTTACGCTTGTGGAAACACAGTCTCCGACACACTGAAAATCGACAATTGGCGCTTTTGACCTCAGAAACCAAAATTCCCTAGTAATCTCCTATTTGCTATGGTTGTACCAATTGGCATCCCACGTTCACAGTGGATTAACTTGTGACTTGTTGCCAAGTTCACTACATGGTTGACTGTAAGTGCTTGGAAACTGTCTCTAATCTCTCACCTTAATCCTGAGTCCAAATACTATGAAAAAAATTAAAAATTTAATATTAACCTTTAGCATCATAGTAAGCAAGGAGTAAAAGAAGAAATTTGCAAAAGGTAAACAATTAATTGTTTTAAGGAGCCGGTTACACTTTGCAATATGAATGTTAAATTTTTCAGGAGATTCTTCATTATTGTTATAATAAGCAAGGAATATAACATGAAATTGGCGATAAACGGTAAAAAGTTGTTTTAAGAAGCTGTTTCACTATGGAGCGACTGTGACTTACAGTTTTAACCATGCGATATACTTGCAAATTCGAATTTTTCTTAGAGATAATCTCATCTCTCGAAATTTCCATCAACTCTAACGCCTAAAACGAAGTACGGACCTAAATAACAAGAAAAATGGGCCTAAAATTTGATAAATCTTGTATTCTTATTACAATTATATTTTCATAATTCTCATAAATGCAGTAGTACACATTCAAATTTACATTGTAATAACTGATATACACTTACTTTCACTGTCAATGAGATCCTCAATATGGCCACTATAAAAAAAAGGCCGCAAGTCTGAATCTCTACAATCACGTAGCACAATTTCCGCGCCGACTATTGCTTTGAACACTGCTACAGTGAACTCGCAGAAGTACCTCAGCGTGCCACTAGAAGTCTCTGTCTTGTAACAGTTTCATTGGTTGCTTGCGAAAGGCACTCGCCCTTCAAAAACAAAAAAGAAATTATTAACGTGCTGGCTTCAGGCAGAAATCACAGGGGTTCAAAGGGTCTAACAAAATGTAGTAGCAACAATAAAACATCATACGAGACGCGTCTTCAAATTGTACAGCCCTGTAAGTGACTTTGGACCACGCAGTTTACTATGATGTTAACGTTAGGGTATCAGTGGACAGTTAAAAGTAATTAATCGCAAAACGCAATCTGAAAATAACGTACTCGTTAGGTATTGAAATTAACGATGCGTTGTTTCAAGAAGTACAGCCGACATTTCCAGAACAATAGCCAGTCCGTATCAGAAGCAGGTTAACACACTACGCTTTCACTGTTTACCTGACTAATGAGTAAATTAGGCACTTTTCTGATCATAACTGCAGTGCTGATACTTTTAACTGGACTTGTAGTTTTTAGATGAAAAAACTTGACAGTAATGGGCACAAATTGCGACATTTCAAAGGGCCAATAAACAAGTACCAATATCAAAGCTGTAATTTATTCCAGTACGTAAGCTGTCGTTGTTGTTGTGGTCTTCAGTCCGTTGACAGTTTCAATGCATCTCTCTGTGCTATCCTATCCTGTGCCAGATTCTACATCGCTGTGCAGCTACTTACCCTACATTCATTTGAACCTGCTCACTGTATCTATCCCTTGGCCTCTACCTACAATTTTTACACACCCCTCACCCTCCTCCCACACTTCTCTCCGTTACCAAACAGACAATTCCTTGATGCCTCAGGATACGTCCTATTAACTAATCTCATTGTTTAGTCAATGTCAATGAAAATACTTTATTCCCCAGTTCGATTCAATATCACCCCATTATTTATTCGATCTATCCATCTAATTTTCAGCATTCTTCTATACCATGAATTTCAATATCTTCTATAATCTTTTGTCTGAACAGATTATCGTCCATGTTTCACTTCCGTGAAAGTGCTACATTCTAGACACATCCTTTCACAAAAGTCTGCGTATCTGTTAAACTTACATTAGATGCTAACACATCCCTCTTTTTCAAAAAAACGCTTCTTTTGGTGTTGCAAGACTGAATTTTATTTCATGTGTACTTCTGTTATCATCAGTTATTTTTCTACTCACATAACAGATCTCATCCACTATTTTAATTTCTCATTTCCTAATCTAATTCCCCCTTCATCTCCTAAATAAGCTCTCCTAAATAAAACCCATTGCCTTTGTTTTATTTTTGTTGATATTATCTTACAACCTTTTTCAACACACTACCCATTCCATTCAAATGCTCCTCAAGTCCTTTGCTGTCTCTGACAGAGTTACAATGTCATCAGTAATTCTCAGAGTCTCCTTCTCTTCTGGCTGAACTTCAATCACCTTTCCAGTTATTTCTTTGGTTTCCTTCACAGCTTGGTCAACGTAGAGATTGAATAACGTCGGGGATAAGCTAACACAATGTGTCACTTCCTCCTCAACTACAATTTCCCTTTCATTCCTTCGAGTCTTACAACTGCATTGCTTTCTGTGCAAGTTATGAGTACTCTTCAGAAATTCGAAGAGTGCAGTCTAGTCAACAGTATAGAACGTTTTCTCTAAATCTACAAATGCTATAACGTTGATCTGCCTCTCTTTAACATATATTATGAGATAATTCATAGTGTCGGTATTGTCTCACGTTTTGCCACATGTAACGGGAACCAAAACTGATTATCACCGCGGTTGCGTCTACTAACTTTTCCATTCTTTTGTAAATAATTTGTATTAGTATTCTGCAACCATGGCTTTCTAAACCCATAGTTCGGTAATATTCATACCCGTAAGTACCTCCCTTCTTTAGAGATGCAAGTATTATGTTATTCTTTAAGTCCGAATGTATTTTACGTGCTCATGTATGCAGACCAATTACAATAGTTTTGCCATAGCTGGCTCTGAAAAGATATCAATACATCGGAATGAATGTCATCTGCTCCAGTGGCTTTGTTTCGAAGGTCTTCTGGTGCTCTTCCAAAGTCTTCTCTGTCATAGCCTCCACCTCACCCTTTCGTAAATCGTTTTCGAAGTCATTTCCCTTGTGTAGCAGTTTAATAAATTCCTTCCCTCAATTTTCTCTTCATTGCTTGCCATTCTAATTCTTCGTATTCATAAACCTGCTTCTCTTTTCTTCAAATGTTTTCTTAATTTCCTTACAGATAGCATACATATTTCCCGTAGTCTAGCAAGCTTCTGCAGTCTTGCATTAATCCTGTAGCCATGGCTGTTTAGCCATTTTGCACATTCTGTCGATCTACAGACGGTTATACACGTCTGTATTCCCTTTTTCCCACTTCATTTGCACCAGCGAGATAGCAGTATTAATTCTTTCTATATATTCCCTCTGCCCTGAATCAACAAAAAAAAAAATGGCTCTGAGCACTATGGGACTCAACTGCTGTGGTTATCAGTCCCCTAGAACTTAGAACTACTTAAACCTAACTAACCTAAGGACATCACACACATCCATGCCCGAGGCAGGATTCGAACCTGCGACCGTAGCAGTCGCACGGTTCCGGACTGCGCGCCTAGAACCGCGAGACCACCGCGGCCGGCCCCTGAATCAACAAAAACATGTTTTGGCATCATAAGCTTACGTCTTCCGGCGTCATTATTTCTGCATCATATCATCCTCTTCGTTCTGCTTTAAACAGACTTCTTAAACTGCCATTGCATGGCAATGAAGTAGAAAAGGAAGTTAGATAGTTGCGAAATACAACCTGGAATAACGGTTATCACCGCATGGTAGTTGGTGAAATGGACAATTTCATCTAGTCTAAAAAGAAGCAATTGGTGAAACATGAAGTCCAGCATAAAAACTATTTGATCGTTTCCTTTCAATGGCTAGGTCTCATACCGACTCAATAATATTCTCAAAAACATAATTTACGCATCGCATATAAATCTTAGCCGTCACTTTCACACCTTTTAATACACAACGTAAACGAAAGACATGACACAATCAGTACGGTGGCGTATACAAAATTTACTTCTCTGATCGTAAGACTAGCTGCATCGGGTAAACGGGAAAGAATCTTAAAACTCGGGAAAATGAACACACCGAATTAAAAATGAAAAACTTAACAAATAAATCCACTTTCACTGCCCACCTCGTATAGACAGGCACACGGCACACAGTATCGTAAACAACCTCGTAATCCTTCAAAATTGAATACTTTATGGAAATTTATAAAGAGACAGCAACTTGCGTCCTCCTAAATGAAACTCCAAGGAAAAGACGCTAAATGAGCAATGCACTGTAAGAAACACCAGTTTCTCGGATATCTGTCGCCCCATTACTGACAACGTGTTCTAAAGACGCCCCCCAACCTTTCAGCTGTACCTAGACGTTTGTGAGCAGTTGATAATGTGTGCAAGTTACGCTAGAGCCATCTACAGTTCCCGGTGGTTTAAATTCTGCTCCTTAAAGGATGTACCTTGTGCTCGACTTGGACGCCCCATATACTGCAACTTCACTGTCCCGTTACATTAGTGTGAGCACCTGTTAAAAGCATGAATAATCACGATCGTCCGTAGTGCATGTACTGTATATGTTCATCGTCCCTCGGTCCGCAATGAAAATTCGAAATCTCCAGCAATGACAAACGAGGAACAGAGAGCGAGGCCAATTAAACGTTTAAAATTGCAGTGTTGTTATCACACTGATCTCTTTGTTTTCTTGTGTTTATAATAATGAGCTACTGTTTCCTCTAAACTCGAAGTACAAGGTTATTGTAAATGATTGAAGCGATTTCATAAATTCACTGCAGCTACGTTAATTGACATATTGTCACAAAATTCAACACTCGCCGACAAAGCGTATGCTTGAAATGTATTGACCTTAGTCTGCTGTAACAGTGCAATGACATTTCCGAACAAAGTACAACAAACCTTTACCAAATACCAATTCCATTCCGTGATGGTGAGTGCAGTTTAAAGCTTCAGAGTGCCTCTGCAACGGGTCGGCCTGCAGTGAGTGGAAGAAACGGTTGAACGTGCAGGCGAGTCACACGTAGCTCGCAGGGCAAGCAGAGAGCTGAACATACCATAACGTACCGTGAGCAAGGTCTTAAGATAGCGAATGAAGATTATACCTTACCGCTCACAATAGCTCCAAATCATGACCCCCGATGACGAAGTCAGACACTGAATTTTTGGAACAGCTGCAACAGCTTGTGGAAGATGATCGATTTTGCGAGAAACTCACTTCAGTGATGAAGCAATTCTTTTTGTGAATGGCACAGTGGACAGGCACAATTTGCGAATCTGGAGGACAGAGAATGCCCAGCACAGTTGCCATTTTCCGAATGCTAACGTTCTTTTATCCATGTTGGATCTTATGAACTCCACGACCTTTGTGATAGTTGGTGAATGACGCAACCAGCCACAAACACATTTTAAAATGTAATATTTTAGTGTACCGAAATAGAATATTTTAAAAAGCATTCGCTGTTGGTTGCGTCCTTCGGCAAATACAATTTAATGTGTACTGTCTAGTCTCGTGGTTTAAAGCTTATGGCCCATTTTTCATCTGCGAAAAGACCGTTACAGGACACATGTATGTAGACATGCTGGAAAACTTGCTATTGGCACAACTGGAGACCTACAGCATGGGATTTGTCCATTAACAGGATTGTGTTCCACACAGCTTCCATCATTATGTTCGTGAATACTTAAAGACAAAACTGAGACACAGATTAATCGGTCGTGGCGGGGTTGATGATCAGAAATACATGTCATGGTCTAAATGCTCTCCCTACCCAACCCTATGCGATTTTTTTGTGTGGGTCTATGAGAAAGATTCAGTGTTTATACCTCTTCTGCCAACAAACGTAACAGAACTGCGAGCTCATATCAGCATTGCGTTTGAACAGATTGTAACGTCCCCTTAGAAAAATTAAAGAATGACAGTTTTGGAAAACCTCTTACGTTATTTGATTTTCAAACAGCTGAGCAAAACTGAACGTACTCAGATAGTTCCCTCTTTACTTATCCTGATCATCACTAAACTGAGACACAATATTTTTAGCGCAACGCAGTCTGACTTTCAAAAATCCCTACAAAAGAATGGCCCTGACTAACAATACCCCATACTTTTCATGAATCACTTACCTCACAAAAATCTTAGTTACTCGAACTACTGCAATACAGCGAGCGCCAATACTGCCAGCTAAATGAAGGATTCTAACTACCGAAGGCACTAACTACTGATAGGCATAGTCTGCAAATGAAAGATTGTGATAGAGAACAAACAATCTATTTACCTTAATAGTGTTCCAAAGTCATCATATATATATCTATCAATTCGTGACATCGATCTTTACAAATTTCCTTTTTCTGGCGGACACACGTCCAGATCGTCCGCTCTCAAAACTCTGGCATCTCGATTTCTCTCTCTCTCTCCACATCCACCACTGCTGGCGACTCACCATCAACTGCCCAACACTACACAAGCGAATATTCCAACAATGAGTCCAACAAGCCACAGACTGCACACAGCACAGTCGGTGTTTTTCATACAGAGCGCTTCGAGGCATTACCAACATAAGAACCTAAACAGCCTATTACAAGATTAATAGGTACATGCTGCGCCGAACGCGGGACAACTTGTTTATAATCTGCATAATCAGTGGGTGGGCACACGTGAAGCACTTGTAATATGTCAAAAAAGGATTTTGAGTTTTGCTATGTGTATGCCAAGCCCTGTGACAATGTGCCAAATGACATAACTTCAGCAATCGAGTCAATCATTTATAATAAACTTGTACAACGTTGTGTGGATGCGGTGAAGGAAACGACACCAAACATATCTTCTCGGATTGTACTGATGGATATTACTTCTACTAAAAGGAAATTCTTCCCATATCGATTACAGTGATTTCCTTATTATCGGAAAATAGCTAACATACGTTTTAAGTAATTTCAGACGTTCCCTTTAAAATGAAGCTGCAACTGACGCGTTTATAATTATGTGTGAATTGTTCACATCATGCCATTGTGTCAATAGTGATTAATGTCACTGTACTGCGTGTAAAAAAACCGTATCAGGTAAAAAAGGCACAATTACTGCACCCTCGAAGAGTTTATTTTTATTGTAGGGATATAATGCGGACTGTGGAAACACGAAAAAGTGTGACCGCTTATTATCCAGTACTACTTTGATGACGTCTCCAACTATAATTCTTGTCGCAGATTTCGCCTTTTTATTAGTATTAATCCAACTCCACAGTCATTATTTTCACGAATACAATCTGTAATGTGAAGAGAAAAACGTTTATGCAACTCTAAAAGCATAGCTATAGCGAACCATCGTAAATAGTTTTTTCTTCTTTTCATTTTATTTTATGAGCTTCAGCTAGTTGTTCCATTTGTTCTTAATGATTGCAAAGTCGAGAACGAGGTATCGATAGCAACAGTCGGGTATAGTTTATGGTGGTGTCGTGTGGCTGTTTTCCGTGTGTCATGACGCTCCTAAAATACTGATAATAACATCTCAACAGGATAGCCACTTACAGTGGACGATCAGATTACCAGTAAATAAATGTGATTAGTACATGACTTGACAAAGATGGGTTTGCAGATACTACGTACGACGACAGTATACGCACAGCCAAAACAATGTATGATCAGCATTAACATGAAAGACTGCGAGAAACTATGATACGTAAGTGATCAGACTAATTTGGTTTTACAAGTGCTATGAACTGGAACAGTGTACATACTGTTATGCTCTATAATTACCTACGAAGTACGTGTTCACGTCTTGAATAGACAAATTTGGTTTTGTAACTGCTATGAACTGGAACAGTGAACATACGGCTATGCTCTGCAATTACCCACGAAGTATGTGTTTCGCCTTGAACCGGGAAGACTACATTATTGAAGTTTTGGCAATAAATCAAGTGGAAAATAGTTGGAACATTATCTCAAACAGACAGATAAACAATCTGGAGTTGTCATTCTGAAATTCAAGATTGCCAAATGCCGGCATCACCAGCCATTTTCGTCACGGAACATTGGAGTCCACTACCAGGTAAACCGCAGCCACCGCAGAGACATTTGTGACAGACTGTTATGGAAAGCAAGCACTCATTTGTGCAGTAATACCTTTCTATTTCAAACTAGAGTGTAATAATGTTGTACATAAGCACTGGTGATTCTTAAGAAAATTTCTTTATCCTTCTCATCTTTATTAATTAATGGCTACTACTGAAATATATTTAGTTCATCTTTCACTCATATATGATAACGTTCACTGTAGCAGTTTACTTACTTTTCTTTCGTATTAACAAATGAACAGGAGTTGACTTTGCGTGTGCGTAAACGTAATTCCGCTAACTGACAAATGATTTTTAAGTCAGATACAATCATGATATTATTTAAAAATGATTTTTTTCTTTTGCATGCCGGTGCCAAAGAGCTTGTGGTAAACAGCTGTCTTAGACATCACTAAATTACTGTTCTCCGCCTATATTTTCTCTCGCTTACTTCCTTCAATGTAACCACTGATATTTATGGCAGCAAACACACAGACACACGAAGTAATATTCAGAGGACATTACAAAACCGACGGGTTGCAATTATTTGCATAATGAATGTTTCTGAACTTGAAGGGAGTAAACTTGATGTCCTTCGTTACACGGCACACGCGCTAACCTAACATAATCTGTGACTTGTTGTTATCGGGTGTGAGGCTACAGCCATTTAAGCAATGTCTTGAGATAGCAACACAGTGAACAAAACAACCTAAGGTCACCGAGTGCATCACGGTAAATTCTACAGTTACAATTCGGTCGACCATCCCGTTTTGTTACATGACTTTCTCAGCACTAGCAAGCGGTTTCCAGGGATCTGCATTGCCAATGTCTGGAACAGCAGCTCTACTAAATTATTCATTCTCCATATCAATTCACTGACAGATCTGCATATCTAGTTACCAACCTTGCATCGTCCACTTTTCTCTTTTCGTTAATGTTTGTGAATCACGAGCAGATGTGACGACTGGAGTCCCTCAACCAGCAGGTAAAGTCCTCCTGGAATGAGCATAATGGCCTATCGATTAACACAACCTACGTTCCACAGCCTTTAAGTTTGTTAAATTCATTAATTTTTTCAGTATTTTAAATCGATCTTCGACTGGTTGTCATCGTGAGCTATGATTTACGATTGACACACGTCTACTACACCCAGCTCGCTCAATAATGAGTTTTACAAGCGTGAAGTCCTAAGAGAACCGATTTTCAGTGTTAAATAATCTCTGTCCACTTGTCGCGCTAATTCTCGATGATACTCCGAGTTTTCCACAGTATCCACCAGTGCCATAGTAAGGAAAGAAGTGGACTGTTGTAAACGTAAAGGAGTCACACAGAGGTAAGATGTGTAGTGGTGTCCAATGTGAACTGACGTTGCATTGGCTCCAACGATGAAACGTGTGGCGAAATGAATAAATAAAATTAATTCATAGATTTTTTGAAAAGAGAAAAAATTAGGGATATGGAAATGTAACTTTAGAATTTTTGACAGGCTTTTTTACGGACTGTATTGACCGGCTTGAATGCGGACAAACTCAGTGCTGCGTGAAATTTGCCTGTAATATAATTTACAATTCCGATTAATTACATTTTTGAATTCTACGTCACTGCTGATTTAATCAGAGTTCTCACCTTAGTCGTAGACTTAGTCCTTTTGCCACAATATTAATTAATCAGTCGCCATCGATGTTCTTCTCTTTGTTGACCGTGTGTATCCTCCTAAGTCGGCATCTGTTTACTTTACGAAGACGGTGGAAACCAAGGAATACAATGCTACGTCGCTTTAAATAATTCTCGTAAAACGTAGATACTGCTCACTGTTTTTTATTCACAAGACAATAAGACTTGCTCTGCTCGTCGCACAAACCGTAAATACTAACAAGATGGCTGCCTTTCCGCACACATCAAAAATTACGTCCATCCCCTACAAGGTAACAATCGAACATGTCTCTTAACTCCTTCTTGGAGTATGAAACAAAAGAGAATCCAATATGAACATTACAGAGATTATATTCTACATCTCTCTCAATTTAATCTTTGGCGCAGCCTTTAAGGTATTGTATGTCTCTGCGTCGGAATGTGTCATGACAAACGTTATTCCCAGCGGCGTTTATTCCGGGACTCTCAGTTTTTGACTAGGAGAATGCTCATCTTTGACCCAGAAGTAAATTAAAGTAGTTGATATACCTCCGCTTCAAGTCAGGTTTGCTAGCTTTTTTCTTTGGTTTGTGTGCGAATGACAGAACTGGAAATCCTTTTCCAAGTATTTGCAATCGGTACCTTCTCTGAGCCACTCCCAGCATATTCTGATATTTGGCTCAAAACAAGAAAATGCGGCATGCCCTAGTGTAAGAGTAGAGAAAAAAGGATATAGGGAAAAACAAAAACAAAAAAAAGAAAAATGAAAAGTGTACGAAGCGTCTGCCCCCAAGTGCTGCTGAGCCAGAATCTCCCGAATGTCGAATCTCTACTAATATTATTCACACATAATCCAATTTTCAGCACCTCTTAGATGGTTGGGTCATAATGGTTTGAAGTGTGGGCTTCTTATTTAGTGCTCGACAACACCAGGTTTCTCTAGATTTCTGTACTTTATGTGCCACTGATATTCGATATAGAGCTGGGAGACAGTCCGAATGTATGTCATGTATGTTTCAGTACTTTCACACAACGTATCGTAAACAACTGATGCTCTGAGGCCATGATTATCTTTCACAGGGGGGCAACATCTCATTGATTTTTTTAGGAGCACGAAAAACTGTGTTACTCCCATGTCTGTCTAAGATTAATCCGATTTTACGCATCGTCGTTTAACCAGCTTCTGAATTAACGTGGACTTGTCGCCATACAAATACAGTTGCAGTTTTCGTATCTTGCGCGATAGAAAGGTCCCATGATACCACGATACAATTTGACGCGACCAAGCGGAACAGAACGGAATGGATATCGTGTGCTGATCTTGTGTTGCATCGACAGTCATTTACTTTCTTGACGATGAAAATTGTGGAAATTGGCAAAAACTCGAATTTGGATCGACAGTTAAGGCTACAAATGGACCGAGAATACAATAATTTATGTTCTCTTCGTCTATATACACACTCTGCAAGCTACCGTCCGGTGCATAGTGGAGGGTAACCTGTACCACTGCCAGTCATTTCCATTCCTGTTACTCTCGCTATTCTTCATCGTGCTCCTTACTCAAAATGTTCTTTGGCGGCAGTAGAATCGTTCTGCAGTCAGTTTCTAATGATACTTCTCTAAATTTTCTCAATACCGTTTTGAGAAAAGGGATTTCCGTTTTGAGTTCACGAAGCATTTCCGTAATATTCGCTAGTTGATCGAACCTGCCAATAACAAATCTAGCAGCATGGCTCTGAATTGCTTCGATGTCTTCTGTCTTCCTTGATGCGACATGATGCGGATCCCAAACACTCGACCAGTACTCAAGAATGGGTCGCACTATTGTTCTATACGCGGTCTCCTCTACGAATAAAGCACACTGTCCTAAAATTCTCCCAGTAAGATTAAGCCGATCATTGGCCTTCTTCGTTACCGTACTTATGGGTAAATTCCATTTCATTTTGTAACGTTAAATCTAGATATTTAATTGACGTGACTGTGTCACACAGCACGCTAATAATGCTGAATTCAAACATTACAGGATTTTCCCTATTAGTGTCAATTAATTTACGTTTTTCTACGTTTGTAGTAAGCTGCCATTGATCACACCAACTAGAAATACTTTGCTAGCTATCTTGTATCCTCCTCAAGTCACTGAACGACAACTCCTCCCTGTACACCACAGTGCCTTCAGCGAAAAGCCGTAAATTACTGCTCACCCTGTCTGTAAGATAATTTATGTATATGGCAAATATGAGCGGTTCTATCACACTTTCATGGGGCATCACTGACGACATCCTTGTCTCTGATCAACACTCGCCATTGAGGACAACGTACTGGGTTCTGTTACTTACGAAGTCTTCAAGCTGTGGGGTACCGATTGAGGTTAGCATACCCCTGCGGTGCTCTGACTCCTGCCGATGTACAGAGAAAGGAAGCTCCCCATAACATCACGAAAATGTAAGAAGCAAAACAATGTCACAGAACGGAAACTTCGTATTGAGGGAAAACTAATAGGGTGCTAGCTAACATCACTGGCCTCACATGTGGTTGCTCTTCGTCGAAATGTCTTGGCTCAAACTCGTCTAAAGGTTGAACCACACGTGTCGCATTACACACATTAAATTATGCACTTGTGACGCTTTGGTTAAATTGTCTGTCTGATGGCAAGTTTGCGAAATACAAAATTAACATAACATAATATCAGGAACTAAGTTAACGACCCATAAATGACGTAGGCCACACAGTTGCGGCTTGGTTAGAATAATGTTTATTCGGAAAGCAAACTAATAGCGGCAGTGGTGGTATTTAGAATTACTGTTACACTCGAGCGCATATCCGTTTGACACAGTTCGATCATTCACAATCTCATCGCGAATTAAAAGTTTGATCCTCGACCTCGTTAAGTATGCGAAAAGTTTAGAGTTCGCACAAGGCGCACGGCTGCTCACCGCTCAGAGACTAAGTCCCGCGATGCCACACAACGCGAAATTTTCTAAGTCGTTTCACTTCCTAGCTACCTGAAGACCGATTGTCCTCTTTCGCGTCTCAGTCCGAACTGTACCCTTCGGTGTCTCCAGCGGAAATGTAGTCTTTGTTGTCTAGACCAGAACTGCCCTATGCCCGTCTCCGACCGCGTTTCCCGCGCGCCGAACATCTTCACTCAACTGACTAGCGCAGTTCCCCTTCCTGAAGACGTCCATCTGATAGGCTACAGCTTATTCTAAATTATTTTACGTTTCAACATAATTAAAAAATCAAACCTTGACCACTTTCACGTTCTAAATAAATTAACAATAATATCCATTACATAATAAACATTACATTCTTTACATAAAACCAATACAACTTCCTTCTTAGTTTTGAATGCCAAGGCAGGTAGCCTTGCACCAATGTGCTGTCTGATAAATAAATAAAGAATAAAAGTAACTATTACGCACTAAACTTTACACCAATTATTCTATTACCTAATCATTCAATAAGGTGTCATGCTGTCATCGTTCAGTGTATTTTGTGTGAAGGAAATGATGACCTGATGCTTAATTGAAAATACAGAGAATTTAAATTTTCTGTACCTTTTAAACAAATGAAGTCACAGAGTTGATATTTACAACATTTGCGATTTTAATGATGCCGTTCTATATGAAATGTCGACCGTTAAGATCGACCAAAACTTCCAGATTTTAGCATTCAGGTCTTTGTTACACAACTTGTTAGCTTTACTTTAACAATAAATCCTAAACTATTATAGATATGATCAATGTTCAACTTTTATTGGGATCACAATGGAAATTTATAGAGGATCGCAGATTAAAATTACTGTGGCTTGTTTCCCTGCATTACTACAGAATTAAATAATTTTCATAAATGAAACTTCCTGGCAGATTAAAACTGTGTACCGGACCGAGACTCGAACTCGGGACCTTTGCCTTTCGCGGGCACGTGCTCTACCATCTGAGCTACCCAAGCACGACTCACGCCCCGTCCTCACAGCTTTACGTCTGCCAGTACCTCGCCTCCTACGTTGGAAGTTTCATATCAGCCCACATTCCGCTGCGAAGTGAAAATCTCATTCTAGTTCTCATAAATGTTTCCCTTTATGGCCGATGTTAGGTCTGCCATATTTAACACTGCTAAGCCTTCTTGGCCATAAAAGGTTGCTACTTGGTTTCCCTATGACGTAGGTTCTCGTCTGTCTCACTCGCACACTACAACGCTTAGGTCTCAATAGACAATAGACGCCTGTGAGTTTCCCCATCTCGTGGTGAATCTGTGCCCTTTGTGGCATCCGGTCCTGGACGACAGGGGTTGTTTCACAATTCCTGAACGCTGACGCTTTCGGCCATGTACTTAAATTAGAGCAAAATGCTCGTTAAATCACAAGGGGTAACCCAATCAGGCATGAAAATACGGGTACCATACCACACATGGCTATGTTAATGAAGGGTCTCATCCGTCTACAACGGAAATAATTGGTCACTATAACAATTGGCTTTATTATCATAAAACGTCAATGCATGAATTACCCACTGAGACAAGTTTGTGAACATTTAATAAATGGAAATGGGATTGTAATTATGAAATCTAAGTTTTGCATCGATGGGTGAACACAATAAAAGCGTAACCACGAAACTAAATCGTGGCTACAGCCCATGACTGCAACAGTGGTTAGTGGGTTAAAGAAAACTAACTGAAAACATTAGTACAGTCGCTAGTGTGTACGGTGGGAGCAACTAGCTGCCTGTGAACGTTAAAAATATGCAACTTAATCCAGTTGAAAGTTAACTAGCTTTGCTTTCCCCTCGAATCTTACCACTTTCACACAGTGTGAATATGGAGTTTGCCAGCAGTAACGGCTGGATATTCTCGTTCAGCTCACCCTCCATAACATTTCTAATATTCAAACATCCTTCTGAGTGTTAGCAAGTCTCCTTCCATCAGTTGCCTGGCAGCAAGTCTACTCACTTACATATAAAACTTGACTGTTTCTGCCAGTGTTGAAGTCACTCCAACCAATTGCAGTATACCTTTTAAGTTATGAACAATAATAAATTTGTAAAGAAGTTTGACAAAGCCCTACTCTTGCGGATTTTGTGATGATCAACCAACGATGACCCAATGTGGGAGAAAGACAGAAAATCTGTCCCAGTCCGTGACAGTTTTCTAACCCTGGCGTATAGAACAGATTACATGTAGGAATGTGCAGGAATGCACGCATTCTACAGAAATATTTATTTTAAGCCAATAAGACGGTCCGTTGCAATGATTTTAAACTAACAGTCTCTCGTGGTGAGATTACGTAGAAATGGCGAGTCCCACACTTCTCCCTTTATGGCGTCTGCACCTGGCTTCACACATTACCATTCCAAATGGATTCCTTTACGCACCATGGACAGTGGATTTC
This sequence comes from Schistocerca piceifrons, assembly GCF_021461385.2. Lineage (NCBI taxonomy): Eukaryota > Metazoa > Arthropoda > Insecta > Orthoptera > Acrididae > Schistocerca > Schistocerca piceifrons. The sequence goes on along the minus strand of NC_060140.1, from coordinate 913,029,869 downwards.
TAGGACAGATAGGCCTGCCCTTGGAGCCACCGAGTGTGTAGAGGTGAGATAAAGCTGATTCTGTGCTTTCTACCTGCTTTGAAGGATAGTTTTCAGTTCTGAACATATTGATTACCCTTCCTCATACTTTTACGTTGCCCAAGCTAGATGGAAAGAGCGGTCCAATGCTGCATAAAATAACAAGTCCCTCATCACAATAAAAAGGGAGGGATGAGAAGAAGTAATTACTTGACCAGTCACTGGTAGTACTGAATAATATTGGTAATTATGATGCAGCGACAAGGGATCGAGTACAATGACCATGGGGATATGCACATATTGTAAAATATGTTGCATAACAGTTTGGGGACAAGCTTCCACACAGCAGAGCCACTTACATATCTGGGAACCTTCGTCAACAATCATCAGTGTGGCACCGTATAAACACTTTCTGGAAATCTAGGAATAGTGAGTTTGCCTGTTGTCCTTCATCCACAGTTCGCAGGATATTGTGCGAGAAAATGCAAGTTGCCTTTTGCAAGACCAATGCTTCCTAAATCTGTGCTGCTTTCTGTGCAGAAGCTCTTCCATCTCAAGGAAATTTATTTGTGACGTCCGCCTGCCTTATTTCTTCGTTGATAGTCCTCGCTGTCAACATATTGCATTGTTATACTGGCTGGAAAATGGGGCGGTGCAAGTTCAACACTGACTACTGTAAATGATGTACCCAACAGTCACACAATTGCGGTTCACTGTCCTTTACTTTCATTGTTCAGAACCCCCCTATATTTCATAGTTATATGTCCAGTTCACTATTGGTAAATGTTGATAAGCCTCATTAATAGGTTGCACGCAAACATCAGCAAACTGCTACAATAGTTTGCTGTTGAACAACTATGAGCAGTAAAAACCTAACCACACAGTTCAAACTTCTTGCACAATAATAAAGTACATGTGACACTATTTCTCAAATAAATTGAACAGACATTGTTGTTAATTGTTTCAACACACGGCCTATTTAAATAACACTTATTCCATTGCTAAGTTGATGCATTGTTGTTAATCTAACCAATACATATTTCCCGTTTGAAAATGAGCCGTGGACTGACTTGTCTCGGGACCTAAAACCGGTCCTTTTTATATCCTCACAATAATAGGCACTGAAACTATACACTGTTCGATTTTTAAGTTACAGAAATTACAATTAAAACACAACTCATTCAATTAACTGAATACATCGAAAAATTCCTCCTTTTTGAAAGTTCTTTCTATCACAAATGTCAGGCCGAATTATTTGTTTAAATAATGAAACTAACAGATATAGCTGTACAAACAATACTTTTGACAAACCTGGTAATTATTTTGGAATGAATTAAGGGCTGACTTTGCTAATATGTTTTCGAATAGAGCCAAATAAATACTTTGGCAATCCTAGTTCTTCCAAATGTTTATAATTATTACAGAATTTATATTTGTTTAAAAGTCAACAATTGAATCTACGTCAAGAAACAATTACTTATTTCACCCTATAACAAAAGATATTGACTAGGAACGGTCAAAATTAATTAGGAAATTACTTACACACATAAAACTAAGCACAAAATTAGACCTGGTGCTATATTCCCTAAGACTGAGGGCCATCATTTCTCTTTTACGGAAATGCAGATTATACTCATGCATGTTAATGGTATCAGGCAGAAATGAACATAAAATTAATATAAGGAGGCAGATGGCAAAACAAGAGAGGAAGTAAAGGGATATCAGCTTGCTTCGTCAGATATTGCATTCAAATTGAGAATATGGTAAAGAGCATCAAACCGTTATTAACGATGCTGCTCTATAATTTTTTGGGTCCATTCTTCTATCCTTGTTATATTCAAGAGCCATCTGCGGTTTCTTCCTGTCACTTGATACTGTTCTCGGCAAGAGATTCACGGTAAATGCAAAATAAATAAGGGGTCAACAGTATAGTGTAGTCTCTGTGAAACCTCATCCAGACACAGAATCTTATTTGTTACAACTCTTTCAGTTAAACTCTACACCAGGGATGAATGTTACTATATCCTCCGTACTGGAATCTGTGCGACAGTCAAACGACAGTATGCTGTATGAACCTTCTGCGTGAATAATTTCTTAAACGCGAAATTTAAAACTTCAGTCTTCATTTTGCTGTCTTCTATGGTCACACCAGACAGATCGACGAGTCACTAGCTCAGAGAATTTTACGCAAGACCAGAATTTTCTAGGTTTCTGTGTTAGATATTTTGCTTAGGTACCACTGTGGCAGGTTGTTGCGTGCTTCGCGCTTCGATCCGTTTAATGTAGCACGAATTTCTACTAATTTTTAGCTGTTGTCATTTGCACGTTCTTCTTTTAACCAAGAGTGCAACAGTCTCTCCTTCCTCATCATTATCCGAATATAGTTGTCAAACCACGGTGGGTCTTTTCCGTCCTTAATCCACTTACTCAGCGCATACTTTTCCAGAGCGCAATTTACAATCCGTCTAAAATTTGTCAGTAATTTCTCTACGTCCATCATACTGGAACTGAATAATGTCCATTCATTGTTTAAGTGGAATGCTAACAATTCCTTATCTGCTCTTTTTAGCAACAATACTCTCCTAGCCTTCTTGATGATTTTTTTACATTGGTAACCGTCATCGCAATGACGACATCATGACCACTAATCCCTGTCCCTATACTGACTCCGTCGGTAATGTCAGGCATATTCGTAGCTGCAAGAACTGGTTTCTCAAGACAGTTTCCAGGAAACGTGTTCAAAACTGCTTCACAGGACTGTCTGACAGTGCCAACTGCAATGTATCCGTAGAAGTTCCGGTCTATGTCCGGTGGATTACAGTTGTCTCCAACTAATATTGCATGATCTGCGTATTTCTGCGCCACTGGGCCTAGACTTTTAATCATTCTAATTGTTCGTTGTAAGGTTTGTTTGCACTAATTTTAACATTATTTCCTTTGTTTTACAGATATTCGGATATGTGATATTTGCAAGTTATGGATGTTATAAGTTTAAAAATCTATATTTCCATGTCAATTATGAATTCCTTGAAGCATCATAACATTGGTGTTAAAGAAAGAATATCGAACATAGACGTTGGCAAAACTACAATAAAAAAGTGCTACTTGTTACCACGGTGAATAATGTGTTATTCATTTAAATGAGTTGTTTTGTGAACATGCCTCATAAACACATCACTGCAACACCTAAGACAGAGGATCGGGTATTGCTGTAGCTTAGAGTAGACTAATGTCTTTCATCGTTCGTTCAGTACATTGTTTTGTGATTTCAAGTAATGTTTACCGGTATTCTATCGTAAGTTCTTAATTGCTAAAAATGATGACGTTTCGTTGACACTTGCTGATGGCCCAACATTTAAATCTGCAACAATTTGCGAAAGGATTTCACTTCTATCAAGTTGAACGATTCTCTTCAGTCGTCGTTGGTCCCGTTCTTGCAGTATCTTTTTCCGGCCTCAGTGACTTCGGAGATTTGATGTTTTGTCCGATTCCTGACATTTTCGGTACACTCGTTAAATGGTCGTACGGGTAAATTGATACTTCATCGCTATCTCGGAGATGCTGTATCACATCGCTCGAGCGCCGGCTATGACACCACGTTGAAACTTGCTAACGTGCCATTGTGGCAGCAGTAACTGATCTAACACCTGCGCCAGACACTTATTGTCTTACATAGATATTGCCGACCGCAGCGCTGTATTCTACTTTTTTAATTATCTTTGTATTCGAATACGTATGCCTACACCGGTTTCTTTGGCTCTTTAATGCAGAAAAGCATTACAGTGTGTAGGAAAAACGTAGTTGGATATGCTAACGTTAATGCTTTTTTTCTTAATAAATATATTAGATGTATTTTTTGTTGCTTGTTAAACACATCGATGTTTTGGGGTCGATTATTACCAACCATCGATTTTAGACCTCACTGATGAAATCGAAATTACTATCAATGATATTAACTCTACCATCTGGTGAGCAATATGTATGAGACATGCGAAATACCCTCAGACGTCAAGAAGAATATAATAATTCAGATCCCAAAGAAAGCAGGTGTTGACAGATGTGAAAATTACCGAACTATCAGTTTAATAAGTCACAGCCGCAAAATATTAACACGAATTCTTTACAGACGAATGGAATAACTGGTAGAAGCCGACTTCGGGGAAGATCAGTTTGGATTCCGTAGAAATGTTAGAACACGTGAGGCAATACTGACCTTACGACTTATCTTAGAAGAAAGATTAAGGAAAGGCAAACCTACGTTTCTAGCATTTGTAGACTTAGAGAAAGCTTTTGAAATGTTGACTGGAATACTCTCTTTCAAATTCTAAAGGTGGCAGGGGTAAAATACAGGGAGCGAAAGGCTATTAAAAATTTGTACAGAAAGCAGATGGCAGTTATAAGAGTCGAGGGACATGAAAGGGAAGCAGTGGTTGGGAAGGGAGTGAGACAGGGTTGTAGCCTCTCCCTGATGTTATTCTATCTGTATATTGAGCAAGCAGTAAAGGAAACAAAAGAAAAATTCGGAGTAGGTATTAAAATCCATGGAGGACAAAGAAAAACTTTGAGGTTCACCGATGACATTGTATTTCTGTCAGAGACAGCAAAGAACTTGGAAGAGCAGTTGAACGGAATGGACAGTGTCTTGAAAGGAGGATATAAGATGAACATCAACAAAAGCAAAACGAGGATAATGGAATGTAGTCGAATTAAGTCGGGTGACGCTGAGGGAATCAGATTAGGAAATGAGACACTTAAAGTAGTAAAGGAGTTTTGCTATTTGGGAAGCAAAATAACTGATGATGGTCGAAGTAGAGAGGATGTAAAATGTAGACTGGCAATGGCAAAGAAAGCGTTTCTGAAGAAGAGAAATTTGTTAACATCTAGTATAAATTTAAGTGTCAGGAAGTCGTTTCTGAAAGTATTTGTATGGAGTGTAGCCATGTATGGAAGTGAAACATGGACGATAAATAGTTTGGACAAGAAGAGAATAGAAGCTTTCGAAATGTGGTGCTACAGAAGAATGTTGAAGACTAGGTGGGTAGATCTCGCAACTAATGAGGAGGTATTGAATAGGATTGAGGGGAGGAGAAGTTTGTGGCACAACTTGACTAGAAGAAGGGATCGGTTGGTAGGACATGTTCTGAGGCATCAAGGGATCACCAATTTAGTATTGGAGGGCAGCGTGGAGGGTAAAAATCGTAGAGGGAGACCAAGAGATGAATACACTAAACAGATTCAGAAGGATGTAGGTTGTAGTAGGAACTGGGAGATGATGAAGCTTGCACAGGATAGAGTAGCATGGAGAGCTGCATCAAACCGGTCTCAGGACTGAAGACCACAACAACAACAATCAATGATATACCAACATCGCCGACCGCTTACTCTGTATATCCTGTCTGTACTGGTTACACTCGACATTGCTGTGGGAGTCCTTTGTGTGCTGTAAGAAAACTCTATTTTCTTCGTGTTTAGTCTTCGTTCTCCAGGTTTGAACCGACCTCTAATGAGAAAGGGCTCATTAAAAACTATGGTTCGTTAGCGGGCAGTATTAAAAGATAATGAAGTCCACTTCTTTGTTGGAAGCCAGTTACGTCATACTGCCTCTGTTACGTTACAGGTTTCGTGAGCGGGGCCATTATTTACATGCCAGAGGACAGACAGGTACAGTATTGCTGAAACGGTTTCTCTCTGGGGAGACAGTTATTTTCCTCGGCACACAACACCCCCGCAGTAGCAGGCAGGCACGCGTAATGCCCGCCACAAAGCAGTCGTAAATAGGCGGCGACCAAGACGCCCACGCGCACACAGACGGTAAACACCTGCCGTTCCGCACGGACCAGCGCCCCCCACGCTCTCGCCCCCGCCCCGCGCTATACAGAGCGTGGCCACGCTGTTTCCGCGCTCTAGTTGGCGGCCCTGCCCGCCGACACAATCGAGATCCACCGGCACGCACGAGGCCATTGTTACGGAACCGGGCGAATGCGCAACTTGGCTCGAGGCTCGCCGATGGCCCTCTTCGATCCGCATGCCAGAGAAATAGCGCTCTGTCATATCCCCTGCGAGCGAATGCGTTTATTATAATAACTTATTGTCGCGGGCCGCTATTGTACTCTGTTGCGCCTGGCCTTGGCTAGAGGAATCCCAAGGTGGCCACGGACGAGATCTGATTATACCGTGTTCTGTTCCTCCTGTTGTGTTACGGTGGGAAGCGACGTAAGTGGTAAGCTGCTTCTTACGTGTGAGGGTGTTGGCTCCGAACACAGGCCTTACTTGTAAGAGGTACTTGTCATAATTCCCGTATCTTTGGTCATTCATCTAACGTGGTCTGATAAGAGCGTACAAAGGATCTAGCTAGGGGCTGAGGAGATGGGACAGCTCTTGTTAGTTTAGTGGTCAAATTTCACAAGTGAAAATCCTTTTCGTGATGATTAGTTGGTATCTTTGTCAGTGGTAGACGTTAAAACTAGGGCGTTTTTCGTTGCGGCGAGACCTTTCCACTAAATTTCAATCATCAACTTTCACGTCCGAATAAGAAAATATTTTACTGACCGCCAACTGCATGACGAGGCATGATCATCGTAATAAAGATTTAAGAGCTCGTTTTGCCCTCTCGCCTTTAGGGATTGGAATGGTGGAGTAATAGTTTGAAGGTGCTACTGTAACTAGGCTGTTTAGGTTTTTATGTTGGTAACGCCACGTAGCGCTCTGTATGAAAATCACTGACTGTGCTGTGTGCAGTCTGTGGCTGGTTGGCATTGTTGGAATATTCGCTAGTGTAGTGTTGGGCAGTTGGATGTGAACAGCGCGTATCGTTGGGCAGTTGGAGGTGAGCGGCCAGCAGTGGTGGATGTGGAGAGAGAGATGCCAGAGTTTTGAGAGGCTACTATAAGCGGGCAATCAGGACATGTGTCCGCTAGAAAAAGGAAATTTGTGAAGATGGTTGTCATGAATTGATAGATATATATGACGACTTTTCAACATTATTAAGGTACGTACATTGTTTGTTCTCTATCAAAATATTTCATCTGCTAACTATGCCTATCAGTAGTTAGTGCCTTCAGTAATTAGAATCTTTTATTTAGCTGGCAGTATTGGCACTCGCTGTATTGCAGTAGTTCGAGTGACGAAGATTTTTGTAAGTTGTTCACGAAAGGTACAGGTTATTGTTAGTCAGTGCCATTCTTTTGTAGGGATTATTGAAAGTCAGGTTGCGTTGCACTAAAAATATTGTGCGTCAGTTTAGTGATGATCAGAATAAGTGAAGAGAAAACTGTTTCAGTTCGTTGAGTTTTGCCCAGCTGTTTGAAAATCAAATGACGTAGAAGTTTACCAACACAGTCGTTCATAAATTTTCATGGGGATGTTTCAATACAATGAACCCTCTGCCAGACACCTAGGTGGAATTGCAGAGTAGTCATTTATAAGGGGCATTCAAATGAAACCGGGTCACTAGTGTAAAGTAACGGTAATGATATTATTAACTCAAAAATGAAGTTGGTACACATACTCAAAAATAGTCGCCAAAACTGTTGGTACATAAATCCAACTACGATACTAGCCGGTAGGTTCCATCCTTAAAGAAGCTAGTAGGCTGCTGTCGGATCCAGGCCTGAACCCAGTCACACACTTCGTCACCGTTGCGAATCGATGTCCGCAAACAGCTTGTTTTAGAGTTCCAAACACATGAAAGTTACTCGGTGAAAGCTCGGGACTGTACGATGAATGTTTCAGCGTTTCCCACCTGCATCAATGACGTCTTCTCCGCATTGCCCGTGTGTGGGCGGGCACTATCATGCAGGAGGACAGCGCCATTGGTGAACATATCTCGGAGTTTCGAGTTGGTGGCTCGTCTAAGGTTCTGTAAAGTAGCTTGATAATTCTGGGCATTGATGGTGGTTCCCCGTTCCAGGAACTCGACAAGCAATGGACCCTTGTGGCCAAAAAAGAAGGACGTCATGGCTTTACCAGAACTGGTGTGCACTGCCTTTATTTTTTGGGAGGTGGTGAAGTCGCATGTTTCCTCTGCTTGCTATGACGCTTGCTTTCCGGTTCAAAATGGTGACACTGCGTTTCATAACCTGTGACAATACGCAACAGATAGCCATATTCCTCCTCATGGTAACGTCGCAGATGACTCAAAGACAGTTCCATTCAAATATTGCGCTGTTCGGCGGACAGTTGGTGGGGAACCCACTGCGCACAGATTTTTCGAAAGTTCAAGTGTTGTTGCATTATGGCGTGGGCGGTGCCCACCATTATACCCAGTAAATGATGGATCTCGTACACAGTGATTCTGCGGTTGTCCAGGACTAAAACATTCACTTTCGCAATCATTTCCGGTGTGACGACACGATGTGCCCGTCCAGGACGAGCATCGTCTTCCATGACTCACGCACCTCAAGGAATCGTTTGTGCCATTCCACAACACTTGAACGACTCAGACTGTACTCACCTTACACAGCCTTCATCCGTCGGTAGAGATGGGTCGAACTCGTTGATTCCCGTGAACTACTTCATTCATTTCACTCTTTGCCGTGAAGCGTTCAAATGAAGTAGTTCATTCATGAAGTACGAAGCCTGGCGAAGTTGCCCAGTTCGCCGCTCAGCCGCGGCTACGCTCGCTTCGCCTTGCTCGTACAATAAAGGTTCGTAATACTTCACAATTTTACCGACAGATGGCCAACTATGCAGTAACGTGCACGCAACGTTTTACGCTCTTACAGCGTCTGAGCTAACTTAAATAGAGCGTGGTCGAAGGGGGCAAAGGAAAGATAAACAGAGAAGCCAGTCACATAAGAAGGTATTACATTTAATCTTGCTCGACATTTTCTCATGAAACGCCCAAAAAAGTCTTTATCAGCCTAGTGAAACATTATTTGTTGTATTCATGGACTGAAAAACTAGGGCTACCAACAAAATGCAGTCCAATTTCACGTTCCTTTTAAAATTTAATTCAAAGTAGAGTGAGTATGTTTACCACTGTCACAAAGTCTATATATCTACGTTAAGTAATTATTCAGAAGTTTTCCTGTAGATTTTATTTTGTTGAGAATAATATAACCCTCCAAATTCAAAAAGTAAACTGTCATCTGTAGTAATTGATACGATTTCAGGTAAAATCCCTCTTTCAGTGTTATTAACAAAACTTTTATTTTCATGTTGGCTGTGTGAGCACGCACAGCCTCTTCGTTTGTATCTGTAATATTAATTTGTCCGAAAGCGCTGCCAACGGTAGGCTTCCGGTAGACGCGAAGTATAACTGAACTGCACAAACAGTCACGGGTAATGATGTCAGCGCTGCAGGAAGCAGCTGGCGCTGCCTTCCCATCGCCCCTCACCTCCCCAACCCATCGCAAACCTATAGTTTCCCACAAACGCCGCGCGATTCGTCGACAGGCAGTAGAGGGGGGACTGAAGTGAAGGGAGAATGAGTGACGTAACGCCGATGTAATGGGATGAGGGAGAGGGGAAGAGAGTGAGTGAACTTGAAGGAAGTGAGGAGTGTGTTATCTGTGAAGAGTTTGAAGTAGCAGTTCATTGAAATTGAGTGGTTAGTTCACACTTCAATGGAGTGAAGCGTTCATTTGAACGACTCATTCACGAGCTCCCCATCACTATCCGTCGATACATTTCAGGCCTCCAGCTCTCTCCGCCGCCACAAACCGAATCACTGCTCGTTGTTTCTGTTTCTGCATGTTCGGTAGTGGACGATAACTTGAGTGACCACCTTCCCTTCGGCATGAGACCACACTGGCGCTATGCAGCATCAAACGGTGCGCACGCGTCAGTCTCTCTACCACTAGATGGCGCCACCACACCAGCAGTTACGTGGTGCCACCTTACGTGTAAGCCATAGGTAGACGCACTGACCAGGTTTCATTTCGGCTACGTCCGAAAGAACAGATACCATCTTCATATATATAGTTAAAGGCTCACCGGCCATTTGACCATCTTCTGTGCGGATGCACAAACAGTGCCCGAACTCTTACGGGAATCGGTAAAGCCGCGACTAATGAGTGTCATGGGCAGGGGCACTACGAATGTAGTGCGAGACAATAAGTTGGGAATGTGGAACGCACGGGAGGCGTGACAGAGATAAGTCCCTGCAGTCGCACTATCCTCTGTGTCCTCGGTGGCTCAGATGGACGCCGGTACGGTAGCTCAGGGTGTTCCGTCAGAGGGTTAGTTGTCCTCTGTACTAAAAAAAACTGAGGAAATGGGTCAATAATGAACTTACACGGGTTGGTTCAAATGGCTCTGGACACTATGGGACTTAACTTCTGAGGTCATCAGTCCCCTAGAACTTAGAACTACTTAAACCTAACTAACCTAAGGACATCACACACATCCATGCCCGAGGCAGGATTCGAACCTGCGACCGTAGCGGTCGCGCGGTTCCAGACTGTAGCGCCTAGAACCGCTCGGCCACTCCGGCCGGCAACTTCCACGGGCGTCAGGGAACGTCCGCCACGAACAATTGCAACGAACTATAACGAACAAAATGCGAACAAAAAAAAAAAAAAGGAAGAGAAAGAAGGATAGAGCGTTTGCCATGTAAGCAGGAGATCCCAGGTTCGCGTCCCGGTCGGCACACACATTTTCAAATGTCCACGTCGACGTATCTTAACGCCTGTATGCAGCTAAGAGTATTCATTTCATTGTATTGATTTAATTATCATTTCATTTATTTTATTAAACCTCATAGATGTAGTTAGTTGGTTACTTATCCCATTGATCATATCACGATAAACGTTCTGATCTGGAACGTGTCAGCAGAAAAAACATAACATGCAATACACACATACACACACACACAGTATATATATATATATATATATATATATATATATATATATATATATATATATAATTACTGGTTGCTCTCAAAAATAATTATTTCAGTTCAAGAATTCTTCTATGACATAGGAGTTGTTAAGACAAAATATCTTATCTTTAATCTAAGTTTGATAAAACTTCTGCTACCCGTAAGATATTTTATGCCGTGGACAGATTAAATAAGTGTTTTATAGCTGTGTGTTTCACCATTTTCTGGCCAAAGTTCATTAAAGGGTAGTGCACATACTATTTCCTTCTAGAGCTGTAGTTGTAGATATCTCTGTTACTATCAAACTCAGACGGTGTGTTGGTAACAAATTTGATAGGTGAATGAATGTTCTGTGTGACTATGGGTAATATTCTTGTAGAGATTTCTGCAAGATGTGGAAATTCCTCACTTACTTGCAATTACTTTCTCTTGTTCATTGGTTACTATTTACATGAGTGAGGAGTTACTTCAGAATGTTGTCGCACAAAACGTCAGTGAATAAAAATGTGGAAAATCTGTTAACTTACTGACATCTATATCCCCTGAAGCACTTCAATTATACGTTTTCTCCAATTTGTATTGTAGAATTTCGCCGCTTTTGCTGACATACCGCACATGACAATATCGCCCATTTCGTCCTCTTCACGGAAGCGAAAGTATTATCATTGATAACCGAATTTTGTGTACAAACGCATCAACAAGTCGATCCGCCAAACCATTTTGACAGGCAACCACAATGCTCTTCAGTATTGACATAATTACGGAACTGAAAGAAGCGATGTGGAACACATCAAGATGGAGTTGGGTAATCCACAAAATGAGCAAAAGTCGACCTATAATTTGGTTTTTCTGCCGACTTCACATAACAATATTAGCTAAAATGGTCCGGTAACAAGTATTCTAAATAATACAGCATTCATAAAGCAGGAACGGCTGCGATAAAAGTAAAAATAGTACTTTTGTCTTTGATGTCAAACCGGTGACAAGTACCACAACTGCACGCTATGATAAATACGGCTGCAGGCGCATTGTGTGCTAATGTCTGTGGCGCTCTGCAAGATAATACTGCAGCGACACCTAACTGCTCAAGGTGGGCGAGCATAGAGCATAATAACAGGACACTTGAGATCATGAACCACCGGTAGAATTCTTTTATTACAGTTAATGTTTGTGCCCTAGGGAAAGTTTTTTTTAGCAACTCAACCTCGCAACAACAGGATCTTTCTTTTTTTTTCGTTAACTAAATATCATCTTAGAGAAGTGCCTATCCACTTGCTCACAATACCACTGTCTCATACAGTGGCGATGTAATATTTCCACAGTCATAGATATTGTACAACTTCAACATTAAATTTAACAGCAGTTTTGTTGAATGATCATTTACATTGCTTCTATCCACGACGAAGTCAAAATATTTACAAAAATGAGCTGGTACTAGTTACTTAGTAGTAAATTGTTGAACACCGTACTAGTAAGCACAAGTTTGTGCCCATTTTAAGGTAAATTTGCTTACTAGTTTACTAGTTAGGACATATAAAAATCAGTATTTAAGAAAACAATTTTTTAGGAAAAGTCGCATTTCTAAGGCGGCTATAGTGTTGCGCTTCAACAACTAGACGGAAGTATTTGTTTCCTGATTTCTGTACCTGAGTTGGGCATAAACGTAAAATTTGGAGCTTGTTATTAATGTGATTATTAGCAAGAGACTGACATCAGATCGTTAACGTCAATCGCAGTGCCTTCGACTCGTTCATCAGTTCCCCTATGACATATTTTTACAGCAGACTGGTTCATCGGAGAGTGAGAGTTGATATATATGAAAGGCAAATAATGCGTAAATCAGCCGACTTTTGTACAATTACACACCATATTTATCACTTAGAAAAATAAGTCCCGAGAAAAAACTCAGCTTCACAATGCAAACGATCTTTTACTTAGCATGTATACCGACTCTTTATCACTCATGATATCTAGCGAACGGAGAAAATAGATCAATCAATAGAGCCCATGTGTTAAGCTTTCCAGAAGAGATTTGATGTGGCACCATCCTTAGGATTTTCATCAAAGAAGTATACAAATCGAGCTACCTCTCAAATATGCAAATGTCATTAAGGTTTCATGACGAACCGATCCTGTTATGAGGCACTGGATGGATAAAAATCACCGTTACTTACACTAATGCGCCTGCTACTTTGAGAAAACGTCTTAGAGTCATTCACGTTACTGGTACAGATAAAAGTTTTATCAGTCTGATCGCAGACAGTTCCATCAATCTTGCTGAGTAAGTGTACTATAGGATAACTTCTGGACAAACTGCAACAGTCGCAATTTATTCTCTTAATAGATTTATTATTTCATAATATTTATCTGAAGCCACTTCAGTCGCAACGGAAAATTCGTGCAGTCTCTCGCACAAAATTGTTTCGACCAAAAACCTGACAAAATATTCGTCTCGTGCAGGACACGATGGTTTACTTCAGATGTTAATAAATGCATAGCAATTCAGCTCACCATGTAAAACAGTTAACAGTATTCCATTCTACCACCAGTGGCATTATTCTGATTGTTCCTAGACAGGCTGTGTGCCTGCTGGAGACATTGCAAAACATTGTGAGGCGAAACGAATGTCAAGGTCAGCGGCATTGAAGGGATACGGAAGATTTTGTTTTATTGAGATAATTTTGGTACAGAATATTTCCTATCTCAGACTGCATTCTCGGGCAATATATTCTTGGGTATATTTTCTTCTGTATATTTGGGTTCGCTTCAGGAACAAATTCTAATAGGAGAGCAATTTCCCTCCATAGGCTGTATTAATTAGTAATCAGTCTAGCCATTGACGAATTTCGGCGCTTTTTACTGTGGAGTATGTGTGACTAGTACATTTGATGGGATTACCTTAGTAACAGCTCATGTCAGTCGCTGGATGTGCTGCTTTCCATGGTGTTTTTACAATAGAACACTGAGTCCAATATATTTTTTTCATGGGAAGTCACAAAGTACATGATATGGTTAATTATTTGACATTCTGCTCTCGTGTTAATTATCCTTTTTAACGGAGAGGAGCTTGATATGAACTGACAAAAACTGCAGATACTTCTCAGCTAGACATCATTTTGACAAAATAAAGCTATTTATAGAAATTCAACCGTTTACTGCAAATCTACAAAACCTGATAAACTGCAATCAATGATTACAGCAAAAAAAAAAAAAAAAGAGAAATTATAGCTGTGCCCATGCATAGTTACATCTGATATTGTCTGACTTGGATTTCGTAGTATGCTTTCTACTTAAACGTTCCGATAGTGTGACCAAATCTTTGTTAGCTTATAATAATAAAATTATACCTTTTTATTTGACCCAGAGCTACAATATGGTGCTACCGACGTCTCCAAACCAATGGTGGATGGAATTCTCTTTGTGATATGAAATAACGAATTACATCTTTCCGCAAATAAAGGCTAGAGTCCAGTTTTCGTATCACAACAGTTCTTTGGTTTTTTTTTTTTTTTTTTTTTTTTTTTTTTTTTTTTTTTTTTTTTTAATAAAGTCTTCAATGATCCAGACAGATTAAGCTAAATTCAGATAGGCCGAGCGGTTCTAGGCGCTTCAATCTGGAACCGCGCGACCGCTACGGTCGCAGGTTCGAATCCTGCCTCGGGCATGGATGTGTGTGATGTCCTTAGGTTAGTTAGGTTTAAGTAGTTCTAAGTTCTAGGGGACTGATGACCTCAGATGTTAAGTCCTATAGTGCTCAGAGCCATTTGAACCATTTTTTAAAGTCAGATATAAATAGTTACGTATTTGATTTGTAACACACACAGTCTTTTTATTATTATAAGTTATATCCCTTATACATCTAGTAGCTCAATTATTATTTTATTAATAAAATCAAGGAAAAGCAAGGTAGACAAGTTAACAAAGAAAATCCACAAAATTTTGCAAAACGGAAAAAGAGACAAAGAAAGTGGGTGAGGAGAAAGGACCAGAGAGGATTTAAAAATACAGATTGAACGGGAGACCTCACTCAACAGAGACAAATTCAGACGAGAAGTCAAGAAATTGAAAGATTTTCAGGCAGTTACAACAAACAGAATAACTGCTGGTATGAAGTGGTCAGATGAGAGGAAAAGAGCTCATTCTGAGAAAATGAAAGGCGCTTGGAGGAGACTGAAGAAAAAAAGAAAGAAATAGTTTTCTTGAGGTGGTCGTCAGTTGGCCTGTAACGAAATAATATATACCTCACTGCGCCTCTTCTGATACAGTTGGGACAAATAACGTCTCAGATACGTTCCAGTTTGTTAAAAATCTCGTTTTTAAGTTTCAATTACTTTTATACGCTGATCAATTCCGTATACACCATGATTTTCTGTAGGGAACTGTTATCTGTTTTACTTTTCCCTACTCTCTTTCGCAGTTGCAATATCGCTGGGGAGTAAACTGAAATAAATCACGCGAAGCAAAATTTTTTAACTTTTTCTGTAAAATAATTAGGTATTTTTACTTTTATGCTTTTTTAATATATGCATTGCATATGAGTTTCACAGCGTTCTTCTATTTACGTATACGCTCGGCCTTCGATGACAAGAAATAACTTCCAGTTTGTCACCGCCACTTTATACCTACTAAAAGACGAACAGAAAAGGTCTGAGTCACTTCAGGCGTTTGCACTTCACTAAACAGAAATTCACAAAATCAACCCGTTGCTTCAGATTATGGAAACTCAAGCAAGTACGTTTTTATGTGGAGAATAATGCTGTTCCTGTCACGATAGCTCCAAAATCTACAGTACCGAAGTACTGATAACTAAAATTCCATAGTATGTTAATCTCTCTATATATCGTACGCTGTTGACATCTCGAACTATCCAAAATATTTACTCGTTATCACTTTGACCTCGGTTTAAAATATCACCTCAATAGAACAGACACCGTTCTTACAGCGAATGGACAAATATCATTTCGGATAACGTTCGGCAGATTTAGCTTTAAAATTATTCTTCGACGCCCCCCTTAGTAAGCACCCAGCGATCATCACTTTACCGTAACATATTACACAAGATCCAGATTCTATTTTACTTGTAAGTAGGACCGAAAATTTTTTAATCATACTGGAAAAATAGAAGCTGAAGTCGGCTCCATGTAATGTAGCCCCAAGCGAAATGCATCCCTATAAACATTAGATGACAAACCGACGCAAATCACTTTCCAACCGAACTATGGCTATCAGTTTCACTAAAGTCTACGGTCCTGCTTCTTTTTTTCCCATGACTCCAGCCGCTCACCTCTCTGGCATTGGTGCTTACTCGGGATCGCTTCCATTTGTTAAACCAAGATTTTGAAAGGTGGTTACACTGAGCCACAGTGCCAGAGATTGCGCCAAAGAGTATTATTCAGCCGCCTCCACTGGCAGTTCTTGTCGAGAAGTCGTAGTAGGCAGTGCTTGTTGTGATGTAGCAGTGGTGAATCGTGTTGAGAAGTTCCCATGGAGAGTGCTTGTTCAGATGTTGTCATATTGTTTTGATGAGCTAGACACCAGATATTGTTGGATTGGGGATGCTGTAATGATTAGAGTGTGCTTTTCGTCAATATATATAAAGGTAAAAAATTCCTTTTTTTATTATTTCAATGTCTTAAACAATAATGCCTCTTGGTCACAGGTTCAGTCAACAAAGCATCTGGCTCGTGTTCTTGTATTAGACTGTATTTCTGGTTTCTATGTGCAATTATAGTATTTCTGGTTTTTTTAAAATTACTTCGATATAAATGGTGTTTAAAATATCTGGTCTTATTGAGGAAGAACCGTGCCTGATGTGTACGTTGAATCACACTTCCACACACACAACAGCTACACTTGTGTTTTGTTGTTTCGTATGTTTTATAGTTGCTGGGGACTTAATTAATTAATTGTGGTAACGGAAGTTTTCTTTCATTCTTTGCTGTTATTCTATGCTGTCAGATTGCGTACTAATACTGGTCAGGGCCAACCGGTTATGAGACCTCGTAGCCGGACATACAGCTACTAAAAAAATAAAAAGTATTTCCATTCATATTTTTAATTAAGCCCCCATGCACTTGGCGACTTCGGATCGTCCCTTGGAATTCTTCTGATTGTATAAAAAGCAGACAGTAGTATTGTTGTAGTAATTCGTAGTTTAGTAATTGTAGTCTATATTGCATGTGTAGATTTGGTAATTGTCATTCTTCTAATGGTATTTTTTGCAGAATTTAAATTTTGTTGTCTTGTATACGGGTTTGATAATTTTGTGCAATTATGAAGATTTCAATTGTTCGTTAATCGTGTTTGAGGGAAGCATTTCGTGTGAATGATATTGTTGGTGATAAAGTGTCATTGTGTGTAATTTTCATATAGTGACGAGTTTTGTATGTTTTGTAAATGATTACGCGATCGATGAAAAAGGCAAAAATGATGAATAGTGAGAATGACGAAATTGTTAACATGGCGAACTTGCCAACACAGGAGAACAGTATGATGAATAATGAAGTTTAAAACAATTTAATAAGTCGGGAAAGTAGTCCGGAACCAACTCAAAATTTTTCACAATCAAAAAATTTTCAGAATACGAGATTAACGACAGAAGACTCTGGAATAGTATCGAACACAGAGAGCTTTATGGCTATGCCGAAGGAAGTTAGTTTTACGGGAAATGTTAGGGGCGAAATGAATTTCGAACCAGTTAATATGGAGTAGTTGATGGGTGCTATATTAAATTTGGGATCACGAATGTAAACACGGTTAGACTCACAAATAGGAACAATTAGAACTGAGATGGTAACTTTGGCAACACGGTTAGAAACTGATATGGGAACAATGGAAACACGGTTAGACTCACGAATAGGGACATGTTTCAAAAACATGAAAGATGAATTAAAGAAAGAAATTAGAGAAGAAGTACAACCGATTTTGAATTCTCACAATAACAGATTATTTGCTGTAGAGATTAGACAAAAGGAACAGGATAGAGAACAGGAAGAAAGAGATCGCGTGATAGTACAAAAATTTTCAGAGTTAAATTTACAATGTGCACACGATAAGGAAGAAATATTTGAAAGAATCGAGGAATCCGTACCAAATGACAGAATAAATAACCTAACACAGTATGAACAGTTAACTACTAAATGTGTCAATACTGAAACCCGAGTCGCGACACTTACGGAAGACGTAAATAAACAGAAAGAACAAATAGGTGACTTATCGGAAAGAGTTGAGGAGATTTCAGATAAACTGACAAGTCTTAGTTTAAATGGGGACAGAGATTCAGATGATACAGCTCCATTGTCATTTGCAGAAACCGAAGAGTACCAGAACATAAATAAGCATGTTGAAAATCAGGGAAAATTCAATGAACGCGTCAAAAGGGAATTTGAGGCATTACGAAAGCAAGTCAAACAAATTGAAGGCGAAATCGTAGGAAAAGACAGCAGAAGAAATTTAGAATCACAGATAGCAGAGGGCTTTGAAGACAATAATTTATTTCATTTACGGGATGCAACAAGAGAGCGCCAGGCGCGTGAACTTGACAATAATCGACATTCGGACTGGAACAGACGCGGTAGGTCTTTGTCGCCACGAGGCGAAAACTTTGACTATAAACACTTTTTAACTGTTCGGAAATTTAAGATCTTTCGCAATTCTAAGAATGACATACATCCATGTTCATGGTTAGATCAATTTATGTACGCACTTCCACCAAATTGGGCACTAAGTCACAAATTGGAATTTATGTCTGGATATTTAGAAAACGAACCGGCGACGCGGGTGCGCGCACTTATTAGAGATTGTAATAATCTAAATGATTTTTATCATGCATTTCTATCAGCATATTGGTCAGAAAACACGCGAGACAGAGTCAAACACAGTCTTATTATGCAGCGTAATTTTAAACAGTCTGAGTTCCGCACGCCAGCAGAATACTTTGAAGACATGATTCGAAAGAATCAGTTCCTTTCCAACCCTTATAGCTCGACTGAATTAATTCGCATTTGTTTAACTAAGCTGCCACAATCGATAAGACAAATTGCTTTAGCCGGAAGATGTAAAGACGACATTGAGACTTTTAAGACGTTGCTACAAGAACCTGAGTATGACAACGACGTCGGGACTTCCTGCAATTTTTTCAGTAACAGTAATTACAATAGATTTTCAGAGAAAAGGGATAGTGATCGGAACGGACGTTATATGTGTAATTTTGAGAATGACAGACGAAACAGACAGGACAATAGATACCAGCCTTATGACAATAACAGACGTTCTAACAGAAATTACACAGACAGTTATAATAACGGAAACTCCTACCGGAATGATCAATCATACGGAAACAGTAATCGGTATCATCAAGACAGAAATTATTCGTACAGTAATAGAAATTCTTACTACAGAAATAACCAGGATAGTAGATACAACAATAATTTCAGAAGTGACAGTCGAAATTACACAAGAAGTAGTCATGCAGACAGACAGGAAAATAGAAATTTTTATCAGACACAACCAAGAATTTACATGTACCAGACAGGAGGGACCTAACTGGCATCCTCCGCGTGACAGAAATTCCGAGAGACAAGTGCAAATAATAGAAATTGATCCGCGAAATGACGCGAATAATCAAAGACGTGACGCAAGCAATCGACAATGACTTGTAGCTTCGGCTTCTGGCAGCAATATAGACGGTTCAGAAAGTAATGACACTACGACTTTACATTACGTACGCCTGGAAGACATGAGAGACATTTTGTTAGACGAAAAGGAAAATAATGTAGACGCATTTTTACATCCTGTTATTTAAGTATGTGTGGGTAAGAATAAGTTCACTGCAGTTTTAGATTCTGGGAGCCCATTGAATGTCATTAGTGAACCAGTTTTTCGTATATGTGTAAGAACTATTGCTTGTCCTGTGTTACCTGTTTCTAAAACTACAATTCGAGGCGCTATTTCTGGAAAAAGTGTGGAAGTCAAACAACAGACCAACTTAAATTTCATTTGTCAAGGATACGAATTTTCTGCTAATTTTATTATTGTTCCACTACTCAATACACAAATTATATTGGGTATGGAGTTTCTTAACACACATAAGGCAATTTTGAACTTTAAACAAGGAAGTGTGAATTTGACTGTTGCCGGAATGCCGAATTGTTTGAAATTTTTCGAGTGTTTAACAAGATCTGAATCAGATACAAAATGTTTAAGGTTTCTTACTTCTGATGTTTTCGCTGAGTATTATGACGACAATGTGTTGATTCATGACAATGACAATAGATACAGAGACGAGATGGATGATATAATTAATAGCGAAGAATTAATTAATGAAAAGGTTAAGAAAGCCGAAGTGCCAGATGACGTTGCAAGAGAAGAACTGCACCAAATTTTGACTTCACATGCTACAGTATTTAGTCATCACACAGGAACTATACAAGGCTTACAATATTTATTTAAAGTAAAAGAACACACACCATTTCGGGGGAAAACGTAAGCTATTCCATTGGCTTACAGAGACAAGGTTAAGAGTGAACTTCAGTACATGTTAGATCAAGGCATTATTGAGCCAGCAGTCAGTCCTTATACCAGCCCATTACACGTCGTTCTTAAAAAGGATGGGTCAATTCGTTTGGTTCTGGATTCCAGACAGGTTAATAATATCATCATTCCTGAAACTGACCGTCCACAAAATTTAGATGAACTTCTTCAACATTTCCATGGAATTAAAGTTTTATCCACGGTTGATATGCGCGCAAGTTTTTGGCAAATAGAACTCTACCCTGATTGTAGAAAATACACTGCCTTTTTAGCCTTTGGTAACTGTTACCAATTTCGGAAATTACCGTTTGGACTTACTGTATCTTCAGCAGCATTCATTCGTAGTTTAAACGAAATTTTACCTGTTTATCTTCGTGACAATATTACTTCATATGTTGACGATATTCTTATTGCTAAACGTTCTTGGAGTGAGCATAACAAAATTTTGGATACATTATTACGTATTTTTGCAAGAGTTGGCATTACAGTGAACTTGGAAAAATCTGAATTTGGTCGTTCTCAGGTGAAATTTCTTAGTCATATTATTTCTAAAGTAGGTGGCAAATGGTTCAAATGGCTCTGAGCACTATGGGACTTAACATCTATGGTCATCAGTCCCCTAGAACTTAGAACTACTTAAACCTAACTAACCTAAGGACAGCACACAACACCCAGCCATCACGAGGCAGAGAAAATCCCTGACCCCGCCGGGAATCGAACCCGGGAACCCGGGCGTGGGAAGCGAGAACGCTACCGCACGACCACGAGATGCGGGCTCTACAGAAGGTATTCTTCCTGATCCAGAGAAACTAGACGCTATTCGTAATTATGCTGTTCCTACCACAAGACGTGATGTCCGTAGTTTCCTTGGTGTCTGTAATTTTCTTAGACGCTTTGTTAGATTGGACGATTTGGCCACACCTCGTTTGTGTGAAATATCTGGAAAGAATTCTAATTGGTGTTGGGATGAGGAAGCTCAGTCAGAATTAGTACAACTTCGTGATGCTTTAGTTGCTGCTCCACTTCTTTCACATCCGGATTTATCTAAAGATTTTTGTTTGGCGACGGACTCATCATACAAAGGTCTAGGTGCACATTTATTTCAAGAGATAGAAGAAAACAGCGTTGTAGTACAGAAAACTCTTGCATTTGGAAGTCGTGTTCTCTCTAAATCAGAAATGAATTATTCGATTACGGAACTTGAAGCTTTGGCTGTTGTATGGGCTTTCACAAAACTTCGGACATTTTTGTTTGGGAGACATACTAAGGTTTACACCGATCATCGAGCTCTGGAATTTCTTATGTCAACAAAATTAACACATGGAAGATTGTCACGATGGGCGCTGTATCTACAGGAATTTGACTTTAGTATTGTTTACATACAGGGTTCTTCAAATATTATTGCTGATGCCTTATCACGTGCACCTTTGGGGTTTGAAACAAAGTGCTGAGGAGGACTGCAAAGAAAACAATTATTGTTTGATGTATATTTAAGGTGTTGCGTTTGAGAATTTTATTTCGTCTTCGCTCCAGGACATCGCTAAGGAGTGAAACAAGGATCCAATCTGGAAGGACATTAAGGAGAAGTGGAGGAGAAAGGAAAGTGTAGCGATTAGACAGTATTATTTAGTTCGCAATGATATTCTTTTTAAACGAAAATCGGTCGACAACTCTGTTTGGTTAGTTTGTATTCCTGATGAGTGGGTCAATAAATTGATTTGGTACACACATTTCAGTTATGCACACTTTGGTCCCAGAAAATGCTTTCATAAATTACGAGAAAATTGCTACTTCAGTAATATGGAAAAACGTATTCGATCTGTTCTTGCCAAATGCTAATTATGTTAAAAGGCTAAGCCGCCAACTATTTCTCACAGTGCACCGTTGTTTCCTATCATTTCAGCGAAATTAAAGGAGATGGCTGCAGTCGATTTGTTCGGTCCAGTGGTTCGTTCTACTAATGGTTTTGCGTACATTTTGGTAGCAGTGGAATTGACATCAAAATATGTGTGTTTTACACCTTTACGCAAAGCAACAGCACGTTCAGTATCTAATGCTTTCATCAAACATTTTCTTAAAGAAATGGGTCATGTTGATAAGGTTATACCAGATAATGGATTACAATTTCACTCTAAAATATGGCTTCGTACTCTACGGCGTCGTAAAATTAAACCAATTTTCGTTTCACTTTTTCACCCTCAATCTAATGCTTCAGAGAGATGGATGAAGGAAATCAATAAATTGTGTCGACTTTATTGTCATCAGAATCACAGAGCTTGGGATCAGTATCTTCATATTTTTCAAAACATTCTGAATGAACTCCCAAATGATTCAACTTCTTTACCGCCTATATTGATATTAAAAAATAAAGCACCGACAAATCGCATTTCTGAAATAGTTCGTTTTCCACCTACATGGAAACTGCGGCATTCTGAAGTTGTCAACCTGGCTCTACAAAATATTGCATCTGCGGCTGCTGGAAGAGAGAAATCAGCTAAACGTCCTGGTCGTTTAAAAACCTTGTCATTTGGTCAAAAGGTGTTAATTAAGTCTCACCGTTTGTCTCACAAAGGAAAAGGGTTGTGTCGCAAATTTTTTCTGCTTTATAACGGTCCATATAGAGTTCGCAAAATTATTCATGATAACACTGTCGAAGTAAAAACTCTTAAATCTCGGCGCTCTAAGGGAATACATCATATATCGAACGTTAAAATTTTTGTGGAATGACATACTTTCGAGAAACCAACAGTTATACGTAAACATGCGGAGAGTACAAGGATACCGCGCTGTGTTTTGGCGGCGGCACATACTCAAAGCAACAGTCAAGTCTGCGCGCCGCACAAGGCAGTCGTTGACCGCAAACAATTACTTCCTACCTCACGCGTACCTACAGCTGATCGAGCGCTCAGTGCGAAAGCACTGACAGCCGTAAACAAATACACAGTCAAATTTCTCTGATAAAATTCAGTATAAAGCTATAGTGACTTGATAAATTATGTTATTAACGTTCAGTATTTTTCAGGATACGGTTGTATAAAATATTTAAGAACTTCAGGTAAATTCTGTGTGTGTCCGACGTTAAGAGGACTTGCTATCGAGAAATTTTCGGGAAGAATGTAATTTCGAAGAAGAAAGTAATAAACTAAAAAGGTAACTATTAATTGAGTTTATTTTTCAGTTAACATATTTCCACTTACGTACGTATTTTAGACGTAATTTGCTGCTCGCGATTACGTGATTTATACGCTCCTGGAAATGGAAAAAAGAACACATTGACACCGGTGTGTCAGACCCACCATACTTGCTCCGGACACTGCGAGAGGGCTGTACAAGCAATGATCACACGCACGGCACAGCGGACACACCAGGAACCGCGGTGTTGGCCGTCGAATGGCGCTAGCTGCGCAGTATTTGTGCACCGCCGCCGTCAGTGTCAGCCAGTTTGCCGTGGCATACGGAGCTCCATCGCAGTCTTTAACACTGGTAGCATGCCGCGACAGCGTGGACGTGAACCGTATGTGCAGTTGACGGACTTTGAGCGAGGGCGTATATTGGGCATGCGGGAGGCCGGGTGGACGTACCGCCGAATTGCTCAACACGTGGGGCGTGAGGTCTCCACAGTATATGGATGTTGTCGCCAGTGGTCGGCGGAAGGTGCACGTGCCCGTCGACCTGGGTCCGGACCGCAGCGACGCACGGATGCACGCCAAGACCGTAGGATCCTACGCAGTGCCGCAGGGGACCGCACCGCCACTTCCCAGCAAATTAGGGACACTGTTGCTCCTGGGGTATCGGCGAGGACCATTCGCAACCGTCTCCATGAAGCTGGGCTACGGTCCCGCACACCGTTAGGCCGTCTTCCGCTCACGCCCCAACATCGTGCAGCCCGCCTCCAGTGGTGTCGCGACAGGCGTGAATGGAGGGACGAATGGAGACGTGTCGTCTTCAGCGATGAGAGTCGCTTCTGCCTTGGTGCCAATGATGGTCGTATGCGTGTTTGGCGCCGTGCAGGTGAGCGCCACAATCAGGCCTGTTACGACCGAGGCACACAGGGCCAACACCCGGCATCATGGTGTGGGGAGCGATCTCCTACACTGGCCGTACACCACTGGTGATCGTCGAGGGGACACTGAATAGTGCACGGTACATGGTACATCCAAACCGTCATCGAACCCATCGTTCTACCATTCCTAGACCGGCAAGGGAACTTGCTGTTCCAACAGGACAATGCACGTCCGCATGTATCCCGTGCCACCCAACGTGCTCTAGAAGGTGTAAGTCAACTACCCTGGCCAGCAAGATCTCCGGATCTGTCCCCCATTGAGCATGTTTGGGACTGGATGAAGCGTCGTCTCACGCGGTCTGCACGTCCAGCACGAACGCTGGTCCAACTGAGGCGCCAGGTGGAAATGGCATGGCAAGCCGTTCCACAGGACTACATCCAGCATCTCTACGGCGTCTCCATGGGAGAATAGCAGCCTGCATTGCTGCGAAAGGTGGATATACACTGTACTAGTGCCGACATTGTGCATGCTCTGTTGCCTGTGTCTATGTGCTTGTGGTTCTGTCAGTGTGATCATGTGATGTATCTGACCCCAGGAATGTGTCAATAAAGTTTCCCCTTCCTGGGACAATGAATTCACGGTGTTCTTATTTCAATTTCCAGGAGTGTACTTTGTGTTAACTAATTTTGACAATTGATTAATGAACAGGGTTGTTACTTATGTATATTACGCATCGCTTGGCTGCTATGCTTTTTCACTGATGTCAAATTTTCTTTTTTTTAATTATATGCCTGCTGTGCTTATTTATTTAAATTTTAATTGTCACCTGATTAGTTGTGCTGATATGGTTATGTATGTAGGCTATACTTTGTGATGTATCTGCTTGCGCCTTCATGTTTACTTATTAAGATTACATATGAACATTTATTTGCTTATGCTGATATGATGCTAATGACCTGTTTATTATGTAAGATACATATTTGCTGCTTTGCGTATGGATTGCATATTTACACAATTCTGTTTTGTTGTCATAACTACTCTTTAATTTGGTATATAGAAATGCTGATACACGGTGTACGAACATGGAGTTTAGGTCACACTATGGTATTAATTATAGATCGTTCGTTTGGCAGAGCCTCGTTGTAGGAATTGTGCTGCATCAACTTGTAGACATTCTGTTCTCTACTGGTATATTTACTCGCTATTGCATGTTTTTCTTACGCTCAGTGTCTTATATTTTTAAGATAAGAAAATGAACTGCTATAATTCGACGAACGACATTAGTACAAGAAACTTCATAGAAGTCACATGAGCTGGAGGTTTTATGGAAGCTGTATAAATTTATGCTAATAGGAACGAAACTAACGACTTGACATACCAACATTAGGTTTAGACCATTGACAGTTATTACACTGCATTCTTCGTGAGCAACTGAAATAGTAAGTGACACTTGACACAAGATTGATAATGAGTAGAAGATTTGGGTCAGATGGATTACACAGAGGTTGTGTGTGGACATTGTGTCTTCGGATTGTATGGGATGATGAATTGAGGTTTGCACTAGGATTTTATCTGTACTTGTTCGAGGAGACTGACTAGAGGAAAGAGTTTTTATGGAACTGAAATGATATTGGCGATAAGGTTTATATGTGTTGACGTATTAAAGAGGTATTATTGAGGTATTGAGATTGTGTGAAGTTGATGATTATTGGAGTTTTGGTGGACAAGAGGTAAGGTAAATGATATTGATGATTGGGTTTATATGTATCGACGTAAGAGGTATTATTGAAGTATTAAGATTATGTGATGCTGATGATTATTGGAGTTTTGGTGGATAAGAGGTAAAGTAAGTGAGGAGCATTTTTTTTTTTTTTTGTTGGTTTATATGGAACAAGGAGGATGAAGATGGCAGACTAGAACACTCAAGTGGAAGCAAGATTGTCTTCACACACACTTTGTTAAATCACTAAGCAGTATATACTTTTTTTTGGAGAGAGGAAGTATTTGCATATCTTGGCACACTGACAGTTGTCCAGCAACTGTACATTTGATTTGGCTTGGCAAACATTGGTCTTGACATGATGACTACGACGTTGACTAACTATTATTGACTGTTATACATTGCTGCCACTACTACTTGATACACAAGTTGAACATAAAATTTTGGACATAATTGCATTTACACAGTTAACACTATTCAATTACACAGTAGTACTTGATGTGGATGAAAGATGAGTGAGTTTGTTTTGTGTGTTTTCCTTTCCTAATCCCAAATAATTGGTACCGACCTATCTCCTAAATATTATTTTACTTGTTTGTTGTGGCTTGCACTGACACCCATAAATATTATAGGTTTACTGTCATTTGTGTATTGTAATAGTTAATATGACAATTATCTGATATCATTTGTGTGTTTATTATAATTTGTATGTTTAGTGTAAGAGCATTGAGAATAATTTTGCAAAAGCAATTGTGTGTGCATTCTAACTGTTGTTCGTGCTTGCACCTGCTCAACATTGTTGGGTGCCACTGAAACTGCTTCTACTGACATTATGTCACTTGTTGGTGTCTGCACCTGTTCAACATTACTGGGTGCCACTGATGGACTGCTTCTACTGAAATGATGTCACTTGTTGGTGTCTGCACCTGCTCAATATTGCTGGGTGCCACTGATGGAACTGCTTCTACTGACATAATGTCACTTGTTGATGTCTGCACCTGCTCAACATTACTGGGTGCCACTGATGGAACTGCTTCTACTGAAATGATGTCACTTGTTGGTGTCTGCATCTTCTCAACATTGCTGGGAGCCACTGATGGAACTGCTTCTGCTGAAATGATGTCACTTGTTGCTGTCTGCACCTGTTCAACATTGCTAGGTGCCAGTGATGGACTGCTTCTTCTGAAATAATGTCACTTGTTGGTGTCTGCACCTGCTCAACATTACTGGGTGCCACTGATGGACTGCTTCTACTGAAATAATGTCACTTGTTGGTGTCTGCACCTGCTCAACATTACTGGGTGCCACTGATGGACTGCTTCTACTGAAATGATGTCACTTGTTGGTGTCTGCACCTGTTCAACATTACTGGGTGCTACTGATGGACTGCTTCTACTGACATAATGTCACTTGTTGGTGTCTGCACCTGCTCAACATTACTGGGTGCCACTGATGGAACTGCTTCTACTGAAATGATGTCACTTGTTGCTGTCTGCACCTGTTCAACATTGCTAGGTGCCAGTGATGGACTGCTTCTTCTGAAATAATGTCACTTGTTGGTGTCTGCACCTGCTCAACATTACTGGGTGCCACTGATGGACTGCTTCTACTGAAATAATGTCACTTGTTGGTGTCTGCACCTACTCAACATTACTGGGTGCCACTGATGGACTGCTTCTACTGAAATGATGTCACTTGTTGGTGTCTGCACCTGTTCAACATTACTGGGTGCTACTGATGGACTGCTTCTACTGAAATAATGTCACTTGTTGGTGTCTGCACCTGCTCTACATTGCTGGGTGCGACTGATGGAACTGCTTCTACTGAAATGATGTCACTTGTTGCTGTCTGCACCTGTTCAACATTGCTAGGTGCCACTGATGGACTGCTTCTTCTGAAATAATGTCACTTGTTGGTGTCTGCACCTGCTCAACATTACTGGGTGCCACTGATGACTGCTTCTACTGAAATAATGTCACATGTTGGTGTCTGCACCTGCTCAACATTACTGGGTGCCACTGATGGACTGCTTCTACTGAAATAATGTCACATGTTGGTGTCTGCACCTGCTCGCCATTGCTGGGTGCCACTGTTGGAGCTGTTTAATTACTGCTGATGAAATGTTATGAGACTGCTATTTGCACTTGTTCAACAGTGCTGGGTGCCACTAATGGAACTGCTTCTACTGAAATTATGTCACTTGTTGGTGTCTACACCTGTTCAACATTGCTAGATGCCACTGATGGAACTGCTTCTAATGAAATAATGTCACTTGTTGCTGTCTGCACCTGTTCAACATTGCTGGGTGCTACTGCTGGAACTGTCAACTACTTGTTTATTGGACTATGCAAAGCATTTTATGTGAATATTTGTATAAACTGATTTTTTTGTGTATTTACTGTTTGTGAAATGTTATGAGACTCTTACCTACACCTATTTGACATTGCTGGTGCCATTGATTGAATGGTACTTGTGTAAACTATTATGTAAAATCACATGTATGAAAGCATCTGTATTCCTTACTGTATTTTATATATTAGGTTATGGAACGGTCAGTGCAAAGCCAAAATTTATTTAGTGAAGTGATATTTACTTATTAATATTATCTTTTAATTTTGTCTGTATTTTTTTGGACGAATTTGGTGGTATTTTCACCACCAATGCTGGCAAAAATACCATCAAATTCTGGCCCCTGGAGGAGGGGCATATGAAAGGTGGCTACACTGAGCCACAGCGCCAGAGATTGCGCCAAAGAGTATTATTCAACCGCCTCCACTGGCAGTTCTTGTCGAGAAGTCGTAGTAGGCAGTGCTTGTTGTGATGTAGCAGTGGTGAGTCGTGTTGAGAAGTTCCCATGGAGAGTGCTTGTTCAGATGTTGTCATATTGTTTTGATGGGCTAGACACCAGATATTGTTGGATTGGGGATGCTGTAATGATTAGAGTGTGCTTTTCGTCAATATATATGTAAAGGTAAAAAATTCCTTTTTTTATTATTTCAATGTCTTAAACAATAATGCCTCTTGGTCACGGGTTCAGTCAACAAAGCATCAGGCTCGTGTTCTTGTATTAGACTGTATTTCTGGTTTCTATGTGCAATTATAGTATTTCTGTTTTTTTTATTACTTCAGTATAAATGGTGTTTAAAATATCTGGTCTTATTGAGGAAGAACCGTGCCAGATGTGTACGTTGATCACACTTCCACACACAGAACAGCTACGCTTGTGTTTTGTTGTTTCGTAGGTTTTATAGTTGCTGGGGACTTAATTAATTAATTGTGTTAACGGAAGTTTTCTTTCATTCTTTGTTGTTATTCTGTGCTGTCAGATTGCGTACTAATACTGGTCAGGGCCAACCGGTTACGAGACCTCGTAGCCGGACACACAGCTACTAAAATTTAAAATTATTTGCGTATTAAAATTTAATTAAGCCCCCATGCAATTTTTCTTTCACTTTCGCGAACATCTACAACTCTGAGGCAAAATTTTGATATTCATACATACTCACAACTGGGAGAATCCAACGATTAATGAATGTGGTATTCAATCGCCACAGAAACCTGTACGTAAGGCAATGCGGCACCTTTCCCACGTAACGATTCTGTATTCATTATGTATAGAAAATTCATGTGAAACAGTGATTCTGGTATTAGATGTTATCTCAATTTTGTGTCTTGTACGCGAGTTGGGGTGTCAGTCATTGAAAAAGGCGGTTTTCTTTGCGGTGAGATCTATTTACTAAATTTCAGTCAACAACTTCCTCTTCCGAATAAGAAAATATTGTGTTGGTACCCATCTACGTAGGGAGAAATGATCATCATAATAAAATAAGAGAAATCAGAGCTAAAACGGAAAGATTTAGGTGTTCATTTTTCCCAAGCACCATTTGAGAGTGGAATGGTAGAAAAGTAATATGAAAATGGTTCGATGAACCCTCTGCCAGGCACTTAAGTGTGAATTGCAGAGTAACCATGTAGATGTAGAAAGGGTCGGAAAAACTTCAGAAGTGCGCAGACAAGATTTTAACTTCACAATTCGGTTAGAGCACATGCATTATGGAGATAGTCATGAGTCGTTGAAAGATACATTACTCTCGTAAGGAGAAACTTGACTAGTAAATTTAGAGGTTCAGTATTATATAAAGACAAACGAATAGTATAGGAGACGTGAGTGACAAACAAAAAACCGCTTTCTATTGTTCAAATGCAGATACAAATGGAACTAAATGGTTTAATTCGTGGATTTTTCTAGCTGGTCCCACAATGTATGTAAAGAACAGTAAGAATCGTTTACTAATCAAACTCATATGATCTGTAAATCTAGTATCTTTCTTACCAATGGTGTCGCATAGTACGGAATATATTTCGTTTATTCATTTGCTCGAACTCGAAAGTTGTTATACATTCTCATGTGAATTATGCAGAGCCACGCGGGAAGGCCGTGCGGTCCAGGGTGCCTTGTCACGGTTTGCTCGGCTCCCCCTTTCGGAGGTTCGAGTCCTCCCTCGGGCATGAGTATGTGTGCCGTTTTTAGCGTAAGTTAGTTTAAGTTAGGTTAAGTAGTGTGTAAGTTTAGGGACCGATGACCTCAGCATTTTGGTCCCATAGGACTTACCACAAATTTCCAAATTTACCAATTATACAGAAACCGCGTTATTTTCTCAGAACAAAGCGCCTCGTATACGTCTGTGTCCTGTAGATAACGGATGAGTTCATGTACAGGATCGTGCTATAATCAGTTGTTACGGAAAGGCCATCATGAAACCCAGTGACAGCTCCGTAACCTCTCACCTGTCTTCCATTTCTAATCAACTTAGTTGACGAATTTCGCGAACGCGCTGTCCTGTGTTCAGTGTTTCATTTCATCAGTTCCGTACATTTTCAATAAGGTTTCGTCAGCGATATCATCTTTCCAAAAATTTATCGCTGTCGGCAATTCGTTTATATAGTTCGTCCGTTGCTCCGTGTTATTTCTGTATGTTAGATACTTATCAGTACAGGCGAAAAGATTATATGGTTTTTTTGCGGAAACAATCGTTAGTCAAACAGTATCCAGCAACAGGCAACAGCCTGTCAGGAC
Organism: Schistocerca piceifrons; assembly: GCF_021461385.2. Taxonomy (NCBI): domain Eukaryota; kingdom Metazoa; phylum Arthropoda; class Insecta; order Orthoptera; family Acrididae; genus Schistocerca; species Schistocerca piceifrons. The sequence goes on along the minus strand of NC_060140.1, from coordinate 912,998,694 downwards.
CTACACCTCAACAGGCAACAGCCTGTCAGGACCTACACCTGGCCAGAGTGAACAGTTTTGACGATATAAACGGTATTATAGAAACGGAGGATGAAATGGGAGACATGCACTACGAAAAGAATCTGATGTACACTGATCAGCCAGTAGATTATGATCACCTAACAGCCGAAATGTCCAACTTTGACAGGGATAACAGCGGCTACGCTTCGAGCCGTGGAACTTGTAAGTCCTTGGTAGGTACCTGGAGGAACGTGGCACCCCATCTGCAAACACAAGTCAGCTAATTGCCGTAAATTACGGGTGGTAGGCAATGAGCTCTGACGCCAAGTTCAGCCACATCACAGACGTGTTCGATGGAGTTCAGATCTGGCGAGCTGGAGGCCAGCACATCTATTGGAGCTCGCCACTATGTTCCTCGAACCACTACATCACACTCCTGGCCTTCTGACATGGAGGATTACCTACCTGAAATATGCCACTGCCGTCGGGAAAAATGATCACCATTAGGGGGTGTATGTTTGCAGCCAGTGTACGATACTGCTTGCCGTCATGGTACCTTGCACAAGCTCGACTAGACATACTGATGCCCACTTTAATGCCCCCCCCCCCCCCCCCCCCAGAGCATAATGGACCCACCGCCAGCTTTTCTCCGTCTCGCTGTATAGGTGTCAAGGAGCTGTTCCCGTGGAAGACGACGGCTTCGCGCCCTCCCATCGACATGATGGAATTTAACAGGCCGCCAAAGCTCTGCCACTGCACCAGCGTCCAGTGCCGATGGGCACGTGTCCATTTCAGTCGTAGTTGTCGATGTCATGGTGTTAACATTGGCACACGCATGTGTCATCGACTGCAGAGGCCTGGCACTAGGAATGTTCGGTGCACTGTGTGTTGAAACACATTTTTACTCTGCCCAGGATTAAAGTCAGATGTCATTTCCGCCGGACTTTGAGACGTGACCTGTTTTACCAGTCTGACCAACCTACGACGACCAACGTCTGTAATGAGAGGTGACCGCCCAACCCCACGACGTCTGGAAGTGGTTTCACCTTGATTTCGCCACATGTGGAAGACACTCACCACAACACTTGTCGAACAGCCGACGAGTCGTGCAGTTTCTGAAATGCTCGTGGCGAGCCTCTGGGCCATCACAGTCTACCGAGCGAGGTGGCGCAGTGGTTAGCACACTGGAATCGCATTCGGGAGGACGACGGTTCAATCCCGCGTCCGGCCATCCTGATTTAGGTTTTCCGTGATCTCCCTAAATCGCTCCAGGCAAATGCCGGGATGGTTCCTCTTAAAGGGCACGGCCGACTTCCTTCCCCGTCCTTCCCTAATCCGATGAGACTGATGACCTCGCTGTTTGGTCTCTTCCCCCAAACCAACCAACCAACCATCACAGACTGGCCTCGATCAAACTTAGATAGATCGCGCGCCTTTCCCATTCTCCACATGAATAGCATGCTCACTGATACTAAATGCACCGTGCAGGTGTCAGACTAGCAATCATGCCTCGCCAGGTGAGGCTGCTATCGCCTGGACGGCTTTATATCGATAGTAGATCGATGTTCATAAAGTTCTGTCTGATCAGTGTATTACTGAAAAAACTTAGTCGAAATGAGGTAACTAGTCCATACGACATACCTTACTGAGATTCTTCGGTTAACGTACCATGAGAAAACTATTCCACCTGCTATGCAGTATGTGAGACAAGCGAAACACACTCATACTTCTAGAAAAATGCAATATAGCAATTCGAAAGAGCGCTGGTGGAGACCCTTGCGAATATTGCCAAACTATCAGTTTGGTATATCATGTTGGAAAAACACTGAAACAAATTGAAACTTCCTGGCAGATTAAAACTGTGTGCCCGACCGAGACTCGAACTCGGGACCTTCTGTAAACGAGAGCTTCTGTAAAGTTTGGAAGGTAGGAGACGAGGTACTGGCAGAAGTAAAGCTGTGAGTGCCGGGCGTGAGTCGTGCTTCGGTAGCTCAGTTGGTAGAGCACTTGCCCGCGAAAGGCAAAGGTCCCGAGTTCAAGTCTCGGTCGGGCACACAGTTTTAATCTGCCAGGAAGTTTCATATCAGCGCACACTCCGCTGCAGAGTGAAAATCTCATTCTGGAAACACCCCCCAGGCTGTGGCTAAGCCATGTCTCCACAGTATCCTTTCTTTCAGGAGTGCTAGTTCTGCAGGTTCGCAGGAGAGCTTCTGTAAGGTTTGGAAGGTAGGAGACGAGGTACTGGCAGAAGTAAAGCTGTGAGTACCGGGCGTGAGTCGTGCTTCGGTAGCTCAGTTGGTAGAGCACTTGCCCGCGAAAGGCAAAGGTCCCGAGTTCGAGTCTCGGTCGGGCACACAGTTTTAATCTGCAAGGAAGTTTCATATCAGCGCACACTCCGCTGCAGAGTGAAAATCTCATTCTGGAAACATCCCCCAGGCTGTGGCTAAGCCATGTCTCCACAGTATCCTTTCTTTCAGGAGTGCTAGTTCTGCAGGTTCGCAGGAGAGCTTCTGTAAGGTTTGGAAGGTAGGAGACGAGGTACTGGCAGAAGTAAAGCTGTGAGTACCGGGCGTGAGTCGTCCTTCGGTAGCTCAGTTGGTAGAGCACTTGCCCGCGAAAGGCAAAGGTCCCGAGTTCGAGTCTCGGTCGGGCACACAGTTTTAATCTGCCAGGAAGTTTCATATCAGCGCACACTCCGCTGCAGAGTGAAAATCTCATTCTGGAAACATCCCCCAGGCTGTGGCTAAGCCATGTCTTCACAGTATCCTTTCTTTCAGGAGTGCTAGTTCTGCAGGTTCGCAGGAGAGCTTCTGTAAAGTTTGGAAGGTAGGAGACGAGGTACTGGCAGAAGTAAAGCTGTGAGTACCGGGCGTGAGTCGTGCTTCGGTAGCTCAGTTGGTAGAGCACTTGCCCGCGAAAGGCAAAGGTCCCGAGTTCGAGTCTCGGTCGGGCACACAGTTTTAATCTGCCAGGAAGTTTCATATCAGCGCACACTCCGCTGCAGAGTGAAAATCTCATTCTACTGAAACAAATTATTTAAAGAAGAATGGAAAAAAATTGTAAGTCGAACGTATGTTTACATCATTTGTAGACTGAGAGACGTTTGGTAGGGATCAAATACAGGGCTCGAAAGGTTGTCTACGACTTGCACAGCAAGTTATAAGAGTCGGAGCACATGAAAGGGAAATCATACCAGCCTTTGGATTGAAGACCACAACAACTGCAAGACACAGCTACGTTGGGTTCCTTCAAAGCATATGTATAAATCTCAGTGGTATGCTCACCATAATCCCAGATTTACTCAGCTTAACGATGTAACTCTGCGTCTTGCAATATAAGCTTATTACCAAGCTATCTCTAAGGCTGTCAGAAATGATACACACGTATTTTTTACGGGTTCAAATGTTTTCTAATTTTCGAAAAATGCCTAGGAACCAGAAATGATCCATCTGCTTTATATGTGTTGCTTATTTTTAGTTAACATGTTCCCCAAAACGTAGTACTAAATTTTACTGCATCATTAAATGTTTTAGTTGATTAAAACAAGAAAGCATTAAAGAGGTGCGTTCGCGGAAATACTTAAGTATTACAACCATCAATCAATTCCTTATGTTCAATCTAACAGAGAGTGACAGTATGTGGGAAAAGTAGTCCAAATATCATGTCATGATTGACATGTCTCTGTATCATATTATATACATATCTACTCGTGAAACTAGAAATCCAAATGTCTTCGGCTGTAAATATTGTTGATCCTTCTTTTCTGTATGATCATTAACCTAAAGTTACAGCTGATAATTCATCTTGTATATGTGAACTGGCTCGCATTGCCGTCGTTCAGACTATAATTCGTAATATAAATAAATGAGCCAGCTAGTTCTTGGATCATCGGAAAATATGGGTTAACGCCTCCATTAATAATACAGTATATTTCAGTCAAATGATCGCGTGGCTGTAGAGGTTTCTACAAACCTCTAATATGGGAAATAAGCTGTCAACAAGTTTGTGATACCGTCGTCATTGGTTAAATACGTTGATGAAGTTATTCTCGAGGTACATGAGAGCTTTATTTTCATGGTCCATATGACTATCGAAACGGAAGAAAAACATTGAACACTCTTAGGGAATTCTCGTTTCTTTGCTGATCCTTTTGTATCCCCGCAGTCGATTTTTCCCCAGTTGTCTTTCTTGTGTGACTCACTCTGTAGACACCATCTGAGCAACTCCTTCTGGATGCCAGTTAGTGGTGTGTCACGCACCATCTTTATGATGTCTTAAGCTCTGCTGGGAACATTTTCAAAGAGCTGCCTGGATATCTATGGAGGAATAGCACCCCATTATTCCTCAAGCCGAAACCAGAGAAGGTCTAGAGCGAAGTCTAACTCCTCTGAAAAGTTCTAATTCATTCCAAACGTGTTCCAGTTGGTGCAGATCGATACTCTGACCAAGTTAGTTGATTTAAGTAATTTTATTGTCCAGTAACCATTGCCTCACAAACGCTGTTTGCTACGCTGATTCAGTCATCGTTTTCGAACTGTGCCTCTACTATACGCAGTTCACAACGCTGTAAAGCGTGTTCATAGACATCCACATTTAGCATTTTGTTTAGCATAATGGAACAACACACAAACTCCGAAAAATATCCCAGATCCCTAACACAGCCTTCTCCGTACTCCACTGTTGGCACTACACATGACAACAGGTGACGTTCTCCATGCTTTCGTCAAACCTAAGCCTCGCCATCGAATCTCCATGGGGCATAGCGTGATTCGTTACTCCAAGTAACTCGTTATATGTGATCTACTGTTCAGTGTGATCGCTCTTTACACCACCCTAACCATCGCTTAGCATTAACGAGGAAATGTGGGCTTGTTAGATATTCAACGCTCATTGTACCCCATTCTTGCAACTCCCTATGCACAGTCATTTCGCTAGCTGGACTGCTAGTAGCACTTTGGGGTTCAAGAAGGAATCCTTCTGCTGGTTTCATGCCAATTTTTACAGCGACCCTCCGCAATGCTCGATGATCCCTATGTGCCAGTACACGAGGTCAACTTGCTCTTGGTTTAGCTGTGATTGTTCCTTTGCGTTTCTACTTCCCAATCATATCACCAACTGTGGACTGGGAAAGCTGTAAAATGGTTTAAACAGCCCTGACGTTTTCCATGTGGTTTGGAACCGCGCGACTGCTACGGTCGCAGGTTCGAATCCTGCCTCGGACATGGATGTGTCTGATGTCCTTAGGTTAGTCAGATTTAAGTAGTTCTAAGTTCCAGGGGACTGATGAACTCAGATGTTAAGTCCCATAGTGCTCAGAACCATTTTTTTCCATGTGACATTCTATGTGCTCTCCTGATTAATTCATTGCTCTGTTCTTTCTTCTGTAGTGACAACACAATACTCCCTGCCTACTTTATACTGACAGTCACCAACCGTAATGGCCGAGCGGTTCTAGGCGCTCCAGTCTGGAACCGCACGAACGTTACGGTCGCAGGTTCGAATCCTGCCTTGGCCATGGATGTGTGTGCTGTCATTAGGTTGGTTGTGGTTAAGTAGTTCTAAGTTCTAGGCGACTGATGACCTCAGATGTTGAGATCCATAGTGCTCAGAGCCATTTGAACCATATACTGCCAGGCTCCCTTTCACGACATCTAGTGGTCAATTTCAAACTAAAAAGACGTGTCCGAATACTTCTTAACATACAGGGTATTTCCGACCTTCGTAGTGTTTATCGCATCGTTTGGGGTCCGCCTCTTCCATAAATTGGCCAATTTATTATATTTTAATTATTGTGGCCGGATGCCCGTCCACAGTGGTTAGCTGAAATAAGGGACTGTGTTTCTGTGCTGTAGCTAGCTCTCTGTGAAACGCGTAAAGTTTGTTGAGTGTGTTGTTGTATTTTAACTGTTTGTTTGTCGTGTTTTCTGACAGGGAGCATGAGGACGAGCCCAGTGTTTGCCTGAAGGAGCACGGGTAATAGTGTAAAACCAGTACTCAGGTTGGCCACTGTTCCAGGACAGCGGCCGTTAATCCGGCTCTGGATGCAATTTACATTGAAGAGCCAAAGAATCTGGTACGCCTGCCTAATATAGTGTAGGGTCTCTTCGAGCACGCAGAAGTGCCGCAACACGACGTGACATTAACTCGACTAATGTCTGAAGTAGTGCTGGAGGGAAATGACACCATTAATCCTGCAGGGCTGTCCATAAATCAGAAAGAGTACGAGGAGGTGGAGATCCCTTCTGAACAGCACATTGCAAGGCATCCCAGATATGCTCAATAATGTTCATGTCTGAGGAGTTTGGTGGCAGCGGAAGTGTTTCAACTCAGAAGAGTGTTCTTGGAGCTACTCTGCAGCAACTCTAACTCTGGACGTGTAGGGTGTTGCATTGTGCTCCTGGAATTGGCCAAGTCCGTAGGAATGCACAATAGACATGAATGGATGCAGGTAATCAGATAGGACAGTTACGTACATTTCACCGTATCTAGGCGTATCAACGGTCCAATATCACTCCAACTGCGTACGCTCCACACCATTACAGAGCCTCCACCAGCTTGAACGAGCCCCTGCTGACATGCAGGGTACATGGATTCATGAAGTTGTCTCCATACCCGTAAACGTACATTCACTCGATACAATCTGAAACGAGACTCGGCCGACCAGGCAACATGATTGCAGTTATCAGCAGTACAATGTCAGTGTTGACGCGCCCAGGCGAGGAGTAAAGCTTTTTGTAGTACAGTCATCAAGGGTATACGAGTGAGCCTTCTGTTCCGAAGGCCCATATCAATGCCGTTTCGTTGAATGGTTCGTACGCTTACACTTGTTCATGATTCAGCACTGAAATCTGCACCAATTTGCGGAAGGGTTGCACTTCTGTCACGTTGAACGATTCTCTCCAGTCGTCGTTAATCGCGTTCTTCCAGGACCTTTTTTCAGCCGCAGCGACGTCGGAGATTTGACGTTTTACCGGATTCCTGACATTCATGCTACACTCGTTAAATAGTCGTACGGGAAAATTCCTACTTCATCGCTACCTCGGAAATGCTGTGTCCCATCACTCGTGCGCTGACTATAGCACCACGTTCAAACTCACTTAAATCTCGATAACCTGCCATTGTAGCAGCAGTAGCCGATCTATTAACTGCGCCAGACACTTGTCTCATACAGGCTTTGCCGACAGCAACGCCTTATTCTGCCTCTTTACATATCTCTATATTTGAATATGTATGCCTATACCAGTTTTTTTGGCGCTTCAGTGTAGATCTGGCTCACATCAACTCATCGCAAACCACAACGCCGTGAGGTATGTTCCTTTCTTTCCTTTTGATTTTCATTTCCCTTTACAGACCACTATTAGCTCGCCAAAATCGCCTTCGTATGCGGTTGCTTCTTCCGTCACGGAAACTATTTTGATCGAAGACAATGTTTGAGATTGTGGATTCTTGGTCCATACAACTTTTTTGAAGAGAAGTGAAAGCTGAATTTTCTTTTTGTAAACGATAGAACATTTTATTCTTCGACTTTGAAACGGATTAAGTGAAACTACTTCTTCTCCAATGGCACACACAACAAGTGACTATGGATTGAATTCCTGATTGTACTCATCTTTTTGTAAGTTAATAGCCTATCTCTGTTTGAGGAAACATTAGACTTTTTTTCATAAACATAATTTGGATAGCAAGTTGCTAACAAACATGCTTGCATCTTTAGAAGGCCAACTATCATCGCTATGTCTTTTCGAAGCCAATAAGTTTCTTCTCTACTGTGGTATCGTCCTGAGATCGTGATGCCACACCGAAGCCGGCAACGCGAATCAATACCGTAGACATTAGTGAGGCCTCGCTGCAATCCGCAGCAATGAATCGGAGGTGCTCCTAGAGACCACGCTTTCCCTCTCAGCAGAGCAGCTCCTCAGACTGGAGGTCAGTTCAGTGTCGATCATGTAAGAGCTCAGTCCAGTTCGTGACCTCAATTTCAGTAGTCAACAACATCGTGAAGGAACAGTGATCATAAATTTTCAGGTGAACATACACTTCAGTTAAAGTTGTCTACATCTACATCTGCATCTCTACATTTATACTCCGCAAGCCACCCAGCGGTGTGTGGCGGAGGGCACTTTACGTGCCACTGTCATTACCTCCCTTTCCCGTTCCAGTCGCGTATGGTTCGCGGGAAGAACGACTGCCGGAAAGCCTCCGTGCGCACTCGAATCTCTCTAATTTTACATTCGTGATCTCCTCGGGAGGTATAAGTAGGGGGAAGAAATACACTCCTGGAAATGGAAAAAAGAACACATTGACACCGGTGTGTCAGAACCACCATACTTGCTCCGGACACTGCGAGAGGGCTGTACAAGCAATGATCACACGCACGGCACAGCGGACACACCAGGAACCGCGGTGTTGGCCGTCGAATGGCACTAGCTGCGCAGCATTTGTGCACCGCCGCCGTCAGTGTCAGCCAGTTTGCCGTGGCATACGGAGCTCCATCGCAGTCTTTAACACTGGTAGCATGCCGCGACAGCGTGGACGTGAACCGTATGTGCAGTTGACGGACTTTGAGCGAGGGCATATAGTGGGCATGCGGGAGGCCGGGTGGACGTACCACCGAATTGCTCAACATGTGGGGCGTGAGGTCTCCACAGTACATCGATGTTGTCGCCAGTGGTCGGCGGAAGGTGCACGTGCCCGTCGACCTGGGACCGGACCGCAGCGACGCACGGATGCACGCCAAGACCGTAGGATCCTACGCAGTGCCGTAGGGGACCGCACCGCCACTTCCCAGCAAATTAGGGACACTGTTGCTCCTGGGGTATCGGCGGGGACCATTCGCAACCGTCTCCATGAAGCTGGGCTACGGTTCCGCACACCGTTAGGCCGTCTTCCGCTCACGCCCCAACATCGTGCAGCCCGCCTCCAGTGGTGTCGCGACAGGCGTGAATGGAGGGACGAATGGAGACGTGTCGTCTTCAGCGATGAGAGTCGCTTCTGCCTTGGTGCCAATGATGGTCGTATGCGTGTTTGGCGCCGTGCATGTGAGCGCCACAATCAGGACTGCATACGACCGAGGCACACAGGGCCAACACCCGGCATCATGGTGTGGGGAGCGATCTCCTACACTGGCCGTACACCACTGGTGATCGTCGAGGGGACACTGAATAGTGCACGGTACATCCAAACCGTCATCGAACCCATCGTTCTACCATTCCTAGACCGGCAAGGGAACTTGCTGTTCCAACAGGACAATGCACGTCCGCATGTATCCCGTGCCACCCAACGTGCTCTAGAAGGTGTAAGTCAACTACCCTGGCCAGCAAGATCTCCGGATCTGTCCCCCATTGAGCATGTTTGGGACTGGATGAAGCGTCGTCTCACGCGGTCTGCACGTCCAGCACGAACGCTGGTCCAACTGAGGCGCCAGGTGGAAATGGCATGGCAAGCCGTTCCACAGGACTACATCCAGCATCTCTACGATCGTCCATGGGAGAATAGCAGCCTGCATTGCTGCGAAAGGTGGATATACACTGTACTAGTGCCGACATTGTGCATGCTCTGTTGCCTGTGTCTATGTGCCTGTGGTTCTGTCAGTGTGATCATGTGATGTATCTGACCCCAGGAATGTGTCAATAAAGTTTCCCCTTCCTGGGACAATGAATTCACGGTGTTCTTATTTCAATTTCCAGGAGTGTATATTCGATACCTCATCCAGAAACGCACCCTCTCGAAACCTGGACTGCAAGCTACACCGCGATGCAGAGCGCCTCTCTTGCAGAGTCTGCCACTTGAGTTTGCTAAACATCCCCGTAACGCTATCACGCTTACCAAATAACCCTGTGACGAAACGCGCCGCTCTTCTTTGGATCTTCTCTATCTCCTCTGTCAACCCGACCTGGTACGAATCCCACACTGATGAGCAATACTCAAGTATAGGTCAAACGAGTGTTTTGTAAGCCACCTCCTTTGTTGTTGGACTACATTTTATAAGGACTCTCTCAATGAATCTCAACCTGGCACCCGCCTTACCAACAATTAATTTTATATGATCATTCCACTTCAAATCGTTCCGCACGCATACTCCCAGATATTTACAGAAGTAACTGATAGCAGTGTTTGTTCCGGTATCATATAATCATACAATAAAGGATCCTTCTTTCTATGTATTCGCAATACATTACATTTGTCTATGTTAAGGGTCAGTTGCCACTCCCTGCTCCAAGTGTCTATCCGCTGCAGATCTTCCTGCATTTCGCCGCAATTTTCTAATGCTGCAACTTCTCTGTATACTACAGCATCATGTATGTTGTAATTCAGAAGAACAGCTATTAGTGTATGCATTAAGTAATGCTTTCATAGTCAATCACTGATGTAAATATTCTACGCTCTCTGTGACAAAGAACTGTCTCAAGTTAAGTAACTCTTTTTATTTATCCACACAATAAAGTGAACTAATATTTCATCTGTAGTAGTCAAAAATGGACGAGTTCCCAGGTCACGCAAAGAACCCACAGTTGTGCCTGGACACTTGTCGTTTCGCCTATTCATAACATCCATAAAGCTTACAGAATCATCTTGAGACTTAATAATCGTCTTTCAGAGCTGGGATCTTCTTCAATGCCTAATTTGTCTGGAAATTTTTCAGGCGATTAGAACATCATTCTTCTATTAAAGCTCGATGTAGGTAAATATGGAGTTTGTTTCTGTACTTATCCACAAATTTTTTCTTCAGCATAGAATTTTTGAGGAGGATATAATCTAGGAGTAGTATATCAACGTGTCCTTGCCGTATAAATAATATAAATGATATTTTTTTTAATATCTTAAGTCATGAAAGCTGATAAATTTTGACGTAAGCAGCGCTACGCCATGGCACTGTGAAATCATAGTCTGTCTCTGGTACAGCGCAGTTCATAGCCATGTACTGTAAGGTAAATTTTATTATTTTTACTGGCATTCGCGTAGTTAAGCCACTTGTCCGAGTTGTTAATATGAATTTGTTTCAATCTTTTTGTAATTCGTCAGCACCAGTTGACCCAAATTTGTAATATTCAATTTTTCATATAATGGAGTGCAGATCTTTATCAATAATGTAAAGGATTTTCAGAATATAATTTTTACCAGTCTACAAAAAAGGAAGGAATAATTTTGCCTTGAGTCATTACCAGTCCGGATCCAGTCATTCATTAAAATTTAAATATTTCAGAAATTTGCTCAGATCATAGTCATATGTTCTTTAGTAATCAGACGACCAGCTGTGCGGCTGTGTCAGTAAGCAAAGTCACATTTTTTAATAATTCAGATTTCAGACAAATTTTGTCCAGTATTATTAGATAGACCAGAATTGCACTAAGCTCACTAAGCTGTGCCATTCACGAGCAGATATAGAGACAGCGTTATCCGGCGACACCATCGAAAAGTAAGAATTTTTCAGTTTATTCAGATTGATTTCACAGGGCCATGGCGAAGCGCTGGTTACGTCAAAATTTATCGGTTTTCGTGGCTTAAGATATTAAAAAAAATTATCATTTTTATTATTTTAATGGCTATGGACTGCACTTTACCAGTGACAGACTACAACTGTCCTGAGCGACTACAACAATTGCCGAGACTGCTCTGATCTGCGACTCTATTGCAGCAAAGATATTTTCTGTCGCAGGCAGCACGTGACCAATACATCGACATTACATTTGTTCAAGCAGTGTGGTTGGACCCCTTACATCCATTTAGTCGACAATAAATAACCTAGAATCGGTACTGGATGTCAATAAGGTGTGAGAGTAAAGTGAATAACACAGTTTAGTACTTGCAGCAGTCGTCATGTGAGTTTATTTACGAAGTCTAAGTTACAGGGTTTGTACATATCGGTGAGCCGCACACGCGGGAGGCAGTCCAGTGGTCGCTTCAGCCGAAGAGGGCCGCCTTGGCCTGCAGGTGCGCCACGGCGTCGGCGATCTTGCCGGCGGCCACGGCAGGGGTGTCCAGCGGCACGCCCTGCGCCGTCAGCAGAGTGCCGTCGGGCGCCACCTGGGCGGCGCCGGCCACGCCCAGGCCCAGGCCGAGCAGCCCGGGGGCGTACACCGCGGGGGCGGCTGCGGGGGCGGCGGCGGAGGCGGCGGCCGCCTGCGCTTGCGCCGCCGCGTGCGCCGCCTTCGCTGCGGCCACCTGCGGAAAACGCCACAGTCCCAGTCTCAGCAAACCGCTGAACACAAATGAAGCTGTAATTTTTTTTTAACATGGTAGCCCATCATTCAGTTCATTCTACTGTACACAAAAGTACGACGCATCACGAATCCATTGTCCGAATGGAACTGAAAGCGGTAGATGTAATGTACGTGTACAAACAAGCAGATGATTACAGTTTCACAAAAATTGAATGATTTACTCGTGAGAAGTCTATAACGCGTTGGTCCACTTCTGGCCCTGGCTCAGTTATTCGGCTTGGCATTGATTGGCAGAGTTGTTGGATGTCGTCCTGAGGGACATGGTGCAAAATTCTGTCCAATTGGGACGTTAGATCGTCGAAATCCTGAGATGGTTGGAGGGCCATGCCAATAATGCGCCAAACGTTGTGAACTGGGGCAAATCCCGTCGTCTTTCCTGGCCAAGGTAGCGTTCAAAGGACAAACAGAATCAGTAGAAACTGTCATCGTGTGGTGGCTAGCATTATCTTGCTGAAATGTGAGCCCAGGATGGCTTCCCTTGAAGAGTAACAAAACGGGGCGTAGAATATCGTCGACGTACCACTGTGCTGAAGGGTACCGAGTATGAGAACAAAAGGGGTCACGCTATGAAAAGAAGGGCCACCCAGACTACTCCTTGTTATTGGGGTTGGGGTTGTTTTGGGGGAAGAGACCAAACTGTGACGCCATCGGTCTCATCGGTTTAGGGAAGGATGGAGAAGGAAGTCGGCTGTGCCCTTTCGAAGGAACCATCCCGGCATGTGGCTGGAGCGATTCAGAGACATCATGGAAAACCTAAATCAGGATGGCCGGAGGCGGGATTAAACCGTCGTCCTCCCGAATGCGAGTCCATTGTGCTAGCCACTGTGCCACCTCGCTCGGTCCTTGTTATTGGATCACATGGTGGGCGACATTGAGGTTGGTATCCTACCGATGTCAGGAGCGTCTCTACACACGTCTTTGGCCTGGAATCTCATTGACTGGAGTATAGTTGAGTTATGTGACGAGTTCCACTTTGAAATGAGCCCCGACGACCAGTGAAGACGCCCCAGGTAGCTATGGGACATAAACCTGATGGCCGCTCGCCATTCGTCAAGACCACCACATCGTGAGGTACCAGAACGACTTTCGCCTGTAACATTCGACTCGGACATTTCTGAACTAGGGTCCCTTACCCTTATTCATACACCCCTGAAAGTTTGTACTATCACTGCGGAATCATACTTCAAGTATTTTCTTTGATTTAAGAACTGCAGCGATTGTGTGAACCTTGAAATACCTTTACGTAAGTTTGAACATTATGGGATTAGCGAAATAGCTCAACAATCGTTCACTTCACATCTGGAATGTGGAAGCAGAAGGTCGATGACTAGTGACAACAAGCAATACGTTTCTGTGCCTTTAAAAGAGTGAAAAAGCGTATAAACATTAATAAGTGTAACTATGCTCAGGTACTACGCGTAAAGTAACCACGATTTAATTCCGCCTCATTTTTTTTACGTTGTCGAAATGAATTTGTTTAAAAAACGAAGAGAATCGAAGCGTATGAGATGTGGTGTTACAGAAATATGTTGCAATTCAAGTGTATTGAAAGACAGGGAATGCAGAATCGGCAAAGAAAGGTGTAAGTAGGCTGTTTAGGTTTATATGTTGGTAACGCCACGTAGCGCTCTGTATGAAAATCACTGACTGTGCTGTGTGCAGTCTGTGGCTGGTTGGCATTGTTGGAATATTCGCTTTTGTAGTGCTGGGCAGTTGGATGTGAACAGCGCGTAGTGTTGTGCAGTTGGAGGTGAGCCGCCAGCACTGTGGATGTGGGGAGAGAGATGCCAGAGTTTTGAGCGGAGGATCCGGACGTGTGTCCATCAAAAGAAGGAAATTTGTTTAATTGAATGTCACAAAATTATATATATATATATATATATATATATAACTTTTGAACGCTATTAAGGTAAATACATTGCTTGTTCTCTATCAAAATCTTCCATTTGCTAACTGTGCCTATGAGTAGTTAGTGCCTTCAGTAGTTAGAATCTTTTATTTAGCTGGTAGTATTGGCGCTCGCTGTATTGCAGTAGTTAGAGTAACGAAGATTTTTGTGAGGTAAGTTATTCATGAGAGGTATAGGTTATTGTTAGTCAGGGCCATTCTTTTGTAGGGATTATTGAGAGTCAGATCGCGTTGCGCTAAAAATATTTTGTGTCAGTTTAGTGATGATCAGAATAAGTAAAGAGAGAACTGTTTGAGTACGTTCAGTTTTGTCCAACCGTATGAAAATCATATAACGTAGAGGTTTTACAGCACTGTCATTCATAGTTTTTTTCTAAGGGGACGTTTCAAAGGGACACGGAGAAGAACGACAGGTGTTAACACATCAGGGAATAGCTTCCATGGTATCATTGGGAGTCCTGGACGATAAAAACCGTAGGGAAAGACAGACATTGGACTGTATCCAACAAATAAGAGAAGACGTAGTCTGCAAGTGCTATCAGGAATTCGTGGCCAGGCACATCAAACCAGTCAAAAGAAAAAAGCTCACTTGAGTTTAAACATCCCCCCAAATCAAGTCACAGTGGTTAGCGCACTGGACTCACATTCCGGAGGACGACGGTTCAATCCCGTGCCCGGCCATCCTGATTTAGGTTTCCCGTGATTTCCCTAAATCGCTCCAGGTAAATGCTGGGTTGGTTCCTTTGAAAGGGCACGGCCGACTTGCTTCTACGAACTTCCCTAATCCAATGAGACCGATGAGATAGCTGTTTGGTCTCTTCCCCCAAACAACCCAACCCAAACCAACCCAACCCAAATGAAGTGGAAGCCAGCCGCCGTGGCCGAGCGCTTCTAGGCGCTTAAGTCCGGAACAGCGCTGCTTCTACGGTCGCAGGTTCGAATTGCGCCTCAGGCATGAATGTGTGGGATGTTCTTAGGTTAGTTAGGTTTAAGTAGTTCTACGCCTATGTCAGAAACCAGATGGCAGTTATAAGAGTCAAGGGAAGCAGTGGTTGGGAAGCGAGTGAGACAGGGTTGCAGCCTCTCCCCGATGTTATTCAGTCTGTATATTGAGCAAGCAGTAAAGGAAACAAAAGAAACGTTCGGAGTAGGTATTAAAATCCATGGAGAAGAAAGGAAATCTTTGAGGTTCGCTGATGACGTTGTAATTCTGCCAGAGACAGCAAAGGACTTGGGAGAACAGTTGAACGGAATAGACAGTGTCTTGAAAGGAGAATATAAGATGAACATCTACAAAACCAAGGCCGGCCGCGGTGGTCTTGCGGTTCTAGGCACTTCAGTCCGGAACCGCGTGACTGCTACGGTCGCAGGTTCGAATCGTTCCTCGGGCATGTATGTATGTGATGTCCTTAGGTTGGTTAGGTTTAAGTAGTTCTAAGTTCTAGGGGACTGATGACCTCAGATGTTGAGTCCCATAGTGCTCAGAGCCATTTGAACCATTTTTTGAACAAAAACAAAACGAGGATAATGGAATGTAGTCGAATTAAGTCGGGTAATGATGAGGGAATTAGATTAGGAAGTGAGACACTTACAGTAGAAAAGGAGTTTTGTTATTTGGAGAGAAAAATAACTGATGATGGTCGAAGTAGAGGGGATATAAAATGTAGATTGGCAATGGGAAGGAATGCGTTTCTGAAGAAGAGAATTTTGTTAACATCGAGTATAGATTTAAGTGTCAGGAACTCGTTTCTGAAAGTATTTGTATGGAGTGTAGCCATGTATGGAAGTGAAACATGGACGATAAATAGTTTGGACAAGACGAGAATAGAAGCTTTTGAAATGTGGTGCTACAGAAGAATGCTTAAGATTAGATGGGTAGATCACATAACTAATGAAGAGGTATTGAATAGAATTGGGGAGAAGAGGAGTTTGTGGAACAACTTGACAAGAAGAAGGGACCGGTTGGTAGGACATGTTCTGAGGCATCAAGGGATCACAAATTTAGCATTGGAGGGCAGTGTGGGGGGTAAAAATCGTAGAGGGAGACCAAGAGATGAATACACTAAGCAGATTCAGAAGGATGTAGGTTGCAGTAAGTACTGGGAGATGAAGAAGCTTGCACAGGATAGAGTAGCATGGAGAGCTGCATCAAACCAGTCTCGGGACTGATGACCACAAAAACAACACGTCTAGGGGACTGATAACCTCAGATGTTAAGCCCTATAGAGCCATTTGAACCATTTTGAACCCAAATGAAGTGGACCATGTGGGCCATGTCAAACTAGTCAGGAAACTGATGACTCAAGAAAGCAAAAGCAAGTAAATAAAATAAGTCAGCTGCATTTCAACTTCCCCAGAAAGCGATATGGCAAATAGTCCTCGAAAAGGAAAATAAACATCACCTCTGTGTTCGGTTTGGTTTCTGTTTAACTGGAGACGGGAGCGATTGACTCACCTCAGGGGTGTCCAGGGGAACGCCACCAGGTCCAATGACGATGTTGGCCGGTCCGTAGGCTGCGAGGCCAGCGCCGGGTGCAGCGGCGGCTGACGCAGCGGCGGGCGCCGGAACTACGGGGACTCCCTGGGCGTTGCGCGCCGCCTCGGCAGCCTGGATGGCCAGGATGCGCGACTTGGCGGCCGCCACCTCCGGCGTGTCAGCAGGGAGCCCCGCGGCGGACACGGCGCCGGGGACGCCGTAGGGCAGGCCGTAGGGCAGCCCCAGACCCAGGTAGCCGGGCCTGGCCGCGGCGTAGCCCACCAGAGCGCACACTAGCACCTGCAACACGGCGCGTACTGGGAGTCTGGCCAAGGCCTTAGTGGTTCAGTTCGGATGTTCAAGCACTGCGCTACTAACCAGGTTGAGATGTCGTTGAGGTCAAACTGGTCTGATACAACTCTTCGCGCTAGTCTGTCTTACAGATTCTTCTTTGTATATGCATAACCATTGTAAACGACTTCCAACTGAGACTGTCTACTGTAGTCATCTCCATATGCAATTTTTACCGCTAATATTTCCAAATTAGCTTCTCCTTGGCTCACCATATCCCTTTGTAACATACAATTCCGTAGCCTCGTCCTTTTAGTTTTTGTTGACGCTAGAGTTGGTTTCCAAGAGACGATTGAAGGTGGGCTTACTCAAGCACAGAAATAATGCATTGGGCCTTAAGTAATTCTTAGTGGTGGTTGTGGTCGGTGCCTACCATGATGGCATAAGGGCCAGTTATGTTAGTTGTTTTCCAACACCGCCTGTATATTGTTGTTGTTGTGGTCTTCAGTCCTGAGACTGGTTTGATGCAGCTCTCCATGCTACCCTATCCTGTGCAAGCTTCTTCATCTCCTAGTACTTCCTGCAACCTACATCCCTCTGAATCTGCTTAGTGTATTCATCTCTTGGTCTCCCTCTACGATTTTTACCCTCCACGCTGTCCTCCAATACTAAATTGGTGATCCCTTGATGCCTCAGAACATGTCCTACCAAGCGATCCCTTCTTCTAGTCAAGTTGTGCCACAAACTCCTCTTCTCCCCAATTCCATTCAATACCTCCTCATTAGTTATGCGACTGATGACATCAGATGTTAAGTCCCATAGTACTCTGATCCATTTGAACCTAAGAATGTTAATAATTAGGTAAATACAAAGACAGGTTGAGTTAAGCAATACAAACAAAATTGAATGAACATGGATTCGAGAAGAAATTCAAAATAAATTTAAAATGAAAGATTATGTAATTCGTAAACTATACTTCCCGCAGTTAACACTCATTAGGGAGCTAATATATTTGATACCCCATACAGGGTGGACTCATGATAGCGTATGAAGAAAAGATTAAGCGTAAAAATGATCTAACAGCATTAGGGGCCGGGAGCCCCGATCCGGAATTTTTCGGTTGCTTGGAGCAATGCCTGTTAGACACCACTTCGGCAACTGGGGAGTCTTTCGAGTGAAGATGAGATAATATGAGGAGCACAACACAAATACCCAATCTCCTAGCGAAGATAACCACCGAACCGAGCCGGAATCGAATCTGGGATTTCACCATCAACAGCCAACGGCGCTAGCCACTAGAGCAAGAGAGGCAGACGGGACGCGGGTCCCACGAGAATTACGGGGCCTACAGCAAACTTGTGACGTCACACAAATCAGCATGTCCGCCACACTTTGCGAACGCTCGGCTCCGAGAAATACTCAAGGCAAATCAATATGTCAATCAAAAGGCACGCACTAAAGGTCTTAGCTTTGCCGTGTGCTACCGAGAGCTTGCGTGGATATAAACACGCAGTCAAGAATTATTAAACTCGTCTGAAATAAAACTTTCTGGCAGATTAAAACTGTGTGGCGGACGAAGACTCGAACTCGGGACCTTTGCCTTTCGCGGGCAAGTGCTCTATCGTCTTTAGGTCCACGGAAGAGGGCTACGGTTACTCATCCGTTACCTTGCTGCGGGGTATCACTGTTGCTAATAGTAAAGTTGAGAATTCCACCACAGAACATTGATGGACCACGCAGGAACGCCTTGCGCACCTACATAGTTGGAGGTAGAGCACTTGCCCGCGAAAGGCAAAGATTCCGAGTTCGAGTCTCAGTCCGGCACACAGTTTTAATCTGCCAGGAAGTTTCATATCAGCGCACACTCCGCTGCAGAGTGAAAATCTCATTCGTCTGAAATAGTTATTCACTACCCTGAGGAGACGGCTGCTGGCACTCGTAAGACATGCTGTGTTGCGTGCTATGACGTACGCTCCAAAGGCTTTCTCGTGAGCCTCGGACGGAACTTAAGTGACTTTTCCTTGCTAAGTGGATGTTGTGGTCTTCAGTCCTGAGACTGGTTTGATGCAGCTCTCCATGCTGTTCTATCCTGTGCAAGCTTCTTCATCTCCCAGTACCTACTGCAACCTACATCCTTCTGAATCTGCTTAGTGTATTCATCTCTTGGTCTCCCTCTACGATTTTTACCCTCCACGGTGCCCTCCAGCACTAAATTGGTGATCCCTCGATGTCTCAGAACATGTCCTACCAACCGATCCCTTCTTCTAGTCAAGTTGTGCCACAGCTCCTCTTCTCCCCAATTCTATTCAATACCTTCTCATTAGTTATGTGACCTACCCATCTAATCTTCAGCATTCTTCTGTAGCACCACATTTCGAAAGCTTCTATTCTGTTCTTGTCTAAACTATTTATCGTCCATGTTTCACTTCCATACATGGCTACACTCCATACAAATACTTTCAGAAACGACTTCCAGACATTTAAATCTATACTCGCTGTTAACAAATTTTTCTTCTTCAGAAACGCTTTCTTTGCCATTGCCAGTCTACATTTTATATCCTCTCTACTTCGACCATCATCAGTTATTTTGCTCCCCAAATAGCAAAATTCCTTTACTACTTTAAGTGTCTCATTTCCTAATCTAATTCCCTCAGCATCACCCGACTTAATTCGACTACATTCCATTATCCTTGTTTTGCTTTTGTTGATGTTCATCTTATACTCTTCTTCCAAGACACTGTCCATTCCGTTCAACTGCTCTTACAAGTCCTTTGCTGTCTCTGACAGAATTACAATGTCATCGGCGAACCTCAAGGTTTTTCTTTGTCCTCCATGGATTTTAATACCTACTCCGAACTTTTCTTTTGTTTCCTTCAGTGCTTGCTCAATGTACAGATTGAATAACATAGGGGATAGGCTACAGCCCTGTCTCACTCCCTTCCGAACCACTGCTTCCCTTTCATGTCCCTCGACTCTTATAACTGCCATCTGCTTTCTGTACAAATTTTAAATAGCCTTTCGCTCCCTGTATTTTACCCCTGCCACCTTTAGAATTTGAAAGAGAGTATTCCAGTCAACATTGTCAAAAGCTTTCTCTAAGTCTACAAATGCTAGAAACGTAGGTTTGCCTTTCCTTAATCTTTCTTCTAAGATAAGTGGTAGGGTCAGTATTGCCTCACGTGTTCCAATATTTCTGCGGAATCCAAACTGATCTTCCCCGATGTGGGTTTCTACCAGTTATTCCATTCGTCTGTAAAGAATTCGCGTTAGTATTTTGCAGCCGTGACTTATTAAACTGATAGTTCGGTTATTTTCACATCTGTCAACACCTGCTAAGTGGATAACTGAACTTAAAGTGAAGAGAGCCGCGTGTAGGGCCGTGGCGAGGCACTCACCAGGACCTTCATGTCAGCAGCGGCGGCGGCGGTGGTGGATGTGCTGATGAACTGTGCCCGTCTGCCGGCAGCAGCCCGCCGCAGAGCTTATATACGGAGGGACGCGGATGGCCGGAGGACGCGCCGCACCGCGACACTCGCAGGGCGGAGCAGACCCGGCGGCCTTCCTGGCTCCTCCCTGTCCCGGCCTGGCATTGCACCAGCCGTCGGCCGCGATCCTCTGCCAGCTAAGCGGCCTCCCCACGCCCTCATCTCGAGTCTAGCGCAATCGAGGCCTCCGTCTTCATGCCGGACCGATGAGTCGCCCTCACACCGACTCTCAGGTGCCTTCCGACCCGCTGAAAGATGCCGGAAACCACTGACGCCACCGTAATGGACGAAACACTGAACATGTCCACCTAAGCTCTCCTGCGAACGTTGCAGAACTGGCACCTGGCACTCCTGAAAGAAAGGATACTGCGGAGACATGACTTGCCTGCGAAAGGAAAAGGTCCTGTGTTCGAGTCTCGTTCCGGCACACAGTTTTAACCTGCCAGGAAGATTCATATCAGCGCACACTCCGCTGCAGAGTGAAAATCTAATTCTGGAAACATCCCCCAGGCTGTGGCTAAGCCATGTCTCCGCAATATCCTTTCTTTCAGGAGTGCTAGTTCTGCAAGGTTCGCAGGAGAGCTTCTGTAAAGTTTGGAAGGTAGGAGACGAGATACTGGCAGAATTAAAGTTGTGAGGAGCGGGCGTGAGTCGTGCTTGGATAGCTCAGATGGTAGAGCACTTGCCTGCGAAAGGCAAAGGTCCCGAGTTCGAGTCTCGGTCGAGCACACAGTTTTAATCTGCCAGGAAGTTTCATATCAGCGCACACTCCGCTGCAGAGTGAAAATCTCATTATGAAGATAATTGTTTAACGAGTTATGTACTGGGATTTAGTTTGGGAACATTTCGAAGAAGTATGGATATGGACAAAGGGGATTTTTGTAGAATAGATTTGTAAAGTAAGTTTATGGTAAAGGGAAAGTTTATTCAGGTATAAATAACAATAGTAAATAACTTTATGCATAAACAAAACTTTAACAGATTACATAATTACGTCGGTAAAAAGTGCAGTCGCTAGGTTTACTGTTTTGCGATTGGTTATTGATGAAAAGCGCGAACTGACGCGGGAGAATGTTGTTTTACTATTGGCTGTTGAGTGGACTGACCAACGGTAAAGCAATATTCTTCGCGTGCCTTTCTCTGCTGGTAGAGAAGACTTAAGAGTATTCTAGGGAGGAGTCGGAGCCTAGCCATGAAACAGTTTGGACGTGTGTAGTAGTAGTTCCGATGGAAATGATAAGATGCCAGATCTAGCAGTGTTTCATACATCAAAAGTCTTAAAGTGTTGTAAAGTGACGGCATAATTATTCCGATGGGTGTGTAGAAATTTCGGAATATTTAGGTGAATTTTGTGACGAGAAAAGACATACATTCCGCGTGGCGTATTGAGCAGGTCGGTGGGTAAAAACTGTGACTGCATTAGGTACCGACAGACTTAATATTTGGCGAGCATTATCAACCAAAAACAATACGTATTTTTGTAGCTATTACGTTTTCGGAAAATGCAACACCATAAACTTGCTAATGTGAGTGAAAAGGATAGTGAGTGACTGCGTTATACTAGCACGGGCTTGGCAGTGATACTTGTTCACGTAAGTTTCAGAATGTATTAATTAAGGACAAAATTTCAAACCATTCATTTCGTGTGAAAACTTTCTTCCGAAACGTAGATTTAGTGGCTTTAATTGCAGCCTGGTTCACGTCGAAGTACAGTAGGTTTCGCTCGGCTTCCCTACTCATGATCTCCTGAGTCAATGTTCACAAGTAGGTGCAGGTTCGTTACAAAGGGACGGAAGGAACCGCGCCGCCGCACTGGTAAACAAAGAAAACCCCGCACCACGGGACCGTGACATGTGGCTGCAGGAGGCAGAACAAAATGGCGCAGGATATCAATAAAGTGATCGATCTTGGAGTAATAAGTTTTCTGCATTTGAAGGGGAGCAATGCTGCAACAATCCACTTTGCCACTCTGAGCTTGTGGGAGGGTGCGGCAACAATGCACCCTCGCATGACACTGTCGACAGGTGGCGTAGACGTTTCCACTATTGTCAAACAAGTCTGGAGGGCGAAGATCTTAGTGGTAGGTTTTCTCTCTGAGTAGACATGAGTCGTTCGCGAACTAACGGGTCCAAAGGAACGGTTCACCAAGATGAACGGAACGTGGTTCACTTCGGTCGCGGCTTTCTACTATCTAGTTCCCGGAAACGGGAAACGGTCGGTCTCGTTCTGTCGGCCGGTCTCGTTCCAGCCTCGGTCCCGTTCCCGTCTGCCTCGGTCTCACTCGGCCGGACTCGTCCTTCTTCGCGTGGCCACTCGTCGCAGTTCCACAACCGACTGCTCATAGCTAGTTCAGTATCGAGTTGTTCGTTTCATTCGCTGCGCACGCCCATTCTAGATGCGTTTCAAACCTTTTTTGAACTCTGAACTTCTGGTTCTTTTCGTATTTCATTCAGCGTCCGCGACCGGTAATTAAAATGTATTTTATAATTAAGTTAATTAAAAATTACGTGGTATGTAATACATATACCTTTTCAGGTAACAAAACGGCCTATCAGGGTAATTCTCTATTTCGATAAACAGCAGATGAAATACTTGTAAAAAGGCAAGATTTTTTTTGTTATTACACATGCAAAGGAAGTCGGCACGGCACACACGAGTGTGCCATTTTCCGTCTTTTTTTTATCCAAGGTAAAAGGGCATATTCATTGTTATGGAAGGCAGACCGGCTTACAACCGAATGAAGCCTGCGCTCCATAATTGAGTGTATGGTGTCACATTTTGTAAAGAGAATATGATAAGTCCTACAAGATTATTTCAGTGGTACAGGGTGGCTCACGAAAAATCGGCCCCGAGTACTAGACTGCTCATTGTCACTTACCAATCGTCATCTGTTGTTTCAAAGTTGTTTGCATTAGCTTATTTGTTATTTCTTCACTGCCTAATTATTACATGTTTATCTATTCTGCCCGTGGCGGTCAACAAATCGTGCGTAATTGGCGAGCAGTCTGTACTTGGGGCCGGTTTTTTGTGCGCCACCTTACATTATTTCACTGCCATCAGCCACATAACGCTACAGTTGGCTAAACGAGAGGTTTTGCACACTCACGAAAATTACAAGTGTGTGAGAATTTGCTATGAATAGAAACTCTGTACTGCAGGGGGGAGGGAAGTGCCCCCTTTTGGCGCCTTCCATCTTCAGTCACTTATGCTACTAATTTTCAATTTTGCATTAGAACCATATACAAGCACAAACGAACGGTGAACGACTAAAAAGGAATGGTTCCCAAAAAAAGAGTGATCACCAGTGAACTAGTTCCCAAGGATGAACGAGTTTGCCAGTCTCTGTCTCTGACAAGTACCGGGAGTGCAAACAAAATTAGGACCTGTTGCTCGAAGACTGGCGTATCATAACAGGGTGAAAGCAGAAAAAAATGAAAGTCAGTCATGAATCAGTTTTGAACATCTTGCAGCACATTTTGAACACAACAGAGGACACATACAGCTAGTTGCCACGACTGTTTAGATCATTCAATTATTCCACCTTGAGAAACAGAGAAGCTAGTCGTAAGTTAAAGATAGTATGATCATGTGTCGGACAGGAACACTGTGAGACCCCAGAATGTATATGTTTCATACTTGATAGATCTCTTACTTTCAAGAAGTACTACATGAACTGCAAGTCAAAACATTCCACCAAGAACAAACTTGTACGGAAACTGGCTGTATTACAGTAGTCTAACAGAAACTTTACGAACCGCTGATGTGGCACTATGCTATTCTGCGTCAGAGTATGCTTGTTATTTTTGGGATAATTCAACTCATGCCAAACAGGTGGGTTGGAGGTTGGGTTTATTTGGGGGGAAGAGACCAAACAGCGAGGTCATCGGTCTCATCGGATTAGGAAAGGATGGGAAAGGAAGTCGGCCGTGCCCTGTCAAAGGAACCGTCCCGTCATTTGCCTGAAGCGATTTAGGTTGGTTCAAATGGCTCTGAGCACTATGGGACTTAACATCTATGGTCATCACTCCCCTAGAACTTAGAACTACTTAAACCTAACTAACCTAAGGACATCACACAACACCCAGTCATCACGAGGCAGAGAAAATCCCTGACCCCGCCGGGAATCGAACCCGGGAACCCGGGAGCGATTTAGGGAAATCACTGTTAAGATTCACTGGATGTTTCCATTATAAGATTTTCACTCTGCAGTGGAGTGTGCATTGATATGAAACTTCCTGGCAGATTAAAACTGTGTGCCGGACCGAGAATCGAACTCGGAACCTTTGCCTCTCGCGGGCAAGTGCTCTACCATCTGAGCTATCCAAGCACGACTCACGTCCCGTCCTCACATCTTTACTTCTACCAGTTCCTCGTCTCCTACCTTCCAAACTTTACAGAAGCTCTCCTGGTTCGCAAGAGAGCTTCTGTAAAGTTTGAAAGGTAGGAGACGAGGTACTGGCAGAAGTTGTGAGGACGGGGCGTGAGTCGTGCATGGGTAGCTCAGATGGCAGATCACTTACGTTACTGGTATAGATAAAAGGTTTATCAACCTAACCGCAGACAGTTTCATCAATCTTACTGAGTAAGTGTACAATAGGATAACTTCTGCGCAAACTGCAATAGCCGCAGTTTATTCTCTTAATAGATTTACTGTTTCATAATCTTGATCTAAAGCCACTTCAGTCGCAACGGAAAATTCGTGCTGTCTCTGGCACAAAATTATTTCGAGCGAAGACCTGACAAAATATTTGTCTCGTGCAGGACACAATGGTTCACTTCAAATGTTAATAAACGCATAACAATTCACCTCACCATGTAAAACCATCAACATTATTCAATTCTACCACCAGTGGTGTTATTCTGATTGTTCTTAGACAGGCTGTGTGCCTGCTGGAGACATTGCAAAACAATGTGAGGCGAAACGAATGTCAAGGTCAGCTGCATGAAAGGATACGGAAGAATTTGTTTTATTGTGATAATTTTGGTACAGAACATTTCCAAACTCAGACTGCATTCTCGGGCAAGATATTATTGAGTATATTTTCATCTGTATATTTGGTTTCGCTTCAGAAATAAATTCTAATAGGAGAGCAATTTCCCTCCATAGGCTGTATTAATTAGTAATCAGTCTAGCTATTAGCGAATTTCGGCGCTTTTTACT
This sequence comes from Schistocerca piceifrons, assembly GCF_021461385.2. Lineage (NCBI taxonomy): Eukaryota > Metazoa > Arthropoda > Insecta > Orthoptera > Acrididae > Schistocerca > Schistocerca piceifrons. The sequence goes on along the minus strand of NC_060140.1, from coordinate 912,973,152 downwards.
GTGGAATATGTGTGACAACTACATTTAATGGGATTACCTCAATAACAGCTGGATGTGCTGGCTTTCATGGTGTTTATTTACAATAGAACACAGAGTCCAATATTTTTTTTTCATGGGACTTCATAAAGTACATAATATGGTTAATTGTTTGACGTTCTGCTCTATTGTTAATTATTATTTTCCAAGCAGAGGAGCTTCACATAAACTGACAAAGACTGCAGATACTCCTTAGGAAGACATCAGTTTGACAAAATAAAGCTATATTTAGAAATACAACCGTTTACAGCAAATCTACAAAACCAGTTAAAATTCTACCAGTGATTATAGCAAAGAAAGAGAAATTATAGGTGTGCCCTTATACAGTAACATCTGACATGGTCTGACTTGGATTCAATAGTATGCAGTCTATTTAAAGGTTCCGACAGTGTGACCAAATCTTTCTTAGCTTATAACGATAAAATTATACCTTTTTACTTGACACAGATCTACAATACGGTGCCACAACGTCTCCGAACCAATGGTAGATGGAATTCCCTTTGTGATATGAAATAATGAATTACATCTTTCCTCAAATGAAGGTTACAGTTTCGTTTTCGTATCGCAAAAGCTCTTTTTTGCCGTTGTTTTTTATAATAAAGTCTTCAATGTTCCAGCAAGATTAAGCTAAATTCAGAGATAAATAGTCAACTACTTGATTTGTAATACATACAGCCTTTTTATTACTATAAGTTATATCCCTTATAGATGAGGTACTTCAATTATTATTTTATTAATAAAATCAAGGAAAAGCAAGGTAGACAAGTTAACAAAGAAAATCCACACAATCTTGCAAAACGGGAAAAGAGACAAAGAAAGTGGGTGGGGAGGAAGGACCAGAGAGGATTTAGAAGTACAGATTGAACAGGAGACCTCACTCAAAAGAGACAAATTCAGACTAGAAGTCAAGAAATTGAAAGATTTTCAGGAAGTTACAACAAACAGAATAACTGCTGGTATTAAATGGTCAGATAAGAGGCTTAGAGGAGACTGAATAAAAAAAGGAATATTTTTCTTGAGGTGGTCGCAGTTGGCCTGTAACGAAATAATATATATCTCACTGCACTTTTTCTGATACAGTTGGGACAAATAACGTTTCAGATACGTTCCAGTTTGTGAAAAATCAGGTTTTTCTTAATTTCAGTTACGGATATACGCAGATCAATTACGCATACATCATGATTTTCTGTAGGGAATTGTTATATATTTTACTTTTTCCTACTATCTTTCGCAGTTGCAATATTGCTGAGCAGTAAACTGCAATAAATCACGCGAAACAAATTTTTTGAAATTTTTCTGTAAAATAATTAGGTATATTTAGTTTTATGTTTTTTTTAATATACTCATTGCATTTGAGTTTCACAGCGTTCTTCTGTTTACCTATACTCTTGGCCTTCGATGACAAGGAATAACTTCCAGTTTGTCACCGCCACTTTATACCTACTAAAAGACAAACAGAAAAGGTCTCAGTCACTTCAGGCGTTTGCACCTCAATATACAGAAATTCCCAAAATAAAGCCGTTGCTTCAGTTTATGGAAAGTCAAACAAGTACGTTTTTAAGTGGAGAATAATGTTGTTCCTGTTATGATAGCTCCAAAATCTACAGTACTGAAGCACTGGCAGCTACAACTCCTAAGTATCTCTCTATATATATCGCACGCTATTAGCATCTCGAACTATCCAAAATATTTACATGATATCAGTTTGACCTCGGTTTAAAATATCATCTCAAAAGAACAGATACCGTTCTTACAGCGAATAGACAAAAATCACTTCGGATAACGTTCGGTAGAATTAGCTTTAAAAATTATTCTTCGACGGCCCCCTTAGCGACCATCAAGCAATCATCTTTTTACTGTAACATATTACACGAGATCCAGATTCTATTTTATTTCTATGTGCACAAAAGTTTTTAATCATACTGGAAAAACAGAAGCTGAAGTCGGCTCCACGCAATTTAACCCCAAGCGAAATGCTTCCTTATAACCATTAGATGACAAATCGACGCCAACCACTATCCAACTGAACTATTGCTATCAGTTTCACTGAAGTCTACGGTCCTGCTTCTTCTTTTTTTCCCATGAGTCCAGCCGTTCACCTTTTTGGCATCAGTGCTTACTCGGCATCGCTTCCATTTGTTAAACCGCGATTTTTCTTCCACTTTAGCGAACATCTACAACACTGAGGCAAAATTTAGATATTCATACAGAATCACAACTGGGAGAATCCAGCGATTAATGAATGTGGTATTCAATCTCCACAGAAGTCTATACGTAAGGTAGTGCGGCACCTTTGCCACGTAACGCTTCTGTATTCATTATGTATAGAAAACTCATGTGAAACAGTGATTCTGGTATAAGATGTTATCTCACGTTCTTTTCTTGTAAGCGAGTTGGGGTGTCAGTCACTGAAACAAATGCGGTTTCCTTTGCGGTGAGATCTGTTTACGAAATTTCAGTCAACATCTTTCTCTTCCGAATGCGAAAATATTTTGTTGACACCGACCTACGTAGGGAGAAACGATCATCATAATAAAACAAGAGAAATCAGAGCTCGAACGGAAAGAATTAGATGTTCATTTTTCCCACGCGCCATTCGAGAGTGGATTGGTAGAAAAGTGGCATGAAAATGGTTCGATGAACCTTCAGCCAGGCACTTAAGTGTGAATTGCAGAGTAGCCATGTAGATGTAGATGGAGATGTAGAAAGGGTCGGGAAAACTTCAGAAGTGGGCAGATAAGGTTTTAACTTCACAATACGGTTAGAGCACATGCGTTGAGGAGATAGTCATGAATCGTTGAAAGATACATTACTCTCGTAAGGAGAAACTTGGCCAGTAAATTTAGAGATTCAGTATTAGATAAAGACATACGAATAGCGTAGCAGATGTGAGTGACAAACAAAAAACCGCTTTCTATTGTTCACATGCAGATAAAAATGGAACTAAGTGGTTTAATTTGTGGAATTTTCTAGCCAATCCAAAAATATATGTAAAGAGTAGTAAAAATAGTTTACTAATCAAACTCATATGGTCTCTAAATCTAGTCTGTCTTTTACCGATGGTGTCGCGTAGTACGGAATATGTTTCGTTTAATCATTTGCTCGAACTCGAAAGTTGTTATACATTCTCATGTGAATCATGCAGAGCCACGCGGGGTAGCCGTGTGGTCTTGGGCATCTTGTCACTGTTCGCGTGGCTGCCCCTGTCGGAGGTTGAAGTCCTCCCTCGGGCACGAGTATGTGTGTTGTTTTTAGCGGAAGTTAGTGTGAGTTAGCTTAAGTAGTGTGTAAGTTTAGGGTCCGATGACCTCAGCAGCTTGGTCCAACAGGACTTACCACAAATTTACAAATTTTCCAATTATGCAGGAACCGCGTTATTTTCTCAGAACAAAGCGCTTCGTATGTGTCTGTGTCCTGTAGATAACAGATGAGTTCACGCACAGGATCGTGTTGTAATCAGTTGTTACGGAAAGACGATGATGAAACCCAGTGACAGCCCCCTAACCTCTCACCTGTCTTCCATTTCTAACCAACTTAGGTGGCGAAATTCACGAACGCGCTGTTCTGTGCTCAGTGTTTCATCAGTTCCGTATATTTTCAATAAGGTTCCGGTAGCGATATCATCAGTTTTCCAAAAATTTGTCGCTGTCGGCAATTCCTGTACGCTAAACACTTATCATTACAGGCGCAAAGGGTAAGAAGTTAAACATTTTGGAAGAAATTGAAATATTTAGGCATATAGAGGACAAATATTTGTCCCTCCTTAACGACCAAATATTTAGCGCTAATCAGGCCTTTTTAGAAGTTATGAAATTGGTGCTATTAGTGTAATCCTGGGGCTCTAGCATTTCTGCCTAAATACGACCCATTTCCTCTCTGGCCTTATGTCGTCTTGTTAACCAAGCCCTTGGAGTTTTTTGACTAGAAAATGATACTACCAGTTTGTCGCTTTAAATGTCGACGTATCTTACGCATTTTAAAGTAAGTATAATATGGAAATGGGTTGAAGTTCACTCGCATTACGTCTTCCTCCCACGCTGGTGTGTATCTTTCAAGCGTAATAATTTTGCTATGGTATTTTTATAAGAAGAATTTTATTGTTCGTTAGAAGTTCTTGCTCCGTATGGCGCAGTATTGCGTGTTACAGGGGGCCTCTTCATACGAAATTATGGTTCTGTGTTAGTAATGTTCTCTTTCTAGTGATATACGATACTTAAATTCTGTTTCGATACTGCACCTGTGTGTTGTATTATACACCCAGTTTTCTCATTAAATTTACCGCCTTCATTTGTATTTTACTTTGTCAGAATTTTAGGATACGTTATTGCACAGGTGTTGCTCCTAGCAGTTCCATCTTATTAGTGATTTATGTACATTACATTTATAAAGTTTTAGTGGCTTTGTATATCCAGTTTACGATCTCTCATTCTTACCAGCAGCTGCGTGGCAACGCCACCTATTGAAGTGATTCTGTATTAGGTGTCAGTACTGGCACACGACGCTGTGGTGCATTACGCTAACTACTAAAGCCCCATCTTATTCTATAATTTGCTCCTGTAAACGTGTACGCGTTTATGCAGGTCTTGGAGTCACTCATGTCCATCTACAAAGGTAAGGCCTTATTATAAGGCTTCGGCAATACGATTGCATTTCTGAGTGTCCCATCACTGGTCAATTCTCCTATCCGTTTTTACTATTTAATATTTCTAGTATTTACTGAGGTTAACGAAGGCGATGTTGGCCTGATGTAGTCGACAATGCCCTTTGCCTACACTGTCTAACGGATCGTCCTAAGAAATACCAAAGTAAGGTATTTGCTCTTTCAGTATTTGATCTGTTTATACATGCTTTTAGTTTATCCATATCTGCACAACGCGATCGCGATCCTTAAATAGATGTATTTGTTCTCTGTTTCCTATGTATATCAGCCTGAAGATCCCTAAATAAGGTGAAACGCGTAGTTGATAAGTAAAAAAACTAAAATCACAACCAAGACTGTTTTCATCTAATACTACTAAACACTGGTTTGCTGATTCATGCCACAGATGGATTGGAAGAATTTAGAACAGTTTGACATTGAAGACGGTATTGTAGAAATGGAAAGTGAAATGGAAGACATGAACTACGAAAAGAATCTGATGTACACTGATCAGCCAATACATTACGATCACTTACCTAACAGCCGATATGTCCAACTTTGACAGGGATAACAGCGGCGACGCGTCGTGCCGTGGAATCTGTGAGGCCGTGGTAGGTCGCTGGAGTGACGTGGCACCACATCTGGACACACAAGGCTCCTAGTTACCGTAAAGTACGGGTGGTAGGCGAAGACCTCTGACGTCTAGTTCAGTCACATCCCAGACGTGTTCGATCGACTTCAGATCTGGCGAGCTGGAGGCCAGCACATGAATTGGAACTCGACGCTATGTTCCTTGAACCACTACATCACTCTCCTGGCCTTCTGACATGGCGCATTATCTTGTTGAAAAATGCCAATGCCGTCGAGAAAAATGGTCACTACTAGGGGGTCAATATTTTCAGCCAGTGTCGTCATGGAGCTCGACTGGACACGCTGATGCCCACTTTAATGCTCCCCCCAAAGTATAAAGGAGCTGCCCCCAGCTTTTCTCCGTCCTGCTGTACAGGTGTCAAGGATCTGTTCCTCTGGAAGACGACGGTTTCGAGCCCTCCCATCGGCATGATGGAATTCATCAGACCGCCAACGCTCTGCCACTGCCCCAATGTCCAGTGCCGATGGTCCCGTGCCCATTTCAGTCATTGTTGTCGATGTCGTGGTGTTAACATTGGCTCATGCATGTGGCATTGACTGCAGAGGCCTGGCGCTAGGAATGTTCAGTGCACTGTGTGTTCAGACACATTTTTACTCTGCCCAGGATTAAAGTCAGATGCCGTTTCCGCCCCACTTGGCGACGTGTCCTGTTTTACCGGGCTGACCAACCTACGCTGACTGACGTCTGTAATGGGAGGTGACCGTCCAACCCCACGACGTCTGGACGTGGTTCCACCTTGATTTCGCCACATGTTGAAGACACTCACCACAGCACGAGCCTCCGGGCCATCACAATCTGCCCACGGTCAAACTCAGATACGAGGATGAGTCAAATGAAAACCTTAAATTTGTAATAACAAATCGAAATTTCCCGCCGACATCCTGTAAGTTGGTAAGCGTGCTACAAACAGCGTGCAGAATGCACTGTAAGTGGCAGCATAGTGCAGATTCACACATACCGTCGCAGTATCAGTATAAAGATGGCCGCCCCACTTGCGACTTGCACCAGGGAAGAACAGTGTTCTGTTATTTGGTTTTTGCGTAGTGAAAATGTGAAACCTATTGAAATTCATCGACGAATGAAGGTTCAGTACGGTGATGCATGTTTGCCACAGCAGCAAGTCTACGAATGGAGTAGGAAGTTCGCAGATGGTGTGACTTCAGTGGAAGATGCTCCTCGTCCAGGTTGTGATTCCACAGAACATTGCAGTAGTTGAAGCCATAGTGAAGGAAAACCGCCGACTGACAACTGAATAACATTGCAGCATGTTTACAGATTAGTCATGGGGCAGCACACCACACTGTGCATGATGCGCTCCAGTTTCATAAAGTGCCTGCAAGATGGGTGCCACAGCAGCTGACTCCTGAAATGAGAGAACGACGTGTTGATGCTTATGAAGAACTTCTTCGGTGCTTTGAATGAGAAAGTGATGGCTTCCTTGCAAGAATCGTTACTGGGGATGAAACCTGGGTGCACTTCCACCAACTGGAAACGAAGAGAGAGAGCAAGGAACGGCGCCATTCCTCATCACCAAAACCAAAGAAGTTTCGAACAGAACCATCAGCAGGGAAGGTTGTGCTGACTCTCTTTTGGGACGAAAAAGACGTCATTTTGGAGCATTACATGCCTAGAGAGACCATTGTCACCAGCGCATCATACACCAATCTCCTAAAAAAATCATCTGCGGCCTGCAATCAAATCAAAGCGACGTGGATTGCCGTCAGCAAGGTGTCCTATTGCAACATGACAATGCAAGGCCCCACACTGCCCGTACAACAGTTGCAACGATCTCAGACCTGCATTTTTAGTGTCTTCCTCATCCACCATACTCACCGGACCTTGCCCCAAGTGATTTACATGTGTTTGGACCACTCAAAGACGCAATGGGAGGAAAGAAGTTCCGTTCTCATGAAGAGGTACGCAACGCGGTGCATGAGTGGTTGCGTGGACTACCAGAAGGATTTTTTCTAAAGGACTTTATGCACTTTGTAAGCGCTGGAGGACTTGCATTGAGCGTGGGGGAGATTAAGTTGAAAAGTAATACAGCTTTGTACCACTTCTGCTCAATAAATAATATTTAAAAAAATATTTAAGGTTTTCATTTGACTCACCCTCGTAGATCGCACACCTTTCCCATTCTACGCACTGACAGCACATTCACTGGTACTGCATACACCATGCATGTGTCTAACAGTCATTCCTCGCCAGGTGAGGCTGCTGTCGCCTGGATGGGTTTATATCGATAGTAGATCGATGTTCATACTGTTCTGTCTGATCAGTGTATTGCTGAAAAACCTAAGTCGAAATGAGGCAACTAGTCTAGACGAGAATGCCTCTGAGTTACTGAGATTCTTCGGTGAACGTACCACGAGAAAACTATTCCACCTGGTATGCAGTATGTGAGACAGGCGAAACACACTCTTACTTCTAGGACCATGCAATAATAGCAGTTCGAAAGAGTCCTGGTGGAGACTCTTGCGAATATTGTCAAACCAACAGTTTTGTATGTCATGGTAGCAAAACACTGCAACTAATTATTTACAGAAGAATGGAAAAACTTGTAAGGCGAACATATAATTACACCATTTGTAGATTGAGAGACGTTTAGTTGGGATAAAATACAGGGATCGAAAGGTTGTCTACGACTTGTACAGGAAGTTATAAGAGTCGGAGCACATGAAAGGGAAATCATACCAGTCTTTCGATTGAAGGCCACAACAAGTGCAAGGTACAGCCACTTCGGTTCCTTCAAAGCATAAGTAACAATCTCAGTGGTATGATCACCACTATCCCAGATTTACTCAGCCTAACGATGCAACTCAGCGTCTTCCAATATAAGCTTATTACCAAGCTATATCTAAGGCTGTCAGAAACGATACACACATATTTTGTATGGATTCAAATGTTTTCTAAATCACGTAAAATGCCTAGGGACCAGAAATTATTCATTTATATTGCATGTGTTGCTTATTTTTAGTTGAGATGTTTCTCAAAACTTAGTACTAGATTTTACTGCACCATTAAATGTTTTAGTTAATTAAAACAAAAAAGGATTACAGGGGTGAGTTCGCGGAAATACTTATGTATTACAACCATCAATCAATTCCTCATGTTCATTCTAAAAGGGAGTGTCAGTATATGGGAAAAGGAGTCCAAATATCAGGTTATGATTGACATATCCCTGTATCATATTATCTACATATCTACTCGTGAAACTAGAAATCCAAATGTCTTCGGCTGTAAATATTGTTGATCCTTCTTTCCCGTATGATCATCTTGTGTATGTGAACTGGCTCGGATTACCGTCGTTCAAAATATAAGTCGCAATATAAATGAATGAGCCAGCTAATACTTGGGTCATAGGAAAACATGGTGTAATACCTCCATTAATAGTACAGTATATTTCAGTCAAATTATCCCGTGGCTGGAGAGGTTTCTACAAACGTCTGATATGGGAAATAAGTTATCAACAAGTTTGTGATACCGTCGTCATTGGTTAAGTGCGTTGATAAAGTTATTCTCGAGATAGATGAGAGCTTTACTTCCACATTACCGTGGTCCATACGACTATCGAAACGGAAGGGAAATCACGTTTCCTTGTTAATCGTTTTGTATCTTTCTCCGTAGTCGATTTTTCCACAGTTGTCTCTCTTGTGTGGCTACATTTTCTGAGCAACTGTTTCTGGGTGCCTGTCAGTGGTGTGTCACCCACCGCCTTTATGAAGTCTTGAACTCTGCTGGGGACATTTTCAAAGAGGTGCCTGGATATCTGTGGAGGAATAACACCCCATTATTCCTCAAGAGCCGAAACCAGAGAAGGTAGTGATCTCGGACGCTGCGGTCTAGAGGGAAGTATAACTTCTGTGGAAAGTTCTAACTGATTCCAGACGTGTTCCAATTGATGCAGGTCGATCTCTGCGCACGTTAGTTGATTTCAATAATTTTATTGTCCAGGAACCATTGCCACACAGACGCTGCTTGCTACGCTGATTCAGTCATCGTTTTCGAACTGTTCCTCTACTACACGCAGTTCACAACACCGTAAAGTGTGTTCATAGACATCCACATTTAGCGTTTTCTTGATTAGAATGAGGGAACAACACACTAACTCCGAAAAATATCCCGGAACCGTAACACAGTCTTCTCCGTACTTCGCTGTTGGCACTACACGTGACAGCAGGTGACGTTCTCCATGCTTTTGTCAAACCTAAGCGTCTCCATCGAATCTCCATGGCACATAGCGCGATTCATTACTCCGAGTAACTCGTTAAATGTGGTCTACTGTCCAGTGTGATCGCTCTTTACACCACCCTAACCATCGCTTAGCATTGACGAGGAAATGTGTGCTTATTAGATATTCATCGATCATTGTACCGCACTCTTGTAACTCCCTATGCACAGTCATTTCGCTAACTGGACTGCTAGTAGCCCTTTGGGGTTCAAGAAGGAATCCTTGTGTTGATTTCGTGCCAATTTTTACAACGACCCTCTTCAATGCTCGATGGTCCCTATGTGTCAGTACACAACTTGCTCTTGGTTTAGTTGTGATTGTTCCTTTGCGTTTCTACTTCCCAATCATATCACCAACTGTGGACTGGGAAAGCTGTAAAATGGTTTAAATAGCCCTGAATTTTTCCATGTGACATTCTTTGTCTAGTTCACGCTCGAAGTTACAGAGCTCTCCTGATTAATTCATTGCTCTCTTCCTTCTTCTGTAGTGACAACTCCATGCCTCCCTTATACTGCCAGTCGCACTTTCACGACATCTAGTGGTCAATTTCAAACTAAAAGAGGGTGTCCGAATACTTCTTAACATACATGGTATTTCCGACCTTTCTAGTCTTTATCATGTCGGTTGGGGTCCGCCGCTTTCATCATTTTGCAAATTTATCATTTTTTAATTAGTGTGGCTGGATGCCCATCCACAGTCGTTAGCTGAAATGAGGGAGTGCGTTTCTGTGCTCCAGCTCTCTGTGACACGCGTGAAGTTTGTTGAGTGTGTTGTCGAATTTCGACTGTTTGTCGTGTTTCCCGACTGGGACGTGTGTGGGGTGTCGCATTGTCCTGCTGGAAATGCCCAAGTCCGTCGGAATGCACAATGGACACGAATAGGTGCAGGTGATCAGACAGGATGCGTATGTACGTGTCACCTGTCGGAGTCGTATGTAGGCGTATCAGGGATCCCATATCACTCAAACTACATACACCCCACACCATTACAGAACCTCCAGCACCTTGAACAATCCCCTGCTGACATACAGGGTCCATGGATTGAAGAGTTTGTCTCCATACCCGTAGACATCCATCTGCTTAATACAATTTGAAACGAGACTCGTCCGAACAGGCAACATGTTTCCAGTCATCAACAGTCCAATGGCAGTGTTGACTGGCGTAAATCTTTATATCGTGCGGTTATCAAGGGTACACGAGATGATTCGTTGAATGGTTCACACGCTGACACTTGTTGAAATGAAATGAGCGTATGGCATCATTGCTGGGAGGTCCTGTCCGGGGAAGTTTGGACGCCTAGTGCGAGTCGACGCCACATTGGGCAACTTTCGCACCGCAAGTGAGAATGAAATGATAATGACGACAACACAACACCCAGTCCACGAGTGTAGAAAACCTCCAACCCAGTCGGGAATCGAACCCGGGTCGGCTGCACGGGAGGCAAGCACGTTACCACCCGGCTAAGCAGACGGACTGATACTTCTTGATAGCCCAGCACTGAAATCTACAGCAATTTGCGGAAGGGTTTCCCTTCTGTCACATTGAACGTTTCTCGTCAGTCGATGTTGGTCGCGTTCTTGCAGGATCTTTTTCCAGCCGCAGCGAAGTCGGAGATTTGATGTCTTACCGGATTCCTGATATTCACGGTACACTCGTGAAATGGTCGTAGGGGAAAATCCTCACTTCATCGCTACCTCGGGGATGCCGTGTCCGATCGCTCGTGCGCCGACTAAAAGAACACATTCAAACTCATGTAAATCTCGATAACCTGCCACTGTAGTAGCAGTAAACAATCTAACAACTGCGCCAGACACTTGTCTTATACAGGTGTTGCCGAGAGCAGCGCCTTATTCTGTCTCTTTACATATCTCTGTATTTGAATATGCATGCCTATAGTTTTTCTTTATTTATTTATTTTTTGGCGCCTCAGTGTAGATCTGGCTCACATCAACGCCTCGCAAACCACAATGCCACGACGTATGATCCTTTCTTTTCTTTTGATTTCCGTTTCCCTTTGCAGACCACTGTTAGCTCGCCAAAATCGCCTTCGTATGCGGCTGCTTGTTCTGTCGCGGAATCTATTTCGATCGGCGATACTGTCTGAGATTCTGGATTCTTGATCTATGCAGTTTTTTTGATGAGATGAAGTGAAAGCTGAATCTTCTTTTTGTAAACGATAGAAACGTTTTATTTTTGGACATTTAAATGGATTAAGTGAAACTACTCTTTCTCCAGTGGCACATACAACAAGTGACTATGGATTGAATTTCTGATTTTACTCACCCTTTTGTAATTCGATAAACTATCTCTGTTTGAACAAACATTAGGTTTTTTCCATAAGCATTCTTTTGATACGAAGTTGCATGCTTGCATCTTCAGAAGGCAAACTATTATCGCTCTGTCATTTTGAAGTCAATAAGTTTCTTCTCCATTGTGGTATCGTCCTGAGATGGTGATGCCACACCAAAGTTGGCAACGTGAATCAATATCGTAGACATTAGTGAGGCCTCGCTGTAATCCGCAGCAACGAATTGGAGGTGCTCCTGGAGACCACGCTTTTCCTCTCAGCACAGCAGCGTCCTCGCACTGGAGGTCAGTTCAGTGTCGAGCATGTAGTAAGAGCTCAGTCCAGTTTGTGACCTCAGTTGCAGTAGTCAACAACATTGTGCAGGAACAGTGATCATAAACTTTCAGATGAACATACACTTTAGTTAAAGTTGTCTACATCTACATCTACATTTATACTCCTCAAGCCACCCAACGGTGTGTGCCGGAGGGCACTTTACGTGCCACTATCATTACCTCCCTTTCCTGTTCCAGTCGCGTATGGTTCGCGGCAAGAACGACTGCCGGAAAGCCTCCATGCGCGCTCGAATCTCTCTAATTTTACATTCGTGATCTCCTCGGGTGGTATAAGTATGGGGAAGCAATATATTCGATACCTCATCCAGAAACGCACCCTCTCGAAACCTGGACCGTGATGCAGAGCGCCTCTCTTGCAGAGTCTGCCACTTGAGTTTGTTAAACATCTCCGTAACGCTATCACGCTTACCAAATAACCCTGCGACGAAACGCGCCGCTCTTCTTTGGATCTTCTCTATCTCCTCTGTCAACCCGACCTGGTACGGATCCCACACTGATGAGCAATACTCAAGTACAGGTCGAACGAGTGTTTTGTAAGCCACCACCTTTGTTGATGGACTACATTTTCTAAGGACTCTCCCGATGAATCTCAACCTGGCACCCGCCTTACCAACAATTAATTTCATGTGATCATTCCACTTCAAATCGTTCCGCACGCATACTCCCAGATATTTTACAGAAGTAACTGCTACAAGTGTTTGTTCCGCTATCATATAATCATACTATAAGGGATCCTTCTTTCTATGTATTCGCAATGCATTACATTTGTCTATGTTAAGGGTCAGTTGCCACTCCCTGCGCCAAGTGCCTATCCGCTGCAGATCTTCCTGCATTTCGCTGCAATTTTCTAATGCTGCAACTTCTCTGTATACTACAGCATCATGTATGTTGTACTTCAGAAGAACAGCTGTGAGTGTATGCATCAAGTGATACTTCCATAGTCAATCACTGATGTAAATATTCTACGCTCTCTGTGACAAAGAACTGTCTCAAGTTAAGTAACTCTTTTTATTTATCCACACAATAAAGTGAACTAATATTTCATCTGTAGTAGTCAAAAATGGACGAGTTCCCAGGTCACTCAAAGAACCCACAGTTGTGTCTGGACACTTGTTTCGGCTATTCATATCATCCATAAAGCTTACAGAATCATCTTGAGACTTAATAATCGTCCTTCAGAGTTGGGAACTTCTTCAGTGCCTAATTTGTCTGGAAATCTGTCAGGCGATTAGTACATCATTCTTGTGTTAAAGCTCGATGTAGGTAAATATGGAGTTTGTTTCTGTACTTCACATATTTTCTTCAGAATTGAATTTTTGAGGAGGATATACTATAGGAGTAGTATATCCACTCTGACGACAGCAAATAACCTTAAATCGGTACTGTATGTCAATAAGGTGTGAGAGTAAAGTTAAGAACACAGTTTAGTACTCGCAGCAGTCGTCATGTGAGTTTATTTACGAAGTCTAAGTTACAGGGTTTGTACATATCGGTGAGCCGCACACGCGGGAGGCAGTCCAGTGGTCGCTTCAGCCGAAGAGGGCCGCCTTGGCCTGCAGGTGCGCCACGGCGTCGGCGATCTTGCCGGCGGCCACGGCAGGGGTGTCCAGCGGCACGCCCTGCGCCGTCAGCAGAGTGCCGTCGGGCGCCACCTGGGCGGCGCCGGCCACGCCCAGGCCCAGGCCGAGCAGGCCGGGGGCGTACACCGCGGGGGCGGCGGCGGAGGCGGCGGCCGCCTGCGCTTGCGCCGCCGCGTGCGCCGCCTTCGCTGCGGCCACCTGCGGAAAACGCCAGAGTCCCAATCTCTGCATCCCGCTGAACACAAGTGAAGCTGTAATTTTTTTTAACACGGTTGCCCATCATGCAGTTCATTCTACCGTACACAAAAATACGACGCACCACGAAGCCATTATCCGAATGAAACTGAAAACTGTAGATGTAATGTATGTGTACAAACAAGCAGATGATAACAGTTTCACAAAAATTAAATGATTTATTCGTAAGAACGAGTTTCACGAATTGAGAAGTCTATAACGCGTTCGTCCAATTCTGGCCCTGACTCAATCAGTTATTCGGCTTGGCACTGATTGGCAGAGTAGTTGGATGTCGTCCTGAGAGACATGGTGCAAAATTTTGTCCAATTGGCATGTTAGATGGTTCAAATCCTGAGATGTTTGGAGGGCCCTGCCAGTAATGAGCCAAACGTTATGAATTGGGGTGAAACCTGTCGACCTTGCTGGTCAAGGTAGGGTTCATGAGCATAAAGATAAGCAGTAGAAGCTCTCGTCGTGTGCAGGCGGGCATTATCTCGTTGAAATGTAAGCCCGGGATGGCTTGCCTTGAAGAGCAAGAAAATGGGGCGGAGAATATCATAGACGTACCTCTGTGCTGAAGGGTGCCGCGTAGGACAACCAAAGAGGTTCTACTATGAAAAGAAGGGACACCCAGACCATTGATTGGCAGAGATGTTGGATGTCGTCCTGAGAGACATGGTGCCAAATTCTGTCCAATTGGCATGTTAGATCGTCGAAATCCTGAGATGTTTGGAGGGCCCTGCCAGTAACACGCCAAACGTTATGAATTGGGGTGAAACCTGTCGACCTTGCTGGCCAAGGTAAGGTTCGCCGGCACAAACACAAGCAGTAGAAGCTCTCGTCGTGTGCAGGCGGGCATTATTTTGTTGAAATGTAAGCCCGGGATGGCTTGCCTTGAAAAGCAACAAAATGGAGCGTAGAATATCGTCGACGTACCACTGTGCTGAACGGTGCCACGTATGAGAAACAAAGGGGTTCTGCTATGTAAAGAAGAGCCACCCAAACCATTACTCCTTGTTATTGGACCACATGGTGGTCGACATTGAGATTGGTATCCTACCGATATCAGGAGCGTCTCTACATACGTCTTCGGCCTGAAATCTCATTGCCTGAAGTAGAATTGAGTTCTGTGACGAGTCCCACTTTGAAATGAGCCCCGATGACCAGTGAAGACGCCTCAGAAAACTATGGGACATAAACCTGATGGTCGCTCGCCATTCGGCAAGAGAACCACTGCGAGAGGTATCAGAACGATTTTCGCCTGTAACATTCGACTCGGACATTCCCGAACCAGGATCCCTTACTCTTATTTGATACACTTCTGAAAGTTTGTAACATCACTGCGGAATCTTCCTTTAGGTATTCTCTTAGATTTAAAAACTACATCGATTGTGTGAACCTTGAAATACTTTTACGTGAGTTTGAACATTATGGGATTAGCGAAATAACTCAACAATCGTTCACTTCACATCTGGAATGTGGAAGCAGAAGGTCTATGACTAGTGACGACAAACAATACGTTTCTCTGTGTTTAAATGTGTGAAAAAGCGTATGAACATTAATTTCATAAGTGGTACGACGCATAAGCCGGCCAGGATGGCCGAGCGGTTCTAGGCACTTCAGTGTGGATCCGGGCGACAGCTTCGACAGATTCGAATCCTGCCTCGGGCATGGATGTGTGTGATGTCCTTAGGTTAGTTATGTTTAAGTAGTTCTAAGTTCTAGTGGACTGATGACCTCAGATGTTAAGTTCCATAGTGCTCAGAGCCATCTGAACCGTTTTGAACTACGCATAAAGTAACTACGATTTAATGTTGCCTCATATTTTTTTACGTTGTCCAAATGAATTTGAATAAAAAAACGAAGAAAATCGAAGCGTATGAGATGTTGTGTTATAGAAATATGTTGCAATTCAAGTGTACTGAAAGACAGGGAACGCAGAATCGGCGAACAAAGGTGTAAGTAGGCTATTTAGGTTTTTATGTTGGTAACGCCACGTAGTGCTCTGCATGAAAATCACTGACTATGCTGTGTGCAGAGATGCCAGAGTTTTGAGCGGACGATCCTGACATGTGTCTGTCAGAAAAAGGAAATCTGTTTAATTGGATGTCACAAAACGAAGATTTTTGTGAGGTAAGTGTGGGGTTTGTTAGTCCCCCATTGGATGCCTCCCCAGGTGGCGGATAGAGGAATGCTCTGTAGATATAGAGGGTACCAGGGAAAAAAAATACTGGATGGGCCAAAACAAGGACGGGCAGGAAAGGGTCGCTTAGCTGCGGTGAAGGCAACCTTGCTAGGGGTAGAGTACCCCAAAATCAAGACTCCTGGTCTTCCAGGTTGGGGGTTGTGCAGAGGGCTACCAACCCATTCATGTGAGGTAAGTGATTCATGAAAGTATAGGTTATTGTTAGTCAGGACCATTCTTTTGTAGGGATTATTGAGAGTCAGATCGCGTAGCGCTAAAAATATTGTGTGTCAGTTTAGTGATGATCAGAATAAGTAAAGAGAGAACTGTTTGAGGTCGTTCAGTTTGTTCAGCTGTTTAAAAATGAAATAACGTAGAGGTTTTCCAGCACTGTCATTCACAATTCAAACCAGTCAAAAGAAAAAAGCTTACTTGAGTTTAAACATCCTCCCAATTCAAGTGGAAGCCGGCCGGTGTGGCCGAGCGGTTCTAGGCACTTCAGTCCGGAACAGCGCTGCTGCTACGGTCGCAGGTTCGAATCCTGCCTCAGGCATGGATGTGTGGGATATCCGTAGGTTATGTTATGTTAATCGGGGACCTAGGAACGGCGTGGAGGCTCCGTCCCCGCCGCAGCCGCAGTGGTCCTGAACCCCACGACGCCTACCGCACAGTCCACTTCACCTCTCCACCACCCCACACCGAACCCAGAGTTATTGTGCCCCCCCCCCCCCCCCCCCAGGGAACGTCTCACACCAGACGAGTGTAACCCCTACGTTTGTGTGGTAAAGTAATGGTGGTGTACGCGTATGTGGAGAACTTGATTGCGCAGCTCTGGCGGAATAAGGGGAACCAGCCCGCATTTGCCGAGGCAGATGGTAAACCGCCTAGAAACTATCCACAGACTGACTGGCTCACCAGACCTCGACATAAATCCGCCGGGCGTATTCGTGCTGGGGACCAGTCGCTCCTTCCCACCCAGAAAGCCGTGCGTCAGACCGCATTGCCAACCGGGCGGGCTTGTCCTTAGTTAGGTTTAAGTTCTTTTACGTCTAGGGGACTGATGACCTTAGATGTTAAGTCCCATAGTGCTTACAGCCATTTGAACCATTTTGAACACAAATCAAGTGTACCATATGGACCATATCAAACTAGTCAGAAGACTGATGACTCAACAATGCAATAGCAAGTAAATAAAATAAGTCAGTTGCATTTGAACTTCCCCCGAAAGCGAT
Source organism: Schistocerca piceifrons (assembly GCF_021461385.2). Classification (NCBI taxonomy): domain Eukaryota; kingdom Metazoa; phylum Arthropoda; class Insecta; order Orthoptera; family Acrididae; genus Schistocerca; species Schistocerca piceifrons. The sequence continues at coordinate 912,955,721 of NC_060140.1, read as the reverse complement.
GCAGCAAATAGTCCTCTAAAAGGAAAATGAACGTCACATCTGTGTTCGTTTTGGTTTCTGCTTAACTGGAGTCGGGAGCGATTGTCTTACCTCAGGGGTGTCCAGGGGAACGCCACCAGGTCCAATGACGATGTTGGCCGGCCCGTAGGCTGCGAGACCGGCGCCGGGTGCAGCGGCGGGCGCCGGAACTACGGGGACTCCCTGGGCGTTGCGCGCCGCCTCGGCAGCCTGGATGGCCAGGATGCGCGATTTGGCAGCCGCCACCTCCGGCGTGTCGGCAGGTAGCCCCGCGGCGGACACGGCGCCGGGGACGCCGTAGGAAAGGCCGTAGGGCAGCCCCAAGCCTAGGTAGCCGGGTCTGGCCGCGGCGTAGCACACCAGAGCGCACACTAGCACCTGCAACACGGCGCGTACTGGGAGTCTCACCGAGGCCTCAGAGATTCAGTTCGGATGTTCAAGCGCTACGCTACTAATGAGGTTGAAATGTCATTGTGGTCAAGCTAGTTTGATACAACTCTTCGTGCTAGTCTGTCCTACAGATTCTTCTTTGTATATTCATAACTACTTTAAACGACATCCAACTGAGAGTGTTCACTGTAGTCACCTCCATCTACAATTTTTACCGCTAATATTTCCAAATTAGCTTTTCCTTGGCGCACCAAGATGCGTCCTGCCTCCATATCCGTTTGTAACATACAGTTACGTAGCCTCGTCCTCTTAGTTCTTATGGACACTAGAGTTGATTCTAAGAGACGATTGAAGGAGGACTTTGCCGAGCATGGAAATAATGGACTGGCCTTTCAGCAATTCTTCGAGGTGTTGTTTTCCAACACCTGTTGTATAAAAGCTTTTGAAAATAGCTAAAAGCACTATGCTGTTAGCTATTAGTTGGAGGAGCAGTAGTTGGTCAAATACAAAGACTGGATCCTGCTCCTACGGTTGATCGTCTGAAAGGCTGTTCGTTGAAACAATTTCGTACAGCTGCTTGGAGTCTGTGAAATCGAGGAATCGGGTGGTAGTCGGCGTGCAATGTAGGAGACAATTTCAAGTGTTCTGTTGGGCAGAGTTGGTGTTTTCATTTAGAGTGGTGCTTATATCACATGGGGATTGATTGGTTACACTACTGGCCATTAAAATTGCTACACCACGAAGATGACGCGAAATTTAAGCGTCAGGGAGAAGATGCTGTGATATGCAAATGATTACCTTTCCAGAGCATTCACACAAGGTTGGCGCCGGTGGCGACACCTACAACGTGCTGACATGAGGAAAGTTTCCAAAGCGATTTCTTATACACAAACAGCGTTGCCTGGTAAAACGTTGTTGTGCTGCCTAGTGTAAGGAGGAGTAATGCGTACCATCACGTTTCCGACTTTGATAAAGGACGGATTGTAGCCTATAGCGATTCCGGTTTATGATATCGCGACGTTGCTGCTTGCGTTGGTCGAGATCCAATGACTGTTAGCAGAATATGAAATCGGTGGGTTCGGGAGGGTAATATGGAACGGCGTGCTCGATCCCAAGGGCCTCGTATACTAGCAGTCGAGATGACAGGCATCTTATCCGCATGGCTGTAACGGATCGTGCAGCCACCTCTCAATCCCTGAGTCAACGGATGGGGACGTTTTCAAGACAACAACATTCTGCACGAACAGTTCAACGACGTTAGCATCAGCATGGACTATCAGCTCGGAGACCGCGGCTGCAGTTACCCTTGACACTGCATCACAGGCAGGAGCGCCTGCGATGGTGTACTCAACGACGAACGTGGGTGCAAGAATGGCAAAACGTCATTTTTTCGGACGAATCCAGGTTCTGTTTACAGCATTATGATGGTCGCATCCGTGTTTGGCGACATCGCGGTGTACGCACATTGGAAGCGTGTATTCGTCATCGCCATACTGGCGTATCACCCGGCGTGATGGTATGGGGTGCCATTGGTCACCTCTTGTTCGCATTTACAGTTCTTTGAACAGTAGATGTTGCATTTCAGATGCGTTACGACCCGTGGCTCCACCATTCATTCGATACCTGCGAAACCCTCCATTTCAGCAGGATAATGCACGACCGCATGTAGCAGGTCCTACGGGGCTCTCTGGATACACAAAATGTTCGACTGTTGCCCTGGCCAGCACATTCTCCAGATCTCTCACCAATTGAAAACGTCTGGCCAATGGTGGCCGAGCAACTGGTTCGTCACAATACGCCAGTCACTACTCTTGATGATCTATGTCATCGTGTTGAAGTTGCATGGGTGACTCAATGCCCAAGTGTATCAACGCCGTCATTACGGCCAGAGGTGGTTGTTCTGGGTACTGATTTCTCAGGATCTATTCACCCAAATTGCGTGAAAATGTAATCACATGTCAGTTCTAGTGTAGTATATTTGTCCAATGAATACCCGTTTATCATCTTCATTTCTTCTTAGTATAGCAATTTAATGGCCAGTAGTGTATTTATGATACATAAAGTTACTTTTTTAATACAGAAATCTAAAAAAGTTCGATAATTTTGTAATTCTTCTGATTCTTCTGAAGTGAGAAGTCAACTCAGTTGCAGCGTATAACTAGGCTTCTGGACACAATTTGCCATTGTAAATTGAGATTTTGTGCACCACATAGTGTGAAGCGACCACCGAGTCCAGAACCTGGCACGATATCCCTTACGAGGACATCCAACAGCTCTATCAATCAGTGGCGAGCCGAATGATTGCTTGCATAAGGATCAGAGGTGGAGTAGTGCGTTATTGACTTGCTCAGTTTGTGAAGATCTTTCTTTTGAATATGTGATCCAATTTTTCGGAAATAGTAATCATCTGTTTGTCTGAAAATGCACACCATATCTACTTATTTCAGTCCTATTCGGATAATTACTTAGTGGTGCTTCGATTTTTTTTCGTATAGTGTACCATAATGCCATTAGTAAAACTAGTCATTCGTTTTAGGTTAGACGTGTTGGAAACGACTAACTTAAAAAGTCGTTCTTGTTTGTATTTCCTTACCCTGGAGTCATTATCGTTTTTCAGTATCACTTGGTGTAGGCATGTGACAATACAAGCTTTAGTGTGTATTATTTTCTCCGGCTTATCCAATTCCTGTCGCCTCATTGCTATTTTTTCTCTACGATTAGTGAGAATTACATAAATTTAATTGATACTATTCGATTCTCCACATTGAACATTTTAAAACTGAATCGGGTGATCACAGTTTCTTGTGTCCTTGAACTGGTCTATCATTTCCGTCATTGGCTTTTCAACAGATAATTGGAAAACAGAAATGCGTAATTCAACCTCTTCTACACACTCTTCATCTATATCCTGCGTTCTGCACGTGTTTAATCTGTTTTGTTCAACAAATGTTTGTGAATGCCTTATTTCAAACTGCACTCTTAAGGATTTCTCTGTTTCCCGCAAGTCTATGAACCGTTTCCTATTCTTAACAAAGGAGATGTATCTCAGGTACTTTACTTCGTTCAGTACTCTTCAAGCTTGTTATCTTTTTTGCCGTCTTTGAAGTGGTGTGAACAGATGGATAGATATTTTACTATGAATAATATCATATCTACATTACACGCGTACTCTCAACACAAGCGCACAACGGTTATAAAATAATTTTAATTTCTTAAGTTCACTACTGAGTAATACAACAATGGATCAGTTTGTTCCGTCGTATATGAAAATCCAATACAGCATTTTACATAAACATAATTCTATGATTAAACGGTGACTCTGAGGAGATTCTGTTCAGTAATAACACTGGAAATTTTACTAACGTCACGCAGCGCACGAAGACGATAGGTATTGCATCTCCAAGAAAATCAGTAGGTATTTCAGAACATCAAGGCAAAAATTGGCTTTCATACAGGAAATCCACTGAGTTAGAAATTGCCTCCCCACCGCATTTTACCAATGTATGACGAGCGTAAGTTGGTCTGGCGTTTTGTAAAAAGGGAAACCCATCCTTAACTCCTTATTTTTTTCTGCAAGCACGGGAACTGATCTCACAACTCCAATATAAAATAAGTTTTGACTGTAATCCAAGTATGATCGTTTGACGGGTTATCCCATACACTTCAAAATGGTTAACTTAGCCGAAACTGTACAATAGCGAAGGCTACAAAATACAAGGATATTTTAAAACAACTAACGATAGTGGGAAATTATTGTTATTCGTAAAATTTATTTCGGCGTGGACCCTGTTGCAAATAAAATGTTGGAAGGGCTGTTGCGCCGGACTCTGAGGCAGCTACGTACCAGAGGAACAAAACTAGATTGATGAATCCAACTGAAAACGTCCGCTTTAATAGGGAGTGCTTCGAAAAACTGTGATTCCTAAGAATGTTAATATTTAGGTAAATGCAAAGACGGTTTGAGTTAAAAAAATACAAACAGGATTGAATGAGTACGGATACGAGAAAAAATTCATAATAAATTTGAAATGAAATATTATTTAATTCTTAAACTACACTTCCTGCAATTAACACTTAGTAGGGAGGTACTACATTTGACATCCCATATAGGGTTGACTCATCTTAGCGTTCGCAGAATTAAGTGAAAAAATTATCTAACGGCATTACTGGCCTGGAGCGCCGATCTGCAATTTTTCGGCTGCTTGGGGCAATGACTATTGGGCAACTGGCAACTGACAACTGGTGCGTCTTTCGAGCGAAGATGAGACAAAATGGTCCACAGCACAACACAAATACCCAATCTCCTGGCAAAGATAACCACCGAACCGAGCCGGAATCGAATCTGGGATTTCGCCATCAACAGCCAACGGCGCTAGCCACTAGACCAAGAGAGGCAGACGGGACGCGGGTCCCACGAGAATTACGGGGCCCACAGCAAACTTGTGACGTCACACAAAACAGCATGTCCGCCACACTTTGCGAACGCTCGTCTCCGAGGAATACTCAAGGCAAATCAATATGTCAATCAAAAGGTACGTACTAAATGTCTTAGCTTCGTCGTGTGCTATCGAGAACTTGCGTGAATTTGAACACGCAGTAAAGAATTATTAAACTCGTCTGAAATAAAACTTTCTGGCAGATTAATACTGTGCTGCGAACGGAGACTCGAACTCAGGACCTTTGCCTTTCGCGGGCAAGTGCTCTATCGTCTTTAGGTCCACGGACGAGGGCTACGGTTACCGATCCGTTACCTTGGTGCGGGGTATCACTGTTGCTAATAGTGAAGTTGAGAACTCCACCACAGAACATTGATGGACCATGCAGGACAACTTGCGCACCTACATAGTTGGAGGTAGAGCACTTGCCCGCGAAAGTGTTCGAGTCTCCAGAGTTCGAGTCTCAGTCCGGCACACTGTTTTAATCTGCCCGGAAGTTTCATATCAGCGCACACTCCGCTGCAGAGTGAAAATCTCGTGTTCGAAATAGTTATTCACTACCCTCCGAATACGGCTGCTGGCACTCGTAAGACATGCTGTGTTACGTGCTATGACGTACGCTCCAACGGCTTTCTCATGGGCCTCGGAAGGGACTTAAGTGACTTTTCCTTGCTAAGTGGATGTTGTGGCCTTCAGTCCTGAGACTGGTTTGATGCAGCTCTCCATGCTACTCTATCCTGTGCAAGCTTCTTCATCTCCCAGTAACTACTGCAGCCTACATCCTTCTGAATCTGCTTAGTGTATTCATCTCTTGGTCTCCCTCTACGATTTTTACCCTCCACGCTGCCCTCCAATACTAAACTGGTGATCCCTCGATGTCTCAGAACATGTCCTACCAACCGATCCCTTCTTCTAGTCGACTTGTGCCACAAGCTCCTCTTCTCCCCAATTCTATTCAATACCTCCTCATTAGTAATGTGACCTACCCATCTAATCTTCAGCATTCTTCTGTAGCACCACATTTCGAAAGCTTCTATTCTCTTCTTGCCTAAACTATGTATCGTCCTTGTTTCACTTCCATACATGGCTACACTCCATACAAATACTTTCAGAAACGACATCCTGACATTTAAATCTAGACTCGATGTTAACAAATTTTTCTTCTTCAGAAACGCTTTCCTTGCCATTGCCAGTCTCTCTAGTTCGACCATCATCAGTTATTTTGCTCCCCAAATAGCAAAAGTCCTTTACTACTTTAAGTATCTCATTTCCTAATCTAATTCCCTCAGCATCACCCGACTTAATTCGACTACATTCCATTATCCTCGTTTTGCTTTTGTTGATGTTCATCCGATACCCACCTTTCAAGACATTGTCCATTCCGTTCAACTGCTCTTCCATGTCCTTTGCTGTCTCTGAGAGAATTACAATGTCATCGGCGAACCTCAAAGTTTTTATTTCTTCTCCATGGATTTTAATACCTACTACGAACTTTTCTTTCGTTTCCTTTACTACTTGCTCAATATACAGATTGAGTAGCATCGGGGAGAGGCTACAACCGTGTCTCACTCCCTTCCCAACCACTGCTTCCCTTTCATGTCCCTCGACTCTTATAACTGCCATCTGCTTTCTGTACAAATTGTAAATAGCTTTTGGCTCCCTGTATTTTACCCCTGCCACCTGTAGAATTTGAGAGAGAGTATTCGAGTCAACATTGTCAAAAACTTTCTCTAAGTCTACAAATGCTAGAAACGTAGGTTTGCCTTTGCTTAATATTTCTTCTAAGATAAGTCGTAGGGTCAGTATTGCATCACGTGTTCCAATATTTCTACGGAATCCAAACTGATCTTCCCCGAGGTCGGTTTCTACCAGTTTTTCCATTCGTCTGTAAAGAATTCGCGTTAGTATTTTGCAGCTGTGACTTATTAAGCTGATAGTTTTGTAAATTTCACATCTGTCAACACCTGCTAAGTGGATAACTGAACTTAAAGTGAAGAGAGCCGCTTGTAGGGCCGTGGCGAGGCACTCACCAGGACCTTCATGTCAGCAGCGGCGGCGGCGGTGGTGGATGTGCTGATGAACTGTGCCCGTCTGCCGGCAGCGGCCCGCCGCAGAGCTTATATACGTAGGGACGCGGATGGTCGGAGGACGCGCTGCGACATTCGCAGGGCGGAGCAGACCCGGCGGCCTTCCTGGCTCCTCCCTGTCCCGGCCTGGCATTGCACCAGCCACCGGCCGCGATCCTCTGCCAGCTACGCGGACTCCCCACGCCCTCATCTCGAGTCTAGCGCAATCGAGGCCTCCGGCTTCGTGCCGGACCGATGACTCGACGTCACACCGATTCCGAGGTGCCGTCCGACCTACTGAAAGATGCCGGAAACCACAGAGGCCACCGCAAAGGACGAAAAACTGTAACTGCCCACCTAATAAGGTTGTTGGAACCCCACTGACTACCGAAACAATTCAAATTCTCCTGTACCGCTCTCCCAGGAGATAGTCATACAGTTTTAACCCTCATAATTACAAAAAATGGTTCAAATGGCTCTGAGCACTATATGACTTAACTTCTAAGGTCATCAGTCCCCTAGAACTTAGAACTACTTAAACCTAACTAACCTAAGGATATCACACACATCAATGCCCGAGGCAATATTCGTACCTGCGACCGTAGTAGTCGCGCAGTTCCAGACCATAGCGCCTAGAACCGTTCGGCCACTCCGGCCGGAGATAGTTACATTTTTTGTTTGTGTGCAGGTACTTCTCTGCGGTCCTGGTATACAAAAAAGAAACCCGCACCACAGGACCTCGACATGCGGCTACAGGAGTCAGAACAAAATGGCGCAGGACATCAATAAAGTGGTCCATCTTGCAGTATTCACACTACTGCCCATTAAAATTCCTACACCAAGAAGAAATGCAGATGATAAACGGGTATTCATTGGACACATATACTAGAACTGACATATGATTACATTTTCATGCAATTTGGATGCATAGATCCTGACAAATCAGTACCCACAAATCCACCTCTGGCCGTAAGAACGGCCTTGATAGCCTGGGCATTGAGTCAAACAGAGCTTGGATGGCCTGTACAGGTACAGATGCCCATGCAGTTTCAAGACGATATCACAGTTCATCGAGAGTAGTGGCTGTCGTATTGTGACGAGCCAGTTGCTCTGCCACCATTGACCAGACGTTTTCAATTGGTGAGAGATCTGGAGAAGGTGCTGGCCAGGGCAGCAGTCGGACATTTTCTGTATCCAGAAAGGCCAGTATAGGACCTTCAACATGCGGTCGTGCATTATCCTGCTGAAATGTAGGGTTTCGCAGGAATCGAATGAAGGGTAGAGCCTCGGGTCGTAACACATCTGAAATGTAACGTCCACTGTTCGAAGTGTCGTCAAGGTGACCGAGACGTGTAACCATTGGCATCTCATACCATCACACTGGGTGATACGCCAGTATGGCGATGACGAACACACGCTTCCAATGTGCGTTCACCGCGATGTTACCAAACACGGATGTGACCACCACGATGCTGTAAACAGAACCTGGAATCATCCAAAAAAATGACGTTTTGTCATTCGTGCACCCAGGTTCGTCGTTGAGTACACCATCGCAGGCGCTCCTGTCTCTGATGCAGCGTCAAGGGTAACCGCAGCCGAGGTCTCCGAGCTGATAGTCCATGTTGTTGCAAACGTCGTCGAACTGTTCGTGCAGATGTTTGTTGTCTTGCAAACGTCCCCATCTGTTGACTCAGGGATCGAGACGTGGCTGCACGATCCGTTACAGACGTGCGGATAAGATGCCTGTCATCTCGACCGCTAGTGATACGAGGCCGTTGGGATCCAGCACGGCGTTCCGTATGACCCTCCTGAACGCACCGAGTCCATATTCTGCTAACAGTCATTGGATCTCGACCAACGCGAGCAGCAATGTCGCTATACGGTAAACCGCAATTCCGATAGGCTACAATTCGACCTTTATCAAAGTCGGAAACGTGATGGTACACATTCCTTACACGAGGCATCACAGCAACGTTTCACTAGGCTACGCCGGTCAACTGCTGTTTGTGTAAGAGAAATCGGTTGGAAACTTTCCTCATGTCAGCACGTTGTAGGTGTCGCCACCGGCGCCAACCTTGTGTGAATGCTCTGAAAAGCTAATCATTTGCATATAACAGAATCTTCTTCCTGTCGGTTAAATTTCGCGTCTGTAGTACATCATCTTCGTGGTGTAGTAATTTTAATGGCCTGTAGTGTAGTTTTCTGCATTTGAATGGGAGTAATGCTATAACAATCCATCCTGCCACTCTGAGCTTGTGGAAGCGTGCGGCAACAATGCACCCTCACATGACACAGTCAACAGGTGGCGTACACGTTTCCACTATTGTCAGACAAGTCTGCATGACGAAGATCTCAGTTGTGTATCATCTCTCTGACAAGTACCGGGAGTGGAAAAAAAATTAGGATCTTTTGCTCGAAGAGTGGCGTATCATAACTAGGTGACAGCAGAGAAAAATGAAAGTCAGTCATGAAGCTGTTTTGAACGTCTTGCAGCACATTTTCAACACAACAGTGGACACTTACAGCTAATTTCCACTACTGTTCAGATTATTTAAATACTCCACCTTGATAAACAGAGAAGCTAGTCCCAAGCTAAAGATAGTGCGGTCATGTGTCGGATAGGAGCACTGTGAGACCTCAGAATGTATAGGTGTCATACCTGATAGATCTGTTACTTTCAAGTACTACTTCATGAACTGCAAGTCAAAATTTTCCACCAGGAACAAACTTGTACGGAAAATGGCTGTATTACAGTAGTCAAAATGAAACTTTGCGAACCCCTGGAATGGCACTATGCTATTCTGCGTCAGAGTATGCTTGTTATTTTCGGTATAATTCAACACATGCCAAACAGGTGGGTTGGAGGTTGGGTTCATTTGGGGGGAAGAGACCAAACAGCGAAGTCATCGGTCTCATCGGATTAGGAAAGGATGGGAAAGGAAGTCGGCCGTGCCCTGTCAAAGGAACTATCACGGCATTTGCCTGAAGCGATTTAGGGAAATCAACGAAAACCTAAATCAGGATGGTCGGACGCGGGATTCGACGGTCGTCCTCCCGAATGCGAGTCTAGTGTACCAACCACTGCGCCACCTCGCTCGGTCAAACAGGTGGACTTTCAGTGACACCTGTATAATCCTAACATTTTGCTGGAAATCCAGTTAAATGGCTTTACCATCTCTCCTGTTCGAAGAGAAACAGTTGCGAATTAGGAATGAAATAAAGTGGGGCAGGAGTGAACGCATCTTCTGTATGGATACGAACTACACCAACAAAGACTGAAGTCGAGGACAGGTTTTCTGAGAATGTGGGTGGCACTTGAAACAACTGCTGCAAAAGCTAGGTTGCAACTATGGACGGCCATGACCTAACTTCCACCTGGCTGGAAAAGAGCTTCAAAATGACTCTAAGCACTATGGGACTTAAGATCTGAGGTCATCAGTCCCCTAGACTTAGAACTACTTAAACCTAACGAACCTAAGGACAACACACACATCCATGCCCGAGGCAGGATTCGAACCTGCGACCGTAGCAGCAGCGCGTTTCGGACTGAAGCGCCTAGAACCGCTCGTCCACGAAAATAGTTTCACAAACCCCTAGCTCTTTATAGAAATGGACGTTTTGGGAGTCCCTTAATAGACTAAGATCTAGAATTGACGGATCAAACATTAATTTGGCAAGACGGAGCTACGCTAATCAAGATGATAAACAGCATGACTGTGCAGGAAGACAAGACTGTTCGTCATTTGTTTTAGTGCCGCCTGTTTCCACCCTCCTACACAAAAAGGTGAACTTCATCAAGGAACAGTAATTGCATTCGAAGTGGCCAAGTTTTGGGCAAAAGTGATATGATAGTCTTAAGTGTATGTACCTGATACGAGAGTAAATAAATATGAATATTCCTCGCAACCGAGGCAATAGCGAAATTTTTACAGTTGCGTCAGCCCAATTCAGATAACTTCCTTAACGGCCACAGTGAAGTGCGGGCTGTATGACTATGACTCCTAGACAAAGGAGTGAAAAAATGTGGGTTCATTACAGCCGAAAAATGCGAAGACTCGACTGTCATACGACAGTCAATTTGGTCTGTCAAAGTACGTCGCCAACAGGTTATGCTCGGTAAGGGGCGTCCCGTCACAGGAGCATTTTACTGAAACCTTCTTACGAGGTTATGGGTGTCTGTGCATCAGGGGGAGGTGGGGTAGGGGTGGCAAGACTTTAAAAATTACTATTTTTATGTAAATGATCCGATCAATCATAACTTACATGGCAGTTGCTAAGCCAATAGCATTGTGTAGCTGTCTACAGTCGCGCAATACAACAGTTGACTAAAAGTGAGCTTTCACAGTATCTCGGGAGGTCACTCCTAAAAGTGTATGAGAATTCTGTAATAGATAAAAAAATTCCGTACCCCGGATTCCAGGAGGGAGGGAGGACGTTCCCTCTCTTGCCTTCCCCCATTCCCTACTTTGCAAACACCTATGAAATGGAGTGTTTTTGCTCCCTAAAAGTGTATGAGAAATCTGTAATAGATAAAAAAATTCCGTACCCCGGATTCCAGGAGGGAGGGAGGACGTTCCCTCTCTTGCCTTCCCCCATTCCCCACTTTGCAGACACCTATGAAATGGAGTGTTTTTGCTCCACGGGAATCCCTCCCCCCCCCCCCCCCCCCCTCACAATTCATTTCATTTCGCACAAAGCACGGTCACATATGGTCCTCTCTCGATTATCAATTTTTTTCTCACACCCTTACTGTCTTGACAAAACACCCTTAAACTTCTTACTTTGGCCTTGGACGAAGAAAGCATTGGCTGGCAGGCATTTCTAGAATGACGACGAGGCGAGTTTTGAAGTGGAACGTGTCTTGAACACACAAAGTACAAACTTCTAATACGGAGGCCATCTTCAAGTCATCTCTCATTGGGAACACCTGTCGCTTTAAAGGGTAAATATATTAAGGAAGACTAACACCATCAACAAGTTTCATGATTGCAGCTTAATTTTTTCGGATTGTTTCCTAGAACATTTATATTACCCTTCAGATAATTTTAATACTTCTGACAAATTTTTCTTGGGCTAGCCCTCCAGTCTCGTTTCAGTTTATGTAAAAAACGAGCTGTTTCAGTTTTTAGTTCAGTACGATGTGGGGATTGGTTGCCCTTCGAAACTGAAAAATCCAGCAATAAATGAAAACCACGGGCTTTGCAAAACCCATAATGAATTTTCACTCTGCAGTGGAATGGGCGTCGATTTAAAATTTCCTGGCACATTAAAACTCTGTGACGACCACGATTTGAGCCTAGCAAGAGATTCGTAGGCAAGAGCCCTGCCTTCTGAGTTACCTAACTACGACCCCGAGCCGCCCTCACTGGTGTACTTTCACCAGTTTCTCGTCTTCTACCTTCCAAACTCCACAGAAGTTCTCCTACATACCTTGCTGGACTAGCATTCCTGCAATAAAGGATGGTACGAAGACATGGTTTAGTCACAGCCTGGTGGACTCTATACAGAATGAATTTTCCCTGTGCAACGGGGTGTGCGCTGATCTGGGACTCGAAGCTCGAACCTTTGCCTTTCGCGGTCAAGCTCAACTATTTGACAATCATATGGATATCAAACATTTGCGTCATGTAAAAAGGTTTTCACGTGCTACGTCTCGAAGTCGAATCACTTCTCAGGCAGTGCACAACCGACAGGTATGATGACCATAAACTCGATTAGACACAAAATTTTAATTTTTCTCTTATCTTCATTCTCCACAGTTTTGAAAATGGACACCGCAATTTTTTATATAAATTAACGTCAGATAATGAGTCATGGTTAGAAAAGCGTCATATTAATAACACACAAGAGCAAGAACTGTACTGATTAAAAGTCTTCAGATCAGTCTCCGACAGTATTGACAAAAAGGATCTGTAGCCCATATAGCAAACGGAAGAGTTAGAGATACCTAATGAAGTGATAGCCATAGTATGTGGAAGCGCCCAATGTCAAATTAAGATAAAGAATACGCTGACAAGTGCTGTATCCACAAATAACGGAATAAGATATGAAGATGCATTATAGTTATTCCTGTTTAATATAGCCTTGGAGAAAATCATAAGAGATGCTGCCAACAGTACAAGGGCCCCATCCTGTACAAATCAGCCGGCCGTTGTGGCCGGGCGGTTCTAGGCGCTTAGGTCCGGAACCGCGCTGCTACTACGGTCGCAGGTTCGAATCCTGCCTCGGGCATGGATGTGTGTGATGTCCTTAGGTTAGTTATGTTCAAGTTGTTCTAAATCTAGGGGACTGATGACCTCAGATGTTAAGTCCCATGGTGCTTAGAGCCATTTGAACCATTTTGTATAAATCAGTTTAGATATTACCATATGCAGATGATACTGATATCAGGGGAGAAACACGAAGAGCAATAAAAGAAGTCTTTACAAATCTTGAAAGGGCTGCTAGATCGATGAACGTATAATTAAATGAAGGGAAAAGTCAATATATTCCTGTAACTAAGAAAGATTGTCCAACTGAACCCTCCTTCATACAAACTTGTTCTTATCATTTGGTGCTACAGGAAGTTTCATTTTCTTTGGTTCAAAGTTAAACTGCAAGAATAGTGTCTGAGTATCTAAATTAATATTGTTTGACAATAAGTGCTACCATGGTCTCTGAAAATGTCTGAAATCTAAGCTACTATTCACTACAATCATATGTGCGCTAAGACGTCAACACTAGCGAAATTCGATGATAAAAACTTCGCACACTTGAAAGAGAGATCTTAAGATTGATACATGGTCAACTGGAAGAAAATTATGTCTGGAGGAGAAGAGTCAACTATGTATATAATAATATATATCATGAACCAGATTTTGTCAGTTGCGTGGAGATTGAAAGGCTGGAATAGGCAGGACATATACTGAGAGTTAATGACAGAATGATGATGAAGATCGAACTACTCAACGCATTACCTGAAGAAACTAGAAGCGCTAAGGTGGTATGAAGGCGTTAGACAGGACATAAGGAAAACTGAAATTCAGAACTGCTACAATTCGTCACTACACATGAAAGTGAGCAGTAATCTTCTGCAGAAGGTCAAGACTCACAACAGACTGTTATACCGTGATGATGATAATGATAGATAAATCGAATAATTGTGATCCGTGACAGGTAGCAGTAAAAAAAAGCTTTGTCATTCACTTAAGGACGAAAAAGTAGCAAACCTATTCCATCCTAACGCTGAGTTCAGTTTTAGTAAGGTCGCTGGTTTCATGGTATAATTTTTCTCTTACATAAGACTGTAATCAGAATTCACTTTGTATCGTCATAATTTATGTTTTTCATCATTGTTTACATTATACAGTCAGATGGCCACGGTTTATGCGGAGACGAATCTTATTCGTCACGCAATAATTTCCCCATTTATATAGCAACAGCAACACCAGTCCTAGCAACTGCTTAAATAGGTGGGGGAGAAGGGGATTGCAGGAGGGGAGTATGTGCTGTCGCATTTGTGATGAGAGTCTTGAATATCAGACCAGGAACATTGCCAGCACGCAGGCTGTCGACGAGGCTCGCAACGCGAGAAGACAGGCGTTCGACTTCTCTGGTACCGGAGGCTCTGCTGGAGGCAATTAAAGCTGCTGCTAACCGCTACGCCTGCTTGCAAAAACATCTTCCGTCCTTGCTGCTCAGCTCCATCCGTCTCGTTTCATCAACCTGACTATTAGCATCAGATGAAGGACTTCTTCCTTTAGTGCCAAGCGTACCTAAGCGTTAATACGGTTATAGGCGTAAAGAGGACATCGTCGACTGCGTTACACACACGTCGTAGTCCACACGTACCGTGACTTTTTTCGCAGCCGTGGCTGACGATAAATAATGACCACCGATCTCCTGTACCTCTCTTGGCACCAGATACAAGAAGGTTACGTCGTTGTGTGGAATGTAGTGTGTGCGTCATCAAATGCATTCTTTCCCGTTTACATTGTCCTCTTCGTCAGCATAGTTCATCAGAACACGTCGCTAATGGGCCACCATTGGCAGTCACCTTCATCCGTTCGCAGTGTGACATTAATCGTTAAAATGCGGAAACACCGTAAAAATATTTATGAACAGCCCCCACGCATAATCGTGGTTTCGGGCGTCTTGATGCTCAGTTCCTTCTAGTATCTGAGCTAGGAACAAGGAGTAAAAAGGTTTTTGGTTTATCCCGGACAAGCAGCCATTTGTATAGCCATTCGAACATCAGTCATACTGAAATTTCCTGGCAGGTTAAAACTGTCTGCCGGACCGAGACTCGAACTCGGGACCTTTGCCTTTCGCGGGAAAGTGCTCTACCATCTGAGCTATCCAAGCAGTACCTCGTCTCCTGGCGGAAGTAAAATTGTGAGGTCCGGTACGGAGTTCGAGTCTCGGTCCGGAACATAGTTTTAACCTGCCAGGAAGATTCAAATCAGCACACACTCCGCTGCAGACTGAAGATTTCAATCAGTCATACTGTAGCTACATTAAGCAAGGTTTCAAAGACGGAAAATTTTGGAAATCGATTAAGTCATTTTGCAAAAGATTGTAATTGGGTTGAAACTAATGCTCAGCTAAAGGCAGCATTTGTATATGCATCGTTCAGATTTTACGTGCAAAACCAGTCGCTCTTAAATCACTGACACGAGACTGATAGTTCAAATTTTGTCCTCCGGTGTATCGGGCCTTAGTCTAAGATAAGTTATCACCGTTTGAAAAAATTTGTCAACGTTTGGATTTTTTACGTGGAATAAAACACGTATTTATGTCAAGTTTGTGGGGCGTGTCACGTCTGCACTTTAAACCTGTACGAATCGGTTCAAATTTCGCACGAAGGTAGATAAATGTATAAACTAAAAACATATTTTATATCCAGTAATCTGTATCCGTTATCAAGATACGATGGTTTGAAGTAGAGTTGAGTGTAACATGTAAAATTCGTTCTTACGTGAACTGAATGCGCGGAAACAATTTGAAGCGAATCAAATAAATGAAAAATCTATTCATATAATAAAATTGAAAGCTGGCTTTCAAAACTGTAGCTTCATTAAGAATTTACGTGCAAAAAACCCGTTTTCTGTCAGTTTTTTTACATGTGCCACTTCTATGTTTCAGACTAATGCGGCTCGGTTACAATTTTGTAAGTACGTATACAAATACAAGTAGTACAAAGAACCTTATAGATAGCGCAACCACAGATAAAATACTATACATAATGTAAAGGACAATCAAACAATTTAAAATTAGAGATGGTAAAAGTGTCTGTATTAAACTTGAGTGGGGAACAAAATCCGCAATCGCTGTTTATTGTGCTTCCACTGTATGACGACCCGTTTCACACCCTGGAGGATATCTTCAGGTGATATAAAACTAATACTTCGTGTACCACGAATTCCAGGGTACAAGTGAGCGTGAAAGCGTGCCACTCCTCGGTAAAATCTTGGATCAAACAGCACATGGCCATCCGATCAGAACCATGCTTGGTCTTTACTACACCTCCAAAACACAGTCAAAGACGAATGGCGACAGCACATGACAGTTTACGTATTACAGGATAAAACCGTCGTCAAAATCCACGGGAGAAAGAAAGAATTAAAAGGCACACAATCCGTGGGAGTCGTGAACATCCTAATATATTGGCATCCGTCAACCAGAACTACACGTTACAGCGCTAGCCACATACTGAATCAGTGCGTGTCTTTTAATTCTTATTCCTCCCGCGGATTTTGATATAGCCATTATACTTGGATTGTTATGTGCTGTCCGCACTCGTCTTTTGACTATTTTGGAGAAGTACTGGTGATCATGCGTGGTTCGGATCGGGTGACCATCTGCTGTTTGATCCAAGGTTTTGCCTAGGAGTGATGTATTTTTAAGCGCACTTGTACCTTGGAATTCGTGGCACATGAAATATTAGTTTTATATGACCTGAAGATGTACCTCCAGGGTATGAAACAGGTCGTTGTACAGTGGAAACACAATAAACAGCTATTGCTGATTTGGACTTTCACTCAATTTGAATACAGAATACTTTACCATCTACAATTCTAAATTATTTGTCTTTCATGTTATGTATAAATACGTGTAATTAATGATCTTTCTGTTGTTTTGTCAAATTCTTATCCGTTGCCACGATATAAGCAACATGAATCGAAAGACAATAAAAAAATCTACACGGGGTATCAATCGTCGGCCGGGTGACCAAAAGTTCAAATTGATTGCCCAACTCTGGTGGTCTAACGTCAAAATTGTGGTAAGGTAAATGTTGGGAACCAGAATGAAATATGCTCCTAACAGAAAAATGGGCGAAGACGTCCTCGGAATAGTTAGGGATGTAAAAGTACGGAACCAGCTTTTCGACTTATCTGACAGCTTCAAAGACGTCTAAATCAAAACATCTTGACCCATCCACGCTTTTTTGCGAGCTAACACTACTTCCCCTGCTCAGTGTGCTCTCTTAGCTGCAAGATGTTGGTACATTTGCATCTCGCGATTTATGTGCCCAAAATGCAGAAGATTCGCCAACCATAGTAAATAGCATATAATAACATATGGCAGAAGAGCATAAATGTAATAACTAAACAAAGTTTTTCTCCGGGGGGATAAATCCCTGGGGGGTGAAAACCCAACTATGTCAAGATGTTTTGATTTAAATGTCTTTGAAACTGCCGGAAAAGTCGACTTTTACATCCCTAATTATGCCGAGGACATCTTCACCTATTTTTTTGCTAAGATAGCAAAATTTTTCATTCTGGTATAAATTATGTTTCGCGACATCTTCAGATGTTCATAACTAGAATTAATTTTATTGATTGTAGATACAGTTCACTCGTACAAAGTTTACTAAATAACATTTTACATATCTACTATATTTAATAATAACACTGACAAAACATAATAAATCGTAGCCTTTGTAAGAATTATAGCTTTGCCTTGAGACAAAGGGATTGTTACCATTAATTTGCAGCAAACAAGTCCACTATGGCTTGCTAATGACATCATAGAATAGCTATGATAAAGCCAATGGGACCACTTTCCAGTACTTCAAAATACACATTATAAGACGGGAGTTTGAGTAATGCGGGATAAGGAATACTTCATGATGGTACTTATCTACATATATATTTGGAAACCGGCGGTTTCCAAATATTGGTTGAGACTACTTAGTATGAATATTATATTTTGCCCTTTCATTCACATGTTGAGCGAGAGAAAAATGACTATGCTTCTATATGCATCATAACGTCTCTTGTGCAATTCCCATGACTCCTACACGACATACATAATGGTGACGGCAGAACTGTCACACAATATTTTTCCGAATTCACCAAATTTCGCAAGAAATTCGCCGTCTTTTTTCCAAGTATTCCTATGGAGCATATCTGTTACAATTTTCTATTTGCTCTGTCGACCGGGTCTCAGAATACGCCTGCTGTCTGTTTTCGTGCCTACCGAACACAATGGAGTAATAAGGCATGCGCATGAGTTAATAAGGCCCAGTTTTCAATAAAGACCACTGCTTGTAATTCTGAAAGTACAGGCGATATCTGGACGGCGGCAGCACTTACTGAACCTTCTGCTAGTAAGCTCCTGACAGTGATAGTAGTGCATTTTAGCTATGATTCGAAACTCTCCGTTTTGTGACGTCTCTTTTGAGTGCTACATTCCATAATTTTCGGTGAGTCTCACTTTTTCTGATTTCAAGAGTAATCTACATGAGCAGTCTACTACGTGTGCCTGAAAAAGCTCGTTTACAAGTCTTTAAAACTGTGCAATTAAATTTGTGCAATTATTAGTGGTACGGAAGTAGTCACAACTGAGCAAGGAAACGTAGGAAGTCTCTAATTAGGCCACGGTGACCCTCGTTTAATACAGAGATTAGTTTTATTTGTTCAGAATCACACCATATTGTTCTCCGTAGTAATTAATTTATGTGAGACCCGACGCCTTGCGAAGAACAGAGGTAACAGTTTTAACCCATATCGTAAAATAAATGATCTTTTCAGGCGGAAAAAATTTGCATGATAATAACAAAGCCGAAAAGCTAAGGCAGTGGTCGAAAGCGGTTTCAGGGAGAATGTGTGTGAGGACCGTTGCTTAGGAATTACAAATTCCTCGACGAAGTTTATGCAGTTACATTAATGAAACAAAAATCTGACATTTTAAAATTTCAGTATCAGCTTAACTAGAATTTTCATACTGCGCTTTGCATATTTTTTTGATTTACTTTTTTTTGTTTTTGTAAATGACAACTCATTTTTTGGAGTTCATGAGCACTAGGGATTTTTTATTAAAATGAGTCATTCACAGTCAGGTTACTTTGTTACAACGATATGACACAATTTAACCTGATTGTTTCTTTTATTTTCTTTTTACATAATAATCACAGACCTTATTTATGACCAATGGTTTTAATAAGACCAGCTTGATAACCAACTCCTTGTATGACATAAAAATTGTGACCTTTTAAGTTTCCCATTTTTTCCTTAACGGTTATAGAAGTTGACTTTCTAGTATGGTAAATAGCATTTCTTTGAATGTCCAAATAAACATACAGAAGCTGCCGAACCTCAAGGGCGTCTTAATTGATTCACCTACCTTACCTTGAAATTGGTCGCACTAGGGTCTTGTATGCCATACTGTATACAAACGCTCGCACTTTCCCAGAAAGACTTCCATTCTCCTTCTCTAATACACATTTCTTATCGCTTCTTATTACTGTTGTGGCACAGAATAGTAAAGGATAGAAAATAGAAAGTTTTATTAAAATTTCATTTCGTGTTGTGAATACTGTGGCTAAGAAGGGAACGAGTCGCCACCAGGAGAATGAAGGTGGATCTCTTGATTTTCTCGACACACAGTGTTTGTTTGGATAAATAGACTTTACCACCCTATTCAATCCTACAACGCACACACACACACACATACACACACACATATATATATATATATATATATATATATATATATATATATATATATATACATATATAATCGGTTCTAGAGTGTATCGAGAGAGTATAGAACGATACCGTAGACATCGTGCTAGGATCATAACAATTTACATATAATCTAGAGGTGAGTGTAGCGGTATGAAGCGAAATTCACTTCTTCTTGTACAATTTTCGTCGATTTAAGTTCAAAGTTGGATGATTTGGCTTGGCTGTGTGCTGGATGAGCGAAAGAGAATTGTATTGCGAGTTGGGGGCTATGTTAGTGCGTCCTGCGTCGATGCTATCTGTCAATTTGTAATCGTTTACTTTAAAGCGAACATCATAGTAGACGCTAATATGAACAACTCTAGACTCTGATATTTGAATTTCACCACAGTGAACTATATATCATATCGAAACTGCCTCCTTTTTTTCAATATTGGTTGAAGTATGAATTATCAAATTTCCATCTCGTTTTAACTTAGGTCACGTTGTGCCACGGTTGTAGTGGCATTGCAAAAATTATACGAGTGGTACAGGAATGATGTGAACATAATTTCCGAACCGTAATCTGACGTGAGTTTCGTAAACAGCTGACCTTATAGGCCGCTGGAAACGTGTAAATGGTTTGTGTTAGAGAGGATCGTAGAGATTATGGTATTGGTGGGCCATCAAAGGTGTAGACCCACTGTAGTCCTTGTAGAGATGGTATTGGTGGGCCACCAAAGGTGCAGACCACTGTAGTCCTTGTAGAGATAATGGTAGTTGTGGGTCGCCAAGGATGCAGACCCACTGTAGTCCTTGTAGGGATGGCCTGCAGCCATCAGCTACGACTGTGCGGCTTCACAATCACCATCGAAGAGTATTGCAGATAATATAACAAGTCCATGAACCACAACTTGTGAACTAAAAAAAATTTGAAATGTCCTTAGAACCAGCAATGCTGTTAACCAGTCCCTTGCTACACTATCAACACACGTGCGAGCAGTCCTCTTTTTTTCACATATTGTGCATATACTATGACCAACAGAAATGTGGGCAGTGAAATGAAAATACTTACTTGAATAACAAGTGTCTATACAATTACAAATTTACTATATGATAATATAATTACAGCGGTACAAAATACATCATTCAAGAACATGAAAATACAGATAACATTTGAAGTAATACGGACTTTACAAAAGAATTGAAATAACATATACATCAGTGTTACAGGAACTATGTCATAAGTAAAGAAATAAAAACATGAGAAGAGCTTTCGAAACATTATCTTCACACATGAGCATTAAAACAGAACAGAATAAATAATGTCTATACATCTTTACAAAGTGAATAACATAGTATTAGAGAAAAATGTACAACATAACTCTTATCAGATAAATATATAAAGACAGGAAGAACACAAATACACAAGGGTACACAAACACATAGCGGAATAGCACAAAAGGAAAGGACAGGTTTTTTTTACTGCAGTATTTATTGTATTTCATTTGCAAACAAAACTTTCTTTACTTCTTGGAGATCTCCCTTAGTTCATCATTATTCCCAAAAAGCCCTGTCTATACCTGCTTTCTATTCATACCCTCTTTCAAAATAATTATTTCTCATTGTACAATACTCATTTTGGCACAAATCTTTTTCATATAACTTCTCAATGCATTCTTTTCCAATTCTTCATAGTTAGTTTATTATATAGTATTACCCCCTCTTAAGCTAACTTAAATCTACTGAGCTCAGATACATATACTAACGGATGAGGCAATGCAGGAGCATAAAACAATTAACACAAACAGCAATCATAAAAAAATGCAAATTAGCAAAACAAGCAGCAATATATCTAAATTAGGAAAGCAAATGCAACATTACAACCAATATGAGCCAATGTGCTGGAACAGCAAAAATAAATCAGTAGTAAAACTGACTTAATACAATTTAAAATTCAGTGGAACGAGGCCTGGCAAACAGCAGCAACAAATGCAATAACTTATACCTAAACACGAAAAAGCTCAAGCAGAAAGAATATTACAGTAAAGATAGGAACTGTCTAATACCTAAGTCAGATCTTAAAACTAGAGTGATGCAGCACAAAAACTTACTTTGACAAAAAAGTTACCAAATCATTGAAAAATTATGTATGCAATTCCTGTGAAGGGAAATATGTATTTGTGCTCCTCCTTTTTTTAAGAAAGTAGATCATATAATTATTATTTAATAGATCTGTTGGCATATAATAGTGATATTAGTACATCTATTACATTTTATTTTAACCAATGCTGCAGTTCAACTAGAAACTAGATATTACACAAAATAAGCAAATAAAATAAAATAGCATTCACTAGCCATATGGCATCTCCTAAAGCAGTGAAATACCTTTCAACTAAAAAGAAATTAGTCATAAAATGTTTCTCACCATTTCATTAGCATTTCAGTAAATATCAGAAAGTACAAGCTCCCAACTGTGATCATATGTTTTCAAGTATGAGCGTGTTGTATTTGCGATGCTTCCTACAAAGGAATATCAATAGCGAGGTTAATGGCCTCTTTTACTCCACCTTATGGCTTTTTCTCCAGGCGACTGCCGCAGCTGGTTGCCCACAACCCATTATGTCCCGGTCACTTACCTTCCTTACCGAAACATTTACGACAGCGGTCTCCGATACAGAGACAGTTTGATGCCAATAAAATTTCACAGGTCGAAAAATTTCAGTAGAAATGCGTTGAAACGAAATCTCATAGCAGTGTTGTGATACCTTCACACATGTACACACGTTTCATAACCCTTAAAGTACGATTCATGGTTTCCAACACCCTTTTCCACAAATCAGAGTCCCAAACCACTACTCATTATTCCTTAACTTATTACACATGCACATATTCGTCGACACTTCTTCAATATTTCATCGTAATAAATATGTAGCAGAATCAAATTCCTCATACAGCAAATTCCTCATATAGCATCATAGCAGCATCTTTCAATAATTTCAAAACCTAAAAAAAATCACTGCTCATTTCAGTAGTGTCATCTACCACAAACATACTTCAAAGATCATGATCCCATACCAAATACATCATTCAAAGCTCTCATAGTATCAGAATGGTTCCAAAAAAACATAAAGAGTTCACAAAGTACAGACAAAATACAATTTCATAAGTGTGAAGTTATCCAGCTGTGTAACTGTGTAAACATGTGTCACTGACGTAGTAAAACAAATGTTTGTCTCTCTCAAATAAATGATCAGATAGCTGTGTAACTCTGTGTTAGAGAAATATGGTACAGATGTGTAAAGTTGTATAAGCAAATACCATATTAGCTAGGGCTCCTAGCGCTTGCCACACACTTAGTACACAAAGTAGGCGTGTACCCCCTGAGGATAAATGTAATTATACCCTCAGATGTTACACATTACAGCAATGGTCTGAAATGTATCACGGAAAACCTCTGTATCTTTGTAACTCGAAAATCTTTAACAAGCAAGAACGTACACACACAATAACACTGTGCTGTCTGTTCACTATAACAATGCATTTGTAATTACTGTCTAAATAAGTTCTCTAGGTTCTTGACTGAATAGTTAACATCAAAACATTGTTGCAAGTTAGCAGTTTCTAAGTGTGACAAAGCGTACTAGTAATGTGAAGTGATACATTTTATGGCAAAGACTAAATTAAAAAAGCAGATTATCTCTCAATAAATGGTTTTACATGTGAAATGTGGTATAAACCTTTACCCTTCCTAGTACACAGAGCTACAGCTTCAACGCAATTATCATGTGGTATACATTGGTAAAGAATGCTCAAATTTTTCTCAATGTTATTTTTCTCTGAGCCAGCTGGCGCACATGGCTGCCTGCGGTGCGAGTCATTGTCTGTTACCTTTGTTGTCACTGGGATTTGGAGATCTAACTTCTACAAATTCACCTTGTCAAGAGGAACCTGCCCTGTTTGAACCACGCCAATTTTGGTTAAATTCTGGTCTGTTGTTAAGATTATATCGTCTGTCATCTTTTCGGTAGTTTCCGTAATTTCTTTCTTGTCGGTCACATGGTGGAGAATTTCTCCCTGAATCGTGACTGCCTTCTGAGTTGCGTCTAAAGTTATTCTGTCTCCGTTGATAATAATTCTTTTGGTTCCCATATTGTCTGCTTCTATGGTTGTCTCTGTCATATTCATTACTGCGGAGAGGTGATCTATCCCTGTAATTACTATTACTCTGCCAGTGGATGTCATATGGGTGGTGTCTGCTTTGGTCACGATTTGCGTTGTAAGAATAGCCTTGTCATGTCCAGTTATTGTTTCTGCCGTCACGGAATTGTGATGGATCTGACCTGTAATGATTGTTTTCCTGTTTTTGCATCCCACGACTGTCTGTGTCAATTTCTAATTCTTGTAAGAGTCCCTGAAAAGTTTCAATGTCATCTTTGCAACGTCCTTCTAAAATAATATGTCTTAAATGTTCAGGTAACTTGATTAAGCAAAGGCAGATGAGTTCTGAGGGGTTGTATGCGTTTGACAGGTACTGATCCTTGTGCATCAAAATATTTGACAAGACTGGAAAATTCAGATTGTTCAAAGTGTTTCATCATTATGATACCATGTTTTACTCGGTCTTCAGTAGGTTGAGACCAAAATGCTGAGAGGAAGGCATTATAAAATTCTCCTTCACTATGACAATCGTGAATGACCAATCGCATTCTTACAGCTAGTTCATTCTCTAAATAGTCACACATAAATTCTAATCTATGCTCTAATTACCAGTTGGGAGGAAATCAATGAGAGCATTGATGAAGTCATGCTTGTGGATGAATGTCGTTGAGAGAATTCTTAAATGTTTTGAATTTACATGTAGTGTTGGTGAGTCCAATATGGGTCACTGTTACGTCGTGTTGGCGGTTCCATCTCAAAATTCGCTGCACCTTGCCAATTTCTTTCATAATTTCCGATATGCCCTGTATTATTATTTTGTGGATTTTCCCTGTACAAGCTCTAAACTGTAATCATATGTTTTCAAGTATGAGCATGTCGTATTTGTGATGCTTTCTACAAAGGAATGTCAATAGCGAGGTTAATGGCCTCTTTTTTCTCCACCTAATGGCTTTTTCTCTAGGCAACTGGTGCAGCTGGGCTCCCACAACACATTACATCAAGGTCACTTACCTTCATTACTGAAATATTTACGACAGCTGTCTCCACCACAGTGGCAGTTTAATATGGAAATCCACTACTTCCGTGTGCATTTTCTTTTACTGCTCAGACTTTGAGGAAAAAAAACGTGCAATTACAACTGTGATGAATGATGATGAGAACAACTTTTGCTTTTGATCAACATTGTATCAATGATTCTGTGCATTTGATATATTTGTTATCGTTAATATAAAAAAAATTAGCAAATGTGTCTTGACCACTGCTCAAAACAATCTGTAGATTTTTTGTGGGAAGCATAGGGGCTATGCAAGTAGGCTGTTTAGGTTTTTATGTTGCTAACGTCACGTAGCGCGCTGTATGAAAATCACTGACTGTGCTGTGTGCAGCCTGTGGCTGGTTTGCATTGTTGGAATATTTGCTATTGTAGTGTTGGGCAGTTGGATGTGAACAGTGCGTAGCATTGGGCAGTTGGAGGTGAGCCGCCAGCAGTGGTGGATGTGTGGAGATAGACAGCAGTGGTGATGTGGGGAGAGAGATGGCAGAATTTTGAGAGCAAATGATTTGGGTGTGCGTCCGTCAGAAAAAGGAAATTTGAAAGACTCGCTGTCATGATATATATATATATATATATATATATATATATATATATATATATATATATATGCACTCCTGGAAATGGAAAAAAGAACACATTGACCCCAGTGTGTCAGACCCACCATACTTGCTCCGGACACTGCGAGAGGGGTGTACAAGCAATGATCACACGCACGGCACAGCGGACACACCAGGAACCGCGGTGTTGGCCGTCGAATGGTGCTAGCTGCGCAGCATTTGTGCACCGCCGCCGTCAGTGTCAGCCAGTTTGCCGTGGCATACGGAGCTCCATCGCAGTATTTAACACTGGTAGCATGCCGCGACAGCGTGGACGTGAACCGTATGTGCAGTTGACGGACTTTGAGCGAGGGCGTATAGTGGGCATGCGGGAGGCCGGGTGGACGTACCGCCGAATTGCTCAACACGTGGGGCGTGAGGTCTCCACAGTACATCGATGTTGTCGCCAGTGGTCGGCGGAAGGTGCACGTGCCCGTCGACCTGGGACCGGACCGCAGCGACGCACGGATGCACGCCAAGACCGTAGGATCCTACGCAGTGCTGTAGGGGACCGCACCGCCACTTCCCAGCAAATTAGGGACACTGTTGCTCCTGGGGTATCGGCGAGGACCATTCGCAACCGTCTCCATGAAGCTGGGCTACGGTCCCGCACACCGTTAGGCCGTCTTCCGCTCACGCCCCAACATCGTGCAGCCCGCCTCCAGTGGTGTCGCGACAGGCGTGAATGGAGGGACGAATGGAGACGTGTCGTCTTCAGCGATGAGAGTCGCTTCTGCCTTGATGCCAATGATGGTCGTATGCGTGTTTGGCGCCGTGCAGGTGAGCGCCACAATCAGGACTGCATACGACCGAGGCACACAGGGCCAACACCCGGCATCATGGTGTGGGGAGCGATCTCCTACACTGGCCGTACACCACTGGTGATCGTCGAGGGGACACTGAATAGTGCACGGTACATCTAAACCGTCATCGAACCCATCGTTCTACCATTCCTAGACCGGCAAGGGACCTTGCTGTTCCAACAGGTCAATGCACGTCCACATGTATCCCGTGCCACCCAACGTGCTCTAGAAGGTGTAAGTCAACTACCCTGGCCAGCAAGATCTCCGGATCTGTCCCCCATTGAGCATGTTTGGGACTGGATGAAGCGTCGTCTCACGCGGTCTGCACGTCCAGCACGAACGCTGGTCCAACTGAGGCGCCAGGTGGAAATGGCATGGCAAGCCGTTCCACAGGACTACATCCAGCATCTCTACGATCGTCTCCATGGGAGAATAGCAGCCTGCATTGCTGCGAAAGGTGGATATACACTGTACTAGTGCCGACATTGTGCATGCTCTGTTGCCTGTGTGTATGTGCCTGTGGTTCTGTCAGTGTGATCATGTGATGTATCTGACCCCAGGAATGTGTCAATAAAGTTTCCCCTTCCTGGGACAATGAATTCACGGTGTTCTTATTTCAATTTCCAGGAGTGTGTGTGTATATATATATATATATATATATGATGACTTTTGAACATTTTAGGGTAAATATGTTGTTTTCTATCAAAATCTTTCTTTTGTTAACTATGCCTATCACTAGTCAGTGCCTTCAGTAGTTAGAATCTTTTATTTAGCTGGCAGTATTGGCGCTCGCTGTATTGCAGTAGTTCGAGTAACAAAGATTTTTGTGAGGTAAGTGATTCGTGAAACGTATAGGTTATTGTTAGTCACGGCCATTCTTTTGTGGGTATTATTGAATGTCAGATGACATTGCGCTAAAAATAATGTGTGTCAGTTTAGAGTTGATCAGAATAAGTAAAGAGAGAAATGTCTGTGTACGTTCAGTTTTGCTCAGCTGTTTGAAAATCAAATAACATAAGATGTTTTATCAGCACAGTCATTAATAATTTTTCTAAGGGGACGTTTCCACCACTCCTGGAACATGGAAAATTAATTTTTTTGTAGTATATTCGCTGATTTCAATGTGTTAAACACAGTTCAGATATGTTACAATACTAGCAAAATAAGGAATGTATACACGGGAATTATGAAGGAATTGATGAGTTCCTAGCCAACAGCATGTGGTTCGTAACGGTGTGGTGGCTCACTCTGTTCGTTCGTGACCCAAGACAGCGTAACGTTTCTTCTACACCGATACTAAATTTCCATCCCACCAAGCCATATGTACAGCGAAAATCAGTATGACTAAGGAAGGTGTGAAATCATTGTCTCATTTCAAGCTACGTACTTTCACGCTGCTCCCGCTAAGCTACAAGCCTTAGAAAAACGACTATGTACCCTCTGCAAACCATTATGCGGCGGCTACTCCTGACACGAAGCAGCTCGCATGGCCCTTTAGAAACAGCTCTCCACAATGGCGAGCTGCATCCCAGCCTTTTGTGCTGGCGTCCCATGAATCACACGTGATACTATCTGGTGGCTAGAGCTTTCACACATCATTTCCATTAGCCATTTGATTGCACTCTCGTGACATAGCATTCATATTCCTTCCACCAGGCGGATGTAGTAGCCTCTTCTGTGTTGTAGGCATAGCTAGTCATCTGTCATCAGTTGACCCTGCACTCTGTTGTGAAGGTAGTTCAGTTTTTCGCCCTGAAATGTGTGTGGAAGTATGCTGTTGATCACTAATCTTGTAGAAAACCTCATAATTTCCAATCATATGTTGTTTCTACATTTTTAATGAAAAAAGTTCGACTTGTAAATAAGTTTAAGCGTGTTTCATTCTCACATACAGTGTGGGACAAATAAAAGTGGCCTAATCGAGTAGATATGACTGGACGTGAATTTGTGGCAACAATAATGGAGGAAGAAAATACCTACAGTTACTTCCAACAGAATGGAGCAATTGACCATACAGTCTGCCGAACCTTGGAGCACATTTACACAATCTTCACGCTTGAGAGATTTGCTGGCAGAGGTCAATCTAGTCTAGGCCCTAACTGACGATCCAGATCAGTGTGTGATTACTTTGTGTGGGGAGCCCTCAAGTCTAAGGTGTACGAAACAAGTCCCACAGTCTTGACGAACTGCAGCAGAACATTTCGGATGAGACTGCAGCAGTTCCAGCACTCCAGCATCGATCCACCGTCAACAACTTGATGATCAGAGCCTAAAAGTACCAGGACATGAATGGTGGTCACTTTCAACATCTCTTATAGTCAGGTTAGTATTGTATTTCCTTCCCTCTGCTGTGTTTATTTGCACATTGGAACTCTGGTCCTTGGGCCACTTTTATTCGCCCCGCTGTGTGTAAGTTCGTGTGTCTGAAGACTGTGTTGGTTGGCTACGTTACTGTCGGCAAATAGCCACCATCCATTCCTAATAAAATTTATTGTGGTAATTTTTAGAAGCGTAGTACCTCAACGTATTTTTTATTTAATTTTACTTATTTATTATTATTTTTTCAGGGCCATTGCGCAAGTGCCCACCACCAGGCGGAAGAATTTGCATCTCTAGATATTTCAATTTCCACGCCGAATATATGTGTCCATTATAGCTTATTTTTAACTTACGTGAATTCTGAGTCCCTGTCATTCGGGTTAAAGTAGAAGCGTGGTTCCTGCATTTTTCATGTTTCCAATCATTTTAACTCGAATCATGCAGGTTGTGGCTACAGTGCTGTAACAAAAGCATACAAGCATTGGGAATCGGAACTTCTACACTCCATTTTACATTAGGTCGTCAAATCGGTAGGATGATTGTGGTTTCTCCCTGAATGGAATTGCCATCAGTGCATGATGGCACGACTCCAAGGTAACTTGGCTCCTAAGTGTGGTACTACAGATGTGGTGGTGGCGGCCAACTTCTAGACCTGTCTGCTGTTCATGAACTTCGCAACAGCTTAATATGGAGCCCTTCCTGGCCAGATACCGCTTCATATAAAAACATGAGTGTTTCTACTACACAGTACACAGTTTGGGTTTCAACTTACGGGAATACGTCAGGGTGACAACACATGGGTGGGTCTGGCAGGCCCTGCCCTCGTGTTTGTCTAAGTGAAGATATAACTGAAAAGATGACACTCTGATTTAGGAGAAGCATTAAGCACTAATCAAACCCTTATGAGTGAATGGTGGCTTGGGGGGGGGGGGGGGGGGAAACCTCTCAAGTACGTCAGCAGACATATGTGTACCTGCACGAACATCCTCTGTCTCCGACATCCTAGTGCCAATATTCCAGAACTTGGATTTTGACCTAATAGAACCTGTCCCAGTATGCCATCTTGGGTTCTGGCGTCAGAGAGCCAGCGCTACCGTTCCAAGTCTCGGATGCTGGTGTCACAGAGCTGGAGCCAGTATTACAGGTCAGGCAGTAGGACTATGCTCCATCTTGGATTTCCCGCCAATTTATACTTCGGACAACAGCCCTACTTAGTTGAGAAACACGCAAGCGCAGTTGGACTATTTGAATTTCCCACCGAAATTAGAATTTCACCAAAATATGAGTTTTCCACCATTTCATAACAAGGGCGACTGAAATTTGTCAGAGGGGAAAGTTGTGGGGAAACCCGATGACGTCATGGATGATACAATTTGCACCAGTACCCGCTGGGAATACCAACTTGCCACTATTCGAGGATGTTGGCAGGAACACGTGACCCATGACCAACACAGCTTCAAGAAGGAACTGATCAAGCTAGAGAGGTGACGGAACTAGAAGATCAAGCAGTCGTCAGAGAGACCCTCATAGTCTCGGATTGTTATCATCGATCCGACGGGCAACTGGCTCTTGAATGACCACAGGGACCATTAATAGGCGGCTCAAAGAAAGGGAGCTGGGCTCAAGGTTCTCCTTGCGACGAGTAAGATTGACCTTGTAAGGTTTTGAGCAACAACTGTGTATGCTGTACACATTTTTGGTTTAATGTTGCAACCTTATCACAGAAATACACACATTTACACAGTTTACATTGTGACAATGTTACGACAGTTGTCAAACGAACGCATCTCGTCCACAGAAAATGAAATAATCCTAAACGCAACAATGGTAAATTTTAACTAGAAGTTTCTTTACGAAATTATTCTTACGACTACGTCATGGTGTTGGCCAGTACTACGATAAAATCATCGGATTCTGGTTCAAAGTTTGGTACTATTTAGGATGACAATCAAGTCTAGGGAGGATGGTTAGTTTTGTGACAAGCTGAGCAAAAGATTACCCAATGTCGCTAAAGTTTATAGTAGACGCAAGCTGGTGAACCAACAAGTTTACGCCTCTGCTTGCGGTATTTACCTTAGCTGTGATAAGCTGTCATCTGCTTGGCTGCTCTCGTCCTCTGAAATACCTATAAAAACTAATTAAGCCTTTGTTGATTTTTCCAACAGAAACACTCCCTATGTTTTTCGCTTTGCAAGAAAACATGTACTCATCCATGTCTTGGAATAGGGCGATATGCATGTGCATGGTTGGAGCAGCGTGAATATTGAAATGCCGTGTCAGTCCTCGCAAGAACAGTTGGAGCTCAACGACGCTACAGCTAATATCTTGTTGAAAATCAGCTGCAGTGAATGCAGTGTTCACGAAAATATCTCCTCTGCATCGTACAGAGCGTTATGCGCTCCGTTCTGCACCTGACGCCAGTTCAGAGAAGAGCCCTAGAAAATTTCGCTCTTGTCTTTCTAGTAACCAAACAGTCTCCCCACCAGGGATCACAGCTTTTTTTGACCAATTGGAACATTTCTCTTATTAGTGTGGAGGCTCTCTCTGCCAATTAAAGGACCCTACAATTAAACTCCCCCCATGAACCATGGACCTTGCCGTTGGTGGGGAGGCTTGCGTGCCTCAACGATGTAGATAGGCGTACCGTAGGTGCAACCACAACGGAGGGGTATCTGTTGAGAGGCCAGACAAACGTGTGGTTCCTGAAGAGGGGCAGCAGCCTTTCCAGTAGTTGCAGGGGCAACAGTCTGGATGATTGACTGATCTGGCCTTGTAACACTAACCAAAATGGCCTTGCTGTTCTGGTACTGCGAACGGCTGAAAGCAAGGGGAAACTACAGCCGTAATTTTTCCCGAGGGCATACAGCTTTACTGTATGATTAAATGATGATGACGTCCTCTTCGGTAAAATATTCCGGAGGTAAAATAGTCCCCCATTCGGATCTCCGGGCGGGGACTACTCTAGGGGACGTCGTTATCAGGAGAAAGAAACTGGTGTTCTACGGATCGGAGCGTGGAATGTCACATCCCTTAATCGGGAAGGTAGGTTAGAAAATTTAAGAAGGGAAATGGACAGGTTAAAGTTAGATATAGTGGGAATTAGTGAAGTTCGGTGGCAGGAGGAACAAGACTTTTGGTCAGGTGAATACAGGGTTATAAATACAAAATCAAATCGGGGAATGCAGAAGTAGGTTTAATAATGAATAAAAAAATAGGAGTACGGGTAAGCTACTACAAATAGCATAGTGAACGCATTATTGTGGCCAAGATAGACACGAAGGTCACGCCTACTACAGTAGTACTAGTTTATATGCCAACTATCTCTGCAGATGACGAAGAAATGTATGATGAGATAAAAGAAATTATTCAGGTAGTGAAGGGAGACGAAAATTTAATAGTCATGGGTGACTGGAATTCGAGAGTAGGAAAAGGGAGAGGAGGAAACATAGTGGGTAAATGTGGATTGGGGGAGAGAAATGAAAGAGGAAGCCGTCTGGTAGAATTTTGCGCAGAGCATAACTTAATCACACCTAACACTTGGTTCAAGAATCATGAAAGAAGGTTGTATACATGGAAGAACCCTGGAGATACTAGAAGATAACTGATAGATTATATAATGGTAAGACAGAGATTTAGGAACCAGGTTGTAAATTGTAAGACATTTCCAGGGGCAGATGTGGACTCTGACAACACTCTATTGGCTATGAACTGTAGATTAAAACTGAAGAAACTTAAAATAGGTGGGGATTTAAGGAGATGGGACCTGGATAAACTGACTAAACCGGAGGTTGTACAGGGTTTCAGGGAGAGCATAAGGGAACAATTGACAGGAATGAGGGAAAAAAATACAGTAGAAGAAGAATGGGTAGCTTTGATGGATGAAATAGTGAAGGCAGCAGAGGATCAAATAGGTAAAAAGACGAGGGCTAGTAGAAACCCTTGGGTAACAGATGAAATATTGAACTTAATTAATGAAAGGAGAAAATATAAAAATGCAGTAAATGAAGCAGGCAAAAAGGAATACAAACGTCTCAGAAATGAGATCGACAGGAAGTGCAAAATGGCTAAGCAGGGATGGTTAGAGGACAAATGTCAGGATGTAGAGGCTTATCTCACGAGGGGTAAGATACATACTGCCTACAGGAGAATTAAAGAGACCTTTGGAGATAAGAGAACGACTTGTATGAATATCAAGAGCTCAGATGGAAACCCAGTTCTAAGCAAAGAAGGGAAAGCAGGAAGGTGGAAGGAGTATATAGAGGGTCTATACAAGGGCGATGTACTTGAAGACAATATTATGGAAATGGAAGAGGATGTAGATGAAGATGAAATGAGAGATATGATACTGCGTGAAGAGTTTGACAGAGCACTGAAAGACCTGAGTCGCAACAAAGCTCCGGGAGTAGACAACATTCCATTAGAACTACTGACAGCCTTGGGAGAGCCAGTCCCGACTAAACTCTACCATCTGCTGAGCAAGATGTATGAGACAGGCGAAATACCCTCAGACGTCAAAAAAATTTAACAATCCCAATCCCAAAGAAAGCAGGTGTTGACAGATGTAAAATTACCGAACTATCAGTTTAATAAGTCACAGCTGCAAAATAATAACGCGAATTCTTAACAGACGAATGGAATAATTGGTAGAAGCCGACCTCGGGGAAGTTCAGTTTGGATCCCGTAGAAATGTTGGAACACGTGAGGCGATACTGACCCTACGACTTATCTTGGAAGAAAGATAAGGAAAGGCAATCCTACGTTTCTAGCATTTGTAGACTTAAAGAAAGCTTTTGACAATGTTGGCTGGAATACTCTCTTTCAAATTCTGAAGGTGGCAGGGGTAAAATACAGGGAGCGAAGGCTATTTACAATTTGTACAGAAATCAGATGACAGTTATAAGAGTCGAGGGGTATGAAAGGGAAGCAGTAAAGGAAACATAAGAGAAGTTCGGAGTAGGTATTAAAATCCATGGAGAAGAAATAAAAACTTTGAGGTTCGACGATGACATTGTAATTCTGTCAGGGACGGCAAAGGAATTGGAAGAGCAGTTGAACGGAATGAACAGTGTCTTGAAAGGAGGGTATAAGATGAACATCAACAAAAGCAAAACGATGATAATGGAATGTAGTCGAATTAAGTCTGGTGATGCTGAGGGAATTAGATTAGCAAATGAGATGCTTCAAGTAGTTAATGAGTTTTGCTATTTGGGGAGCAAAATAACTGATGACGGTCGAAGTAGAGAGGATATAAAATGTAGACTGGCATTGGCAAGGAATGCGTTTCTGAAGAACAAAAATTTGTTAACATCGAGTATAGATTTAAATGTCAGGAAGTCGTTTCTGAAAGTATTTGTATGGAGTGTAGCCATGTATGGAAGTGAAACGTGGACGATACATAGTTTAGACAAGAAGAGAATAGAAGCTTTCGAAATATGGTGCTACAGAAGAATGGTGAAGATTAGATGGGTAGATCACATAACTAATGAGGAGGTATTGTATGGAATGGGGGAGAAGAGGAGCTTGTGGCACATCTTGACTAGAAGAAGGGATCGGTTGGTAGGATATGTTCTGAGGCATCGAGGAATCACCAATTTAGTATTGGAGGGCAGCGTGGAGGGTCAAAATCGTAGAGCGAGACCACGAGATGAATACACTAACCAGATTCAGAAGGATGTAGGGTGCAGTAGGTACTGGGAGATGAAGGAGCTCGCACAGGATAGAGTAGCATGGAGAGCTGCATCAAACCAGTCTCAGGACTGAAGACCACAACAGCAACAACCATTAAACTGGATCGAAATCTCGGCACTTTACTCCTTCCTAGTTCGTTTCCGCCATTCGGACGTTTTGTGCCCTCTCCAATCCCCTAAAAGTTACATGCGTACATCACATGTGTACCACTCATTGTTCACGTATCAACTGCGCCACTGTTTTTGTTCGTATCCATTTGGATTTCTTTCTGTCCTACTTCTGGTGGCCCGTTACTTGCTCTCCAGTATGCATCACCTGTCCGGTCGCTGACTCCCGCCGTGGGACGCCCCCTAACAGCTTTCTATGGTGCAGCCTCTGCTTCTGCCTGCGCCTGCTTCCACACGAAACATTTCCTCTCGCTGCTTGTTTCACCTTCTGCTCATTGACATTCATTATATAGGAGCGGTGTGCGGTGTGTTAATACCGTTGATTGAGTGTCTTGTCTTTTGCGTTACATTCTTATAGGCAATTCTGCTCATTAGCACCGAAGTAAGTTAGGTGTCATATTCACCTTCCCGTTATGATATATAAAACACTTATGTAAGGTGCGAAATTGACCTTCATTTATTCTGCCACCTTACGACCTTTGTACACCAACAAGCCTGTTTGTAGCGGTATCGGGTACATTTGGAATGTAATCTTATTTACTGGAGTATAATTGTCTTCAGTGATAGGTTCCACTTCGAATTAAGCCCCAATGACCAGCGAAGACGTGTCTGGAGACACCCTGGACAGCAGTGGGATACCAACCTGACTGTTGCTCGCCATACGTGTAGATAAGCGGGTGTGGTGGTCTGGGGTGCCATTTCATTCCGTACCAGGATCGCTCTGCTTGTCATCCGCGACATTGTTACAACACAGTGGTAAATCGATTTATTCTACGCTCCGTTTTGGTGCCCTGCAAAGAAAGCCCTCCTGGGCTAACACTTCAGCAATATAATGCTCTCCAGTAAACGTTGAGGATCTGTACTGCTTGTCTTCATTCCTACTAACCCTACCCTGGCCAGCAAGGTCACCGGATCCCTCCCCAACTGAGAACATTTGGAACATTATGGGCAGAGCTCTGCAACCAGATCGGGATTTCGACAGTGTAGCGCGGTAACTGGACAGAATTTGGCGCTATATCCCTCTGGAAGACATCCAACAACTCTAACAATCAGTGCCTGGCCGAAACACTGCTTGCGTTAGGGCCAAGAGGTACCAACGCATTACTGATTTGATCAATTTGTGAAGATTTTTCTCTTGAATAAATCATCCGTCTCTTTCTGAAATTGTAATCATTTGTTTCTCCGTACATGTGCATCACATCTACCCATGTCTATGCTATGTGGATAATTCCTTCGTGGTATGCCGTTTTTGTTTTATTTTATTTACTTATTTATTTATTTGTGTATTGGAATGTATTTGGGGTGACTTCAAGCAACATTTCACCTTTCTTCTGTGCCTTATTTTGAGTATGAGACACACTTGCGCATAATGATGTCATTAGACACTGATGGTCATAGAATTTAATAAGGCAGCGCCTTTAGTAAATACTCCTTTTTGCCACACGAAGTGAAGAAACAACAGTTCATCTGTTTTATTTTTAAGAGATACATCCTGTCTGGAATTGGTGCAATCTAGAGTGCTTGTGTAGCCATATTAAAAGTAAAAATTACGTTTCTCTAACCTCACAACACTCGTTGATATCGTAGTTTACTCGAGGACAGACCTCGAGAAATATCTTTCGTAAGATTTGTCAGCGGCAGCTTCTACAGATGAGAGGCAGTACTTCCCGCAGGAGACGGGGCCACAGCCAAACAACTTTTAGAATAAGTTGATTTGTGTCTTGCAAATCAACAGCACAGCTAGGTATGTGATACTCTCTTACCTGCCTCACTCTATATGGTGATCACGTCAACGATGGTACGTTCAATCCTAGACTCAAGGGGAGTGATTAAGGTCAATGTCAGCGGTCTTGTGAAGTTTTATAATAGTAACCACATCTACATTTTCAAGCACTTAATCTGAAATATATGTTCGATTTCAGTCACATGAATCATTCTTAGCGCTTAAATTTTCACAATAAGTCAATGTGTTACTCGTTCAGTGTCGTTAAATATTGATAATACTGTTAGATGTCTTACTAGCGATTAGTATTAACGTGCTCATAAGCGTAGGTCTCATTTAATTCTTTATTATTGTATTCGTCAATGCTGGTTGGAGGTTCGCCTCATTCGACGAAGATTATAATCAGACAGGAAAAGTTCTTTCCGATAGTTTTTACTAGAAGTCGTTTTAGTTTAGTTGTTTCTTCTTTTCGTTGCATAGACAATCAACGATAATGTTCAATGCGACGCTCAATTAAACTGCCAAGTATATACCTCAATGAAACTTGGACCATACATAAAAATAACCGCTGCAGTATAATACAGGGGGTGACTGCAAGGACACGATCGTTTTCAAGGTTCAGCTATTATGATAAGGACAGGCGTTATGTTTAATGGGCCTACTGACGTCAAAATCTTTGAATACTGTACACTCACCATTCAACGTCATTGTGACTCTAAACTCCTTCCCTGTCCTTACGCCATCTCTTCAGGGATTCATTTGGCTCTGACTTAATTTTTGTTGACGAGAGGGCGCACTGCATCCAACAGTGCAGGTGGAGGAACTGTTGGAATGAGAGGATATTCGGCGAATGGATTGGCGTGCCCGTTCCCCTGATTTAAATCCCGACGAGCGCGTGTGTGATGCAGTGGGGAGAGGTATTGTAAGACGTCCGCATGCACAAACGACTATTCCAGCAGCTGTCAATCTCCCAGGTGGTGTAATGGTACGCCGTGCCAAAATAACTCCTTAATAGCCGTGTGGTTAGCATACAGGCACACTGCAGAGGATACGTTAAGGTCAGTGGTAATCACACACCCTACTAAAAACAAAGTTCTGCCTTTTGTAATGTGTAGGGGATCATAATGAATCGCGGTGGCTTCAGTGCAATTGGAAACTAGGAGTGTGTTTGGTATCGTGGGACCCTTAACTGATATGCAAGTTAGGGGGCAGAACACGATGTTATGCAAATCGCACCCAAGTGGGTGCACAAGGTGTGTAACGCGATCTTATGACGGTCCTGATATAAATCCTACGTGGGGCGGCTAATCTCTCAGATATTTTATTCATTAAATTAATTGACCGAAGTTCCTCTCGAAATATGATAATGGGAAAGAATTCTGGTAAGTGTGACACTTTAGCAGATAAATACCGTAATAAAAATTTACAATTACAATTATTTTCTTTAAATGGAACAAAAACTGACAATGAGTTTGTTCAAGGAACAATCATGTGTATTAACTTGACCCAAACATGTAAATAGACCTCACTTGATAGAGGTGTTGGCAAGAACCTGGTACAAATGACACTGAATGGAATCTAGTGATCTTCTCTGCTACGAAAAAGGGGAGCGAGGAGAACAGGTGAATTGTACAATATCGATAAACAAGTGGGTAATTGGAGGCAGTATACGACGATGTAAGGTAAGGTGGCAGATTGCTTCTATGGATGCCACCAATGAGAAAGCTCTATTAAAATTTTGGGTGGCTGAAGAATCCACTGAAACCTTAAAGTGCCGGAGCTGTATATATTACCGACAGTATGGGGCAAGGCGGTGTGCTAGAGGCGGCTGCTACTTGTGGTCGGCTGCGCTGCATGGAGATTGGGCTTGATCGAAGCACGAGCGCGAAGAAAACTGAGTGTTTGACGGGCTGGCAGGACAAGTGAATGAAATTACTCTTCAGTAAGGGCAGCAAAGTACATGACCGACCCTTGTGGCTGCCTCAAACCAACTCTCTAACTCACTTCCGCCCTGCCCCTAGAGAACGACCGCCTTGCTTGTGCAAGAACTCGGCCAATCGTCGCCGATAAACAAAGCTTATGGCCTTACAACAAATTTGTGTAGACTTCCACTACCGTACTCCGTCAGTCTAGGCCCTAATACCATTTCTTCCAGCCAATTGCCGACAATTTGTGCTGATCTAACAGTCATGCAACCTATCATTGCTTCCACCAGGACTTCGCATGGCTATCTTCCTGAAGAAGGTCACCAAAGGAATAAGATAACTGGGTTGCGACACGTGGCGCCGTTCTGTCGGCCATGACGTGGAGATCGGCGATCAGTTCAACAAACCATCCCAGACAACAGTAGAGCCGTAACGGTGAGCTGACGCGTTCCCGCCAAAAAACATAAGGCTTTCGAGGGAAAACTGGCCCCAGTCATTATAAAAATAGCGAGCATTCTTCACCCTAGCCCCTGACA
The DNA here is from genome assembly GCF_021461385.2 of Schistocerca piceifrons. NCBI lineage: Eukaryota > Metazoa > Arthropoda > Insecta > Orthoptera > Acrididae > Schistocerca > Schistocerca piceifrons. The sequence continues at coordinate 912,916,913 of NC_060140.1, read as the reverse complement.
GTCGCCGACATCAAAAGGGAAAGCCGCCAGCCAGTGGTTGACACTCAGTCCGCAGCTCCCAGTGACTGAATGTTCCCCCCTCCCCTCCCCCCCCCCCTCCTCCCACCTTCTGCTATTGTGAGCGGTTCGGCTCTTCACAACCCAAAAGATTCCGCTCGTCTCCGTGAAATGAACTGAATTACGACAAACACGCATCCTACTCGGGATCAGGTACATGCCGTTACATAGCATCCCGTTACCTACTTTCTGTGACTGTCTAATACAATGGCGAAATGACATTAATTTGCACGTATGCAAATTCAGGTTTTAGAAAGGCGAGATAGGCTGATTTGGCGGCTCTTCATAAGCGCATCAAGAGGCCAGAGGGCCTGCCGTCTTGCATAATTACTGTCTGCGAATAAAAGTGTCATTTCTGCTCGTTTCATTGTGTATTTCCTTTAGTTACCTTTTGTGCTACATTATAGCTGTTCTTTCTATGTGTGGTGCAAGTTTCATCATGCTATGTCACTTGTCAGTGATCATCATGTGAAAGTTTCTTTTGTCCTTAAGTATTGCACACCAGTGATTTTACGGCTATTTTCAGGTAATCGGAGTAATCTTTCATCAGTATTCAATCAATAGCCTTTTCGATTCTATAAAACGATAAAATATTGTTTTTCAAGTGCTTCACGGCAAAAAGTTTAAAAATCAGAGATATCCTGCCTCATTTTTGCCACATGGAAGAACCGAAACATTTTTCATAATACGTATACATGAAGTCAGTTGATCAGACCTTCCGCAACACGTGACTTTAAAAGTAAGATACTCATAGGCACATCAAGTAAAATGGTAACCCAGTGATTTGTAATTATCTTCACATCAAGTTCACCTGGGTTTATAAATTTGTAAATTTGGGGGAAGATCTTATGGGACCAAACTGCTTAGGTCATTTGTCCCTAAACTTACATACTACTTAATCTAACTTAAACTAACTTACGCTAGGGACAACACACACCCATGCCCGAGGGAGGACTCGAACCTCCAATAGGGGGAGCCGCGCGGACCGTGACAAGACGCCCTAGACCGCGTGGCTACCTCGCGAGGCTCACTTGGGTTTACTTACCTATAGAGATTGCAATATAATGCTACATTTAGAGAGTGCAGACATCACCTGAAGATGAAACGACGACCGTTAGAAATTAAGAAACCAGAGTGGTTCCAAGTCGTATGCAACTTCCTTATAATGAGATATTTCATTCGACAGATACGACAGACGCGAGCATCTTCAGGATATGAGTACCCAAGGACCACACGTTAAATATACTGTATCTAGCTGTGTATTGCGCCGCTGTAACACATAAAATACGTATATCTATATCTAAAATGTGTACCGGTATATGTAGAAAAGACGTATGATAGCAGTGCAATGTACCACCAGGTTTATTCATTATGTGGACCTAGGCTACTTAATTTCTGAAGATGGTCACGTCTTTAGAATTGAACATATCCATAAAGGAAAGTTACTTGCGGAATGGGACTGCTCTACGGTTTAATGACACAATGTGTTAACAGACTCGCGCAAATATAGAACTTGACTTTAAGGGTTGGCACAATGAGACGATACACGTCATCAACGACAGTCAATTCATTTCTTATGATTCAGCTGTTTTCATTATTCAGTCATAATCGCCGCAGGAGGTGTGGTACAGCTTCAGGCTTCATGTTGCACTGGTTGGCTGTTGACCAGGTGAGTCTTGGATCCGGCGTCGTCGTAAACCAGTGCGAAGAACAGTCTTCAGCTCTTGCCAGTTCTCCGCGACGTGACAGAACGAAACAAAAACAAATGCTTTTTAGTTTTTCGTCATACCAAGTCTTACTATCATAAAATCATTGAATTAATAACACAGGCCAACGATGGAAAAACGTTTTTGCTGAAAATACCTTTTTCTTATATTTTTAGGGCGAGAATTACAAATATGATACTTAAAAAACTGTATCACCCACCATTTCTTCACATTTTACAGTTAAATTTATTAAATTAAGCGTTTTTAAAATAATTTAACAGCTCTTATACACTGAAAATAATTTAAAAAGAAGATGTAATGAATGTAGATTAGGTTGGTAGCACTGTTGAAAAACATTTGCTGGCAAAAAATGTCGATTCTGTTTTTGCGTTAACAGATGGTGTTTTGTTTACTGTCAGTCTAATCTCACATTCCCGTTCCCAGTACATGTGCTCAGTACAATGTCTATTCGTGGTTGTAAAAACTCTGCTGACAGTTTCTTTTATATTTGTAGTGAACTTGCGATTAAAAAACACCAAATAAACATTACAGGTTTATCTAGCATATTTTGGATCTAAACTTGATTATCAAGATAAATCTTGGACGCTGCATATGGTATGTTATGTGTGTTGATGATATGAGAAAATGGTCCAAAAAGGAGGAAAACACCTTTAGAGTTGCTGTTCCTATGATATGGAGGGAGCCAAGAAATCATTCCGATGATTGCTACTTTTGCAGTGTTGATATTAGTGGTCATAATTCGAAAAACAAGACGGTAATAAGCTACCTTAACCTTCCGTCCGCCATCCGACCAGTAGGGCATGATGTAAATTTGCCGGTTCCTGAGCCAAGAGATGATTTAAATTCTATTAGAACAGAAGTATTTTCTGATGTGCAATCTGTTTTAGATGAGCCAGATGATGATGAATTCCATTATAATACAGGAAGTCTAGAGCCCAAATTGTTTACTCAGACCGAGCTTAACGATTTGGTTAGGGATCTGAGCTTAACAAAAGAAAAAGCTGAATTGCTTGGCTCTAGATTAAAAGAAAAGAACTTGTTGGCAGTTGGAATCAGCATATACATGTATGGAAAGAGAGCAGCAATTTTCCAAGTTTTTTCAACAAGAAGGTGATTTAATGTACTGCTCGGACATTCCCAGTCTGATGAATGAGTTTGGTATTGAATACATGAAGGAAGACTGGAGGCTATTTATTGATTCATAAAATACTAGTTTAAAGGCTGTTTTATTACACAAGGGTAACAGGTATGCATCTATACCTGTTGAACATTCTGTACATATGAAAGAAAGCTGTGAAAACCTAGAAATAGTGCTAAATAAAATAGGCTATTCTGCTAATGGTTGGATGATATGTGGCGATCTAAAAGTAGCATGCATGCTCCTCGGTGAGGAAGACGGCTTTACCAAATTTCCATGTGAATGGGACAGTAGAGCTAGGGATCAACACTGGTGCAGAAAGAACTGGCCTGTGAGGGAGTCCTTAAAACCTGGTGAGAAGAACATTCTACGCAAAAACCTATATGTGAAGTTAGGCCTAATCAAATAGTTTGTAAAGGCATTGCCTAAAGATGGACCATGTTTTAAGTATCTCTGCCAAAAGTTTCCACACCTTTCAGAAGCTAAACTAAAAGCAGGCGTCTTTGTCGGACCTGACATTAGAAAATTGATGTTTGATGTTAAATTTGAATCCAAAATGACCTTAAATGAGAAAAAGCATGGGTATCATTCAAACAAGTCGTTACAAAGTTCTTAGGACATGAAAAAGATCCAGGTTATGTTTCTATTACAGCTACATCATTAAAGAAGTTTAAAACTTTTGGATGTTTAATGAGCCTGAAAGTTCAATTTTTGAACAGTCACCTTGATTACTTCCCAGACAATATGGGAGATGTTAGTGAGGATCAAGTAGAGCGTTTTCACCAGGGCATTAAAGTGACGGAAAAACACTACCAAGGCCGCTTGAACACCAACATGATGGGCGGGAGGGACTACTGTTGATCACTCCACCGAGAAGCTCAGCAAGCGACTCATCTTAGAAAAAGCAACACAAGAAGCTTCAAAGAAAAAAGAGAAAAAGATACAAACCCATTACAGCTGACAAGTGAAACCTCTGTTAACACATATCATTGTTTTAAGTAGCTTACTGTAAATAAAAACCATGCTTATGTTGTAACAAAGCGTTTCATTAATTTCCCCGTTTACCATATAGCATAGGATTTTTATACTCTATACTATAATGCATATTGCTCGAAAACTATAGGTGATACAAAAAAAATAAAGCTATATATGGATTCAGTCCATAAAAATCTATAAAGATCAGCTATCAAAGTAAAAAAAGTTTTTCAAAAATAAGTTTCCGTTGGCATGTGTAATATAACGTACCATACACACTACTGACCATTAAAATTGCTACACCAAGAAGAAATGCAGATGATAAACGGGTATTCATTGGAGAAATATATTATACTAGAACTTACATGTGAATACATTTTCACGCAATTTGCGTGCATAGATCCCGAGAAATGAGTACCCAGAACAACCACGTAGGGCTGTAATAACGGCCTTGATACCCGGGCACTGAGTCAAACAGAGCTTGGATGGTGTGTACAGGTGCAGTTGCCCACGCAGCTTCAACACGATACCACAGTTCATCAACAGTAGTGACTGGCGTATTGTGACGAGCCAGTTGCTCGGTCACCATATTCAATTGGTGAGAGATCTGGAGAATGTGCTGGCCAGGGCAGCAGTCGAACATTTTCTGTATCCAGAATAGCCCGTACAGGACCTGCAACATGCGGTCGTGCATTATCCTGCTGAAATGTAGGGTTTCGCAGGGATCGAATGAAGGGTAGAGCCACGGGTCGTAAAACACATCTGAAATGTAACGTCCACTGTTCAAAATGCCGTCAATGCGAACAAGAGGTGACCGAGACGCACCCCATACCATCACGCCGGGTAATACGCCAGTGTGGCGATGACGAATAGACGCTTCCAATGTGCGTTCACCGCGATGTCGCCAAACACGGATGCGACCATCATGATGCTGTAAACAGAACCTGGATTAATCCGAAAAAATGACGTTTTGCCATTCGCGCAGCCAGGTTCGACATGAGTACACCATCGCAGGCACTCCTGTCTGTGATGCAGCGTCAAGGGTAACCACAGCCATGGTCTCCGAGCCGATAGTCCATGCTGCTGCAAACGTCGCCGAACTGTTCGTGCAGATGGATTCTGCTAACAGTCCTTGGATCTCGACCAACGCGAGCAGCAATGTCGCGATACGATAAATCACAATCGCGGTAGGCTACAATCCGACCTTCATCAAAGTCGGAAACGTGATGATGCGCATTTCTCCTCCTTACTCGAGGCATCACAGCAACGTTTCACCAGGGCACGCCGGTCAACTGCTGTTTGTGTACGAGAAATCTATTGGAAACTTTCCTCATGTCAGCAAGTTGTAGGTGTCGCCACCGGCGCCAACCTAGTGCGAATGCTCTGAAAACCGAATCATTTGCATATCGCAGCATCTTCTTGCTGTCGGTTAAATTTCGTGTCTGTAGCACGTCATCTTCGTGGTGCTGCAATTTTAATGGTCAGTAGTGTATTTTGCAGCCGGCACGTTTTTCGGCGATAAGGCACAGTATGGGTGTCACTACGAGCCACTGTGACGTCATCCTGCCCACAGAAAGGCCGTCGCGATGCGGAAGCAGAGTCGTGCTGGCTGAGTAGTGGAGTACTGGGCGGTGACAGGCGGACAGACATAGAGTGCCTGCCGTGCCCTGCCCTCGCCTCGTTTCTGCCGTGATTGATGGTCCGGGACGTCAGCTGGCAGTCCGCTAGTGACGACCTCCCGCGGCGTCTCACTCGGCTGCTGTCGTGACTCCCTGTCATTAAAGACACGGCACCGTTACAGAGAGCGGCGGCTACTGTTTGTGCTACGGGACCCTAGCATCCAAGCAATTCTACAGAAGCACTCATTTATGGGGACTACGCAGGTTGAGAAACACTAGGAATACTACATTTCACTACTCGATGTGTGTGCTGTACAAGTTCGTAAACGAGATTATGAGACGTCAGTGCTCCTCAGCCTACGACCTTCCATAAACTGACCTCATACAAGGATCCAGAAAGACAGAATTTCAGATAAATGGTTGTTGGCAAACTACACTAGCAAAAATAGCAAAGCTCCCGGAAGACATGTCAATGAAACTTAGAACACGTGTACACCATCGGCAGGTATGTAAATGATTGTAGAGTTGCATTTCTCTGCGACGTATAGAACGGCTACTAGAGTGCCAGAGTGTTGTTTCTGTTTACCCTGCTAGGAGTCGTAGGGTATGCTAGGGACGTGAACAGTACCAGATATTGACTTCAGGGATACAGGGATGCCATGCAGTCGTATGAGGCTGCATTATCAGGCATGACATGGTTTGAATTGGGTCTCACACTGGGTCCCCATTTGATCAGGTAGTCGAATCGTGCAATTCCAGATTTGTGGAGTATTCAGATATGACAGTAGCGCTACGTTGGACAGCTTGGGGACGTGAGGGCAGCCGTATCCGTCGCCAAGGTGCTGATAGACCACGTCTGACAGCCACAAGGCAGGGTCGCGGTGTTGAGCACCTAGCACACTGTAATCTCTTCACACTTGCAAGAGCCGTAATGGATTCCCTACAACATTCTTTATCACCACGCAAGGCTGCCGTTAACACCACAGCACAAGGCTGGGTTTGGTCTTGGGCCGTGACAGCAAAATATGAATGGCATCGAATCGTGGATCTGCACAACAATGGATGACCATCGCTGGAAAGTACGGCAGTTGTCTTAGGAGATGTCACATTCTTCTCATGTTTCCGATGGCACAGCAGTGTTATTCCTGGCGTGACGGTGTTGGGGAGCCATCGGGTTAGACTTCAGGTCACGCCAGGAAACGATATAATGACTGAGGATGCTCCGACCGCACAACGGTACGTCACGGACATCCTGTGACCTCATGAGTCATCTGGTGTGACAATATCGTGGTGCTGCGTTATGTTGAGTTACTCATATGGCCAGGAAGATCCCCATATCAGTCCCCGATACAACACGTGTGGGACCAGCACAGTCAACTCTGTATCAGCGCCATTATCCAGGGTATCAAGGAATAGTTACAACATTTGTGCACCAGTTTGTCACACGAGAGGATACAATGGTATTATGAGGCCCTTCCCACCCGAATCAGTGCATGCATCCTGGACAAAGGGGGTTTAACGTCATACTAACAAAGGGGCTCATACTGCCAAGTGTATATTTCACTCGATTTTGTAATCCCTACAATAACATCACATACCCTCACAACTGGTGAAGTTTCATTTCGTTTTACCCACCCTTTCTAGAAACTACAATGTTTATTCTTTTGTAGCAGGTAGTGTATATAGATACTCTTTTTGTCAAATATTTTGTGAACAGCACTACATTTGGTTTCTAATGTTCTGATATGAGCAACTTGCTCGATATCTGTGGAATTCTTAGGTTTAGTATAGACATTAAATGCAACACTTTAAATTTCTGTTATAATCGTTCCACCGCATTGCACTAGATTTACATTTACGTAATGAAGAATCACCGAACTTAATAATAAAAGCAATCTTAAATGTCTCTATTAATTCTTGTTCCTCATAATACATTTTATTTACGAAGCGGAGCAGACTTTGAAGAAATAGGGTTTCGTTCAGTTAAATTCACCCACGAACTGTTAGAGAACAACGTCCCTACATGAAGTGTTAACAGCAACTACAGCAACGGTCCTCGTAAATTCAATCCAGGAATCACATGAATCTGCCCTGCCTAGTGAAAAATCTTTTGTAACAAGACGGAGAGCGCTGTGAGCCGCACTCATTTCGTTAGAAGATGGAAAAGGTTGTACACGAGGAGCAGTCATAGAGTTTCAATTTTCTCCTAAAAGAATGTGAGAATGTGATAAATCGAAAGTGCGTGACTAAAAATGAATATTTGAAATATAATCGTTTAAAAATGTTTCAGTGTGCACAGAAAAGGTGAGGTAAAATAGGCCGGCTCAACTACGTATGAGCACATGAGAATTCTGACTCATGACCTTTACCCTTCTTGCAGGTAAAACTGTCGCTTGACTCCAACTGAAGACCAATATCGTTGTTTGATGTTTACCTCATGTACGTAACATTAAAATAAAATAAAAAATTCTATAATTACAAAAAATCGAATAGATATTGCACAACAACAGTTGACTTCCCTATTTATTTACGCAGTCATAAAATACGTTTTGAGGTTAAAAACTGTAGCTATATTACTCTTTCCTCCACCAAGCACATTCGAAAAATAAACTCCATATTTGCGCTTTTTGCTACCTTCCTGGAGAAGCAAAGTAGTACAATCCTAATATAAGAAAGTTTACTTATCTTTTTCTTTTTGGGGCTACCTTTTGAGGTCCTAGCTATGACAATTTTTTATGTAGGTTTTAATAATGTGGTTAATATTTAAATGAATTCACCCGCTGCAGATCTGTTGGTGTTTATGACTTATTCGATGTCATTTTAGCAGAGCTCAGTTTCATATAAGAATTCTTGTCGATAATTTCGTAACACTAATTTTAGAGAATTGAAAACAGATTCATCGTACAGACCATTACTGTGGCCTTATTCTGCGGCAGTGTTCACCATGTCTCTTTAAAGATTTACACAAAATGTTAAAATACCAAGCTATTGCATATTCAATAATAACATAAAAGATATGAACTGCTAGAAGTACTTTTATGCATTTGGTCATGGAGTTATTTTGATTTACAAGGAATACTTATATTGTATAAATTAGTTTAAAGCTAAGTAATATTGCTATGAATGGATGTTTAACTGCCCACTTTTCTCCCCATTTCGAACTAAAGCCAGTTATATTTTTCATAGACCCCAATTTTTAATTGGAGATATTGAACAAACATTTTTGGAGTAAACGTATACATGTGCAGATACACAAAAATCAGAGGTAGAAGACATGAAAACTAGAGTTTATAGAAGATTATATTTTTCGATTCGAACATTCTGGCATTATTTGGACAAAATTTTTTGAATAATGATATTTCCTAAAATATAAAAGTCAGAAATAAAAAAGAAGAAAAACGAGAGCTTTCAAATTATACAAATTAATCCTGAAACAAATGATAATTTTATGAGCTTACGATTTTATCAAGTCTAAACTTTTCAGAATTTATTTAAAATGATTAAACTGTCTATTTCCAAACAAACTTCTTATAACATAATATTCACGAATAATGTGCAATGAAGAATAAAATGTAAGAAATTTTTTGTTGTATTTATTTTTCGTGAGAAAGAATGATTTGTCTCAGTATTAGAATTGCCTAATTGCGTTCTACAAGGGTTTGTTGGATCAGGAACGCTGTGCATTGAATTATGATTTATTGTGTTGGCGTTTGTGGCGTTTGTTGAACAAATTTACTTTATTGTAACGAGTACAATGCAAATGATTACGCTAGAAGCTTCATTGTCAAATCAACTAACATATGTAGTTTTGGTCTTCAGTTCTGCGTTTTGAGACTTCTTTGCACTTGTTAATGATGTTCGTCGGCGGTGAGGGTTTCCAAAGAGGCTTCAGCGCCGGAACTGGCCATGAAAAAAAAAAACCGTTGCCATGTTTTATAGAGTGTAAAACTTCACAAATCAATTGGCTTGTGTCTTGGAGTATAGCAGGAATAATAGAATGACTTGTGACTCCAAAAAACAAATTGCGTAGTCTAACAAAAGGGAAACAAAACAGATGGTATTACTAAAAGGCTGTTTATTTGTCCTGGTTCACCAGTGTACGATTGCTTTTAGATAGCGCACTGATTCCTCATGCTGTGACATAGCTTCATCAAAGTCGATAAGCTCAATAGCACGAGACGAGCAGTTTACTGCATATTTGTGTGTTTGTGTGTGTGTATGTGTGTGTTAGTGTGCGTGTGTGTGTGTGTGTGTGTGTGTGTGTGTGTGTGTGTGTACTTCAACTCAGCCGTAAACAGACAAGACGGAGCTGCAGTGCAACTCCATGAAAAACTTTCTCCTAGCATTTATCCCATCGTACGGGATGCGCTCTTTCCATTGAGAGCCAAATTTATTTTATTTTAATTACTAGATTAGAAGGGTCTGCAGAGACACTTTTTTAATCGAAATTTTATGTTGTTCACAAACTGCCACACCTCATTAGCATTTCAAGCTAAGTAAGGCCGTAGAACCATGATACTTTCCGAATGTACTTGTGACCAACAAGCAACTCGAGTCAAAGGTTTTTGTCAATCACACAGTTCGCGTTGTTGTGGTGATATCTTCTTGGAAAATTCCATCCCCAAACAGATACTTCTTTAAATCCAACCGAGATGCGAAATACCACTTTAAACTGATTTAGTTTTAAAATTTTTTTTACTGTAACGAAGTATTTTTTTTTAATTTTCATTTCCTGTTTCTCGCTCTCAGGGATTGAATTTTCAAAAAACAATGGAATACTTACTTTTAACAGAGAAGCCAAACACAAACTGTCATAGATTAAGACCTGAAAATCCTTTCACAATGAAATAATTTCATAAAAATCTCCATGGCCTATTCCACTCCATTAGGAGGGTTGAATTTCCAAAAGCATTCAAAAACATTTTTTTTTTATTTCTAACGGAGGAGTCAGATACCAGTTTTGAAACATTTACTTTTAAAACTGTTTTAGTAGTTCTTAATAATGATTCATTTTTCATAAAACTTTCACCGTTTTAGCCCCTCAGTACATGAATTTCAAAAAATGCTCTCAGACACACATACTGTTATTAATTTTTGACTGAAAAAGCAAATACCAATTTCGTAGTTATAGCTCCAAAAATGCCTCGTTAGTGACATTTTTTCAGAAAACTTTTGATCCTCTGTTTCACCCCCTTAGGAGCGGATTTCCGATAACCCTTCTTAAACGATGCCTGCAGTATAAGAGATACACCCTCTCCAAATTTCATGTTTCTACCTTTAGCGGTTTGGTCTGGGCGATGATGAATCAGTGAATCAGTATGGCCCTATTTCACCCCCTTAGGGGCTGAATTTTCAAAAACAATGAAACATGTTTTTAATTTCTAACCTAGAAGCCAATACTAACTTCCAAAAATTTAGCTTTATAAATGCTTTTACAATGAAATATTTACATGAAACATTTCAATGCCTGTTTCACATCTTTAGAAGTTGAATTTCGACAAACTGTGAAACGCGTATTTTTTTATATCTAAGAGAGAAGCCAAATACAAAGATTTTAGATTTAGCTTCAAATATATTCAGATAATGAAATATTTCCATAAAAACTTTCATACCTCATTTCACCCCCCCCCTAAGGGTTGAATCTCCGAAAACAGTGAAACTCATACTTTTTAATTTTTAACCAAGAAGCCAAATTCAGATTTTCATAGATTTAGCTTTAAAAATGCTTTAATAACGAATTAAAGCTAAACTCCTCCCGAACAGGCGATGAAGGCCCAACGGTACTGACCGGCCGCTATGTCATCCTCGGCTCATAGGCGTCACTGGATGCGGACACGTAGGCGCACGTGGTCAGCACACCACTCTCCCGGCCGTATGTCAGTTTCCGAGACAGGAGCCGCTACTTCTCAGTCAAGCAGCTCCTCAGTTTGACTCACAAGGGCTGAGTGCACCCCGCTTGCCAACAGCGCTCGGCAGACCCACCCAAGTGCTAGCCCAGCCCGACAGCGCTTAACTTAGGTGATCTGACAGGAACCGGTGTTACGACCGTGGCAGGGCCGTTGGCCATAACGAAATACTTTTGTAAAACATTTCAGTCACTATTTCATCAACCCCTTGAGGGTTAAATTTCCAAAAATGCTTAAACAGTTGTTTCTTTATTTCTGACCGAGAAAGCAATTAGCAATTTTCTTAGATCTGACTTCAAAATTGCCTTAATAGCAACATTTTCCAAAGAAATGTTCATCCCCTATTTCACGCTCTTAGGGGTGGACTATCAAAAAATCCATTCTTAAGCGACGCCTACAGTATAAGTTCAAGATCCTCTGCAAATTTCAAGTTTCTGTGCTTAATGGTTCGGGCTGCGATGAGTGAGTGAGTGAGTGAGTCAGTCAGTCAGTCCGGACATTTCCCTTTATATACACTACTGGCCATTAAAATTGCTACACCACGAAGATGACGTGCTACAGACGCGAAATTTAAGCGACAGGAAGAAGATGCTGTCGTTTGCAAGACAACAACCATCTGCACTCATAGTTCGACGACGTCTGCAGCAGCATGGACTATCAGCCCGGACACCATGGCTGCGGTTACCCTAGACGCTGCATCACAGGCAGCAGCTCCTGCGATGGTGTACTCAACGACGAATCTGGGTGCACCAATGGCAAAACGTCATTTTTTCGGATGAATCCAGATTCTGGTTACAGTATCATGATGGTCGGATCCGTGTTTGGCGACATCGCAGTGAACGCACATTGGAAGCGTGTATTCGTCATCGCCATACTTGCATATCTCCCGGCGTTATGGTATAGGGTGCCATTGGTTACACGTGTCGGTCACCTCTTGTTCGCTTTGACGGCACTTTGAAGAGTGGACGTCACATTTCAGATGTGTTGGCTCTACCCTTCATTCGATCCCTGTGAAACCCTACATTTCAGCAGGATAATGAACGACCGCATGTTGCAGGTCCTGTACGGGTCTTTCTGGATACAGAAAATGTTCGACTGCTGCCCTGGCCAACACATTCTCACACCAATTGAAAACGTCTGGTCAATGGTGGCCGAGCAACTGGCTCGTCATAATACGCCAGTCACTACTGTTGATGAACTGTAGTATCGTGTTGAAGCTGCATGGGCAGCTGTATCTGTACACGCCATCGAAGCTCCGTTTGACTCAATGCCCAGGCGTATCAAGGCCGTTATTACGGCCAGAGGTGGTTGTTCCGGGTACTGATTTCTCAGGATCTATACACCCACATTGCGTGAAAATGTAATCACATGTCAGTTCTAGTATAATATATTTGTCCAATGAATACCCGTTTATCATCTGCATTTCTTCTTGGTATAGCAATTTTAATGGCCAGTAGTGTACAAAAGTCCGTCCCATCGCCACAGCTGCCAGTTAACCTAAGGGAGGGAAGTTGTGTGTCTTTGAAGCGTATAAACTTTCTTCCGCGTATTATAGTATTTTTACTCTTTGTATATTGAGCTCTCTGGCACTGAGACTGGGATTCAGCCCAGCATTTACAGGAACGAGCTTCGTAAAGCACCTGAAACCTTACTACTATTCGATGTATCGGAGTGGATAATGGAGCGAGCAGTGTTTCTAAGTTCGTCTCATAGTCAAGTGAAATTAACCTCGTAAAAAACACACCAGTATGTTAAGTAACAAGAGAAAATCGTGATAGTCTTTAGCTTTAAATGTACATTAATTTCCTACACTGTACTTTGATATCGCTGCGCACACAGTCATTGAATTATTGTAAAGTTTACTATCTTTATGATTCTATGTGGTGTTAAAAATTAGTGCTTGTAAGTATCTGTTTTCACATTTAATGTAACTGGCTCAGCTAACCATGTTTTTTGTATTTAATAAAGCTTCTACACTCAAGTTCGCATTGTAAATAATATAATGATCAATATAATAAAAAGGTAAGCTCAACGTCTGTGATATATGTTACAACCGTTTAATTGCTTACACTGCAGTACAGTATAATCTTTGACATGTAATCTTTTTACATTTCCTTGAGGAAGACTGCCCATCTCCAAACAGCACAGTATGATGCATTCAGCCTACCAAGCGCAAGTCTCTCTAGATATACCATATGGACGGAAATTAGGAAGCGTCTGTGTGATACATAATGGACTTTTGCAAAGTCCAACATCTGGAAATACAGTTGATTACAGATGTGTGTAAGAGAACAGTGAATTTGTGCACCATACGATTAAGTCATAGGAATCGCATTTGCGTGAATGGCAGATCATATCCCCAGCGATTATTCAGGTTTACTCTGCTTTCTGCATTCATAGTGCCGTATGCCGTCGATGCCTTCGCAGTAGTGTCTGTGAACTCAAAGATAAGCTGGAGTAAATGGCGACTGGGGTCCTCTCCTCGATGCAGCGATGGTGCGTAGAGAACAATGTAATCATAACCCCACAGAAAACTGCACATATACTACTAAAAGGGCAATTTTCAATCTGCAGTTAAATATCGTATCCGTTACCAGACAGTCACACGATACGTTCGCACAAAAGACCAAACAACATTATGCACGAAACTGCCCTCGCGTCAACAGCTAACTACAAGCTACCGCTGCGCGCGTTGAGGATCACTCAAGATGCCATTTTCACCTCCATAATAGGCTATGCAACAGGTCCTACCGAGCGAAGTGGCTCAGTGGCTAGCACACTGGACTTGCATTATGGAGGACGACGGTTCAGACCCGAGCCCGGCCATCCTGATATAGGTTTTCCGTGACTTCCCAAAAGCGCTTCAGGCAAATGTCGGGATAGTTCCTTTGAAAGGGCACAGCAAACTTCTTTCCCCATTCTTCAATAATTCGACGAGACCGATGACCTCGCTGTTTGGACCCCTCCACCAAATCAGCAAACAAAGCAGCAAGTGTCTGGGCGTCCAGACTGCAGTGCACGTAAAACAGGCGGAGGCAAATCACTCAAAAGAGCACAGAGAGATGTGCTACTCAGACTCACTGTGGCCTTTGGTAAAATGCCAACCGATTCTCCACTGGTGATCCTCGGAATATGCCCGGTAGACATTACGGTGAGATGAAGTGCAACCTCCTACTGTTTACGGAAGGGGAATTAAACAAAAACCCAACAAATCTCAGAGCAGACCAAAGAATAACAAATCCTGAACTGCAAAGTGGGTACACGGTAGAGCGACGGAGCAACAATAAAATCGGCCTAAGAGTTAAGCCGCTTAACCTTACTGAGGGCGCGGTACATTACGTAAAGGGACATTGCTTATATCCAATTCACCTGTACAGATTCAACAAGTAAGACAATAATATCTGCCAGTGTCGTCTTAAGGGAAAATCCGACCACATTATTTTTAATTGTGACGCCTCTAACGTAACTAGGGAACCAACACATATCAAACAACCAATATGTGAACTTTTAAGATAATGATGGATAATACTAGAAAATATCACAGACATCATTTCCCGGAATGAAAAAAAAAAAAAAATAAAAATTGTACGAAATGACAAACCCTCATACCATCAACGTACAAATGTGAATGTTAATAACGAAGTGCCACCAGCGTTGTTGTGAATGCGAGTGCTGCGTTTCGGGATGTGTATGCGTATAGCTAGGATCACCCGGAGTGCCATATCAGCCCCACGTCGACATAACATAAAGTTCCGCCTCGGCGGCTGTGACAAAGAATGGCGCGTCGGAGCTACCTGCATAACACATGAAGTGACAATTCGGTGCCGTAAATAGTAACAAATTTAGAAGTCTATAGTACTCGTCCTAACTGTCAGTCTCTGCTCGTAGTCCTCTTACAATGAAGCACCAAACAAACTGGTATGGGCATGCATATTCAAATATAGAGATACGTAAACAGGCAGAATACGGCGCTGCGATCGACAAAGCCTATATAAGACAACAAGTATCTTGCGCAGCTGTTCGATCGGTTACTGCTACTAAAATGGCAGATTATCAGGATTTAAGTGAGTTTGGTTCAAATGGCTCTGAGCACTATGGGACTTAACTTCTGAGGTCATCAGTCCCCCAGAACTTAGAACTACTTAAGCCTAACTAACCTAAGGACATCACACACATCCATGACCGAGGCAGGATTCGAACCTGCGACCGTAGCGATCACGCGGTTCCAGACTGTAGCGCCTAGAACCGCTCGGCCACTCCAGCCGGCTAAGTGAGTTTGAACGTGGTGTTATAGTGGGCGCACGAGCGATGGAACACAGCATCTCCGAGGTAGCCATGAAACGGGGATTTTCCAGTTCGACCATTTCACGAGTATACCATGAATATAAGGAATCCGGTAAAACATGAAATCTCATACATCGCTGCGGCCGGAAAAAGTTCCTGCAAGAACGGGACCTACGACGACTGAAGAGAATCGTTCAACGTGACAGAGGTGCAACCCTTCCGCAAACTGCTGCAGATTTCAATGCTCGGTCATTATTCAACGAAAGATTATCAATGTGGGCTTCAGGAGCCCAAGCCCCACTCGTGTACCCTTGATAACTGCACGACATGAAGTTTTACGCCTTGCCTGGGCCGGTCAACAGCAACACTGGACTGTTGATGACTGGAAATATGCTGCCTGGTCGGACGAATCTCGTTCCAAATTGTATCGAGGAGATGGACGTGTGCGGCTACAGAGACAATCTCATGAATCCATGGAACGTGCATGCCATCAGGAGACTGTTCAAGCTGGTAGAGGCCCTGTAATGGTGTGGGGCGCTTGCAGTTGGAGTAATGTGAGACCCCTGATACGTCTAGATACTACTCTGACAAGTGACTTATGTACATAAGCATCCTGTCTGATTACCTGCATCCATTCATGCCCATTGTGTATTCAGACGGTCTTGGGCAATTCCAGCAGGTCAATGTGACACACCACACGCCCAGAATTGCTACAGAGTGGCTCTAGAAACACTCTTCTGAGTTTAAAGACTTTCGCTGGCTCACAAACTTCCCAGACATGAACGTTATTGAGCATATCTGGGATGCTTTGCAAAGTGCTGTTCTGAAGATATCTCCACCCCCTCGTACTCTTACGGATTTATGGACAGCCCTGTAGGATTCACGATGTCAATGTCTTCCAGTACTACTTCAGACATTAGTCGAGTCCACGCCATGTCGTGTTGCGGCACTTCTGTGCAATCGCGGTAGGCCTACACGATATTAAGCCCATGTAGCATTTTCTTTGGCTCTTCAGTGTATTTAGATCCTAGTGTAAAATGGCTCGTACTATTAAATGTTATGTGTGCATTAGTCAGTTTTCTTTTTAAACTTTCATTTTCTCTATACCCAATACATGTGCGTATGCCACCCGTCTAAAAAGTTTCGAGACTCATTTTACCAAATAACACTAAATAACTACATCTATTTCCAGTCAGAGCATGTGCTCAGTGTAACGTCCCTGTCGTCGACGGTATGTTAAACTCTAATATTTCGCCCTATACGACAAATATGCTGGGAAATTTCATTCTTCCAATAAACAGTGAAACGGCTAAAGATGAATCAACTTATTGTACAGCTACCGTAAGTGACAACTACTGAGGTGAAATAAACTATTAAATAAAGCGTAAGAATGTTGTAATCCCTTCTTACATATATTTTTTTTATTATTTGTCAGTGTAATATGGTAACGTTAAATTGATTTTCTATAGTTTGAGAGTTCTGTTAGTTTCTGCTAACACTAAGAAAGATTTCGGGCTAATTCTTTATTTTTTGTTGGTTTCGTGACGGGCACGCAGTGGATTCCCTAATGGGTGTCTTTTTTCCGCCCTTGTCTCTGCGTTGGTAAAGGGAGGTTAGCCTTAAAGTTCTTCCTCCAGTTAGAGAGGATTTTGTCCTACTGTTCCATGTAACGTTTCCAATTTCGTTTTGTTTCCTTTTGTTAATTCTTTACTGCCGTTAGGTTGCTTACTCAAACAGAATCAGCGAATCATATGCTGTGTTGGGGCAGCGGTTCAGACAAAAATTCGGCTTCTGGTCCCCATGTCTCGTGCACCGCCAATGACTGCTTCCCAGCGCCTCTCCGCGCCACGCAGGAAGAAGAAGGGCCTTAGGCCTTAGGGAGACAAGAAATGGGCATTTTCGGACACTGTTGTGGATGAGTATCGTGTGCTGAAAATACCACTAAGTTACACCATTTGCGATGAAGTTTCAGTTATGAATTTGTTTATGTTGATGGTATCAGCTTCATTAGCTCCCCCTTTTTGCAATGAATCGTCTGATGTTAATTTTGTGTGTGAAATTT
This sequence comes from Schistocerca piceifrons, assembly GCF_021461385.2. Lineage (NCBI taxonomy): Eukaryota > Metazoa > Arthropoda > Insecta > Orthoptera > Acrididae > Schistocerca > Schistocerca piceifrons. The sequence continues at coordinate 912,899,145 of NC_060140.1, read as the reverse complement.
TGATGAGGAATCCAGTAATGCAGGTTACAAGCCGTGGACGTGTTCTTTGGGCCATGCTGCACCCTCAGTGTTAATCGTACAAATTAGCGTTAATCTCAACGTTCACATGTAACCCCAACCTTCAAAATATCGGTTACATTTAATTTACTTCTCTTGCAAATATTTTCAAGTGAATTACTAAGTCCATTTCTAACCGTTGTATCAACCTATTACCCCATATGTGTAGTTTGAGTTCCATGAAGCTCTTAATCGCTTTCCCTCTTGCTGCTTGTTCATAATTCAGTCCGTTTACCGTAACGACAAGGCATGTGGTGATATTTGTTAACGTGTGTGCTTTACTTGAGTCAGAAGGCGCAGCTATCCCCTTTCTCCTTGTCCCCCCCTCCCTTTCTTCTTAGCTCGCTCTTCCATAGACGGTGTGTGCTACATTGTCCAGATTCCTGGAGCTATTTTTTTATTGGTAATGTATGACACAGGACAAGGATCTCTCACGTTGACATTTCCTCGGATCTTATTCCCGCCATTACTTACGCCATTTTAACGAATCTGGTACGGCATGTGCAGTGTATTTCGTCCAGTCCTCTTTAAAGAAGGACTTCATTTTCCAATCATTAATTTCTTAGCCCCTTTTCGTACATTTCTTCTTCTCCCGTATATGAGTAATAAATTTTATAGTGATGCTTATTTCTCCCTTCTTCAGAAAATTTAGGCACTAATCATCGAGTGGATCAATCCCAAAAGAAATAACCTCTAACGCCGGTGAAGGCCAAGATGATTTTGTCTTACTTGAATAAACTCCTCGCCGATACAAACGGAGACCGATTCCTTTGCGCAGATTCCGTGAATGAAAATTTAATCTGAATTATGGCCTGGTTCTCCGTTGTCCATTGCACGTAAGAGAGAATGAATAACTACTACACGTAGGTAGAGAACAGGGGCTAAGATGTATGTCTTGTATCACCAGTTAATTTTCATAGAAGATGAGTTCGATATAAAGTCGGAACATTTTCTACGAGGCTGTCATTTATACTAAACGTGTAGTTGACTGTGGCTATTGTTGAATGTTGACGGGCTGTTGCCAGGTAACAGCACTCCAATCAGCTACATTCGGCCGTTGGAGGGACCCTGGAAGAATCAGTATACTGCGCTGCACTGGGCAGAACATTAGCAAGCAAGACACCACATCGTCGCACAGTTACTTTCAAGATACAGCGACGGATGTGGAACACTAGAACGGTATGCATTCAGCCTTTTCTGGTATTTTCAGTTAAGCCAGAAGCATGTCTTGAGAAGCATGACTTCGTTATTGCTATGTCGTCACTCAAGGACTATGAGAATATGTATAACACCTTTCTAATGGTTAAAGTTATAGTTAAGTGCGTAATTTCCAAGTTCACTTGCAAGCCATATATATGAAGCGTGGGACAGTCACGGCGCCACATATCGATCAGTCACTATTTTTGTTTACAGCAAACCGATATCTGGCGCCATGGCGTCCGCTTGTTCAATGTATATCGCTTGGGAATCAGAACTTCCCTTAGCAGATAGGAACGAAGTGAGCATGTTAGGCATGTAAGTCTTCCTTTACCATTTAGAGTCTTTCCATCCTATAACTTCTCTTTGCCTTTTGTCTGCTACTATTTTCGAAAGCGTGTTCCCATCCGTTTTTGAACGTGATCCACATAGTCAATCTTCAAAATATACTTTTCACCATAAGGTTGACTTTCCATGACTAATTTGAAGGCCTTCGAATCACCATACCCCAAGTACTCAGTGTAGCACACACCTCTTTCCTGCTGTGAGCGTCTAAACACAAACAACTGCCGCTGCCTCTATGCTCCCACTAGTTCCCTCATAATTCTTGGCACAATTTGTTTAATGACTTTCAATTTTTTCACTGTCAACTGATTTATACTGATGGCAGTATTTAGTTAGCACTTCGATATCTAAAATTTTACCTGTGTTTACACTAGTGGCAGTTGCAACTGCATTTTTAAATGTGTGGCCTCTCTTTTGCCACGTAGCATCAACTGCCACAGATAAGTCTGTCGTGTTATTTAATTCTACTACTTCTTTAGCAGCGGCTTTCATAGAAGCAACAGCAACAGATTTGACACATTCACGAATTACTTCTGTGTACTTACTTGATCTGGTTGGTGGGTTTGACAAGTTCAGCGTCGTACGTAGTACTTGAGCTGCAGTCAATCCTTTACCTATGCAACTCATTCCATACAAGAATCTAACATTGTTCTTAAACAATTCGTTCTAGCACTTTTGAGAAGTCCAAGATGACGTAGAGAGCCTGGTAACTTTGCACTGACCAGCAAGTTTGTTAGCTAGTCCAGTCCTTGCAGATGTGTCCTCAACGCTGCTAATTTGCCCACCTTACATGATACAAGATCATGTAAAACTTGTCTTAACGTACTCAAATCTAATAAAACATAACCTACACTGCTTTACATGATTGGTACAACAAAGCAAAGTAAATGCTGTCGAACAAGTGACTTCTTTAGCATACTAATCCGTACAATGATTGAGCCAAATGAAGATAAAACTTAACAAAAGTTACTCAATCTTCTAAGTTAAAGCAACATCTAAGATAATAAAATAAGTCGCAAACTAGCACAAAAGTCACTATTTAAGAACATAAATTCAACTTGAGTCCTTAAAAGCTATGATTTATGAAAAAAGGAAGAAAGATAAATGCAAAATTTGTGATTCAGGCTAAATAATGGAGTAAAATGTCTCGTTTTTTCGGATATAACTTGTTGCCAATATCCTTTATGGTAACGTCTCAGTTATTAGAATATTGTCAGAAAATAGAATATAAAATGTGCTTTGTCCTCTCTTAGATGTAAGTTGAGAACAGAAACTTAGGCTATGTTATCTGTTTCTCAGAGATATGGAGGCTTCATGAAAGGCAGCCTACAAGCTGTAGTGAATCATCCCCTTTCCTTTTGTAATTAAAAATTAATGGAAAAGTGAATTCCCACCCCTACTTCTAATGATATAGTGAACGTATCTACAGACGCTCACATTGGTGCCTACGATTGTGATGAAATATTGGAGTGCTGTAGAGTGAATCATTTTGTGTATTTCTCTTTCAGGTAGAAGACTGAAAAATTTATGAAAAAAATAATTGTTTTGTAATTATCGAAAACTTTATTTCATTTTTCTGTGCAGTTTATGTAAATGATTTGTAAAAGTCCATTATATCATGCTTTTGTGTGTGTATATATGCATGGTTATTTTGCATATATAGTATTAAGGAATGTTCTAAAAATCAATTTCATTTAAGAGGTCAGCTAGAATAACATAATTTGTTTCTAATATTTAATTTTGTTCAGAAATAAAATTTTTCACGAAAATAAGTAGGGGGTGATGTAGCGAAACAAGAGCTGTATCGTTTGCGAGAGAGAGAGCGAGTGTGCCGGGACTATCCCCAGTTCACTGCTTCTAAAGCCGCGTCACCACAACGCGTCTGTGCGTAGCACACAAGTATTGCATCGTAATTAAGAATAAAATTAAAAGTTAGTTACTTTTTCAAACTTTGTCAACAGATACTTTAATGTAATAATATTTAAACTCTCAGGTCTTAGATTCATTAGATCAATATTTTTGCTAAATACATCGTTCTAAGAAAAAAATAAATGGCGCTAAATAATAAAGCTAGGAAGCCAAAAATTGGTTATAATGTGCAGATGTATGTCAAAATTAACTGGTGCAAGTCTCAAAGTGGGCGCTGTGGGTAAAAATAAATAATAATTGGAGGGAATTGGAATTGTTGTAAATATTGTCCGGTGTCATTTACGAGAGCCTGGCAACTATTTTTGTGGTCAGCCAGTAAGCAATGGAGAACATATTGAACATACTTTCCAGTGTGAAAGTCCACATTCTTGTCCAGACCACTGAAAGAAATGTTTCTGTTCTCTATTTGCACGGAGGGATCAGGACTATGATGAAAGTTTTAGAGCTCTAATTGATACATATATTTGGTTAAGTTTCACATGCACAACATGTAATATTCATTATGTTCATATTGACAGTAAATCTCTTTATCCTAAACAGCACTAGGAGCAATTCAGAGGCAACCTCTACGGTAAGTTCCCACCAAATTGTCTTTCGCCCTGACTACTGATAATCAAAATAAATGCTCACCACAAAAGTGGAAAATAATTGTCACCATTTTCCACGTGGATTTGTAAATATCACGGGTGGCACACTAACAGTTACTTTAACGAAATCTAAGCGATCCAGGACGGTGTACAGTCCTTGCGAGTTCAGTATTGTTACTGAAAATAAGCGTTTTGTAACAGCCTGTCTCTGTCTGACGTCATCTGAGGCAGCGCGCACTCCGGCGTTTGACTGACGCGGATCTTACAGTGGCTGGGTGCGAAGTGAAGCCTAGTCTTGTCTTTTTTTCTTTATTGTTATTTTAAGACCTGTACAACAGGCAGGCTGTCAGCAGCATGCTACGCTGCTCTTCAGCCATAGAATAGACAATGAGAAAACAACAGAAAGAATACACATAAGTTACATAACGGTGGGTGATAAAACAGTAGACACATAAATACAAACACGGAGCCATTCACACTCGACGATAATCCACGCTACAAACTGTTGACACGACGCACAAACACTGAAGATGTCGATGGCACAGGTGAACGATGGAGTGTGACGGTGAACACTGAACACTAAACACGACGGCACACACGAGACACTAATGGCGATGATCTCCAGTGCGCGAATGTCCACATAGGGTGTGCGAGTCCGGGGACCTGCCAAGAGGGGTAGAAGGGTGAGGGGGGGGGAAGAGGGGAGAGCAAAGATGCCAATGGGAGAGGAGATGGGAGGAGGAGTAGAGGGACAGGGGAGGGGAAGCCCGGGGGAGGAGTGGGGGGAAATGGAGGAGGGACGGAAGGGGGAGAGGAGGGTGCCCAAAGGAACAAACACAGGAAGGGGGAGGGAGGATCAAAGTTGGTAGGAGGGGGAGATGGAGGGGAGGAGGGCATCATCAGGGAGGGGAAGCTGGCGGAAGCCACCTTGGGAGAGGGTAAGGAGGGTGGAGAGATGGAGAGCAGGCGGGACATGGGAATACAGGCGCAGCAGCATGCGGGGATGGGAGAGGATGGGGGAGACAAGCGGGTGAGGAGGATTGAGTTTACAGGAGATGTAGAGGATCCGTATCCCTTCAAGGAGAAGGAGAAGGTGGGGGAACGGAATGAGGTTGGACAGGATCCGCGTGGGGGAGGGGAGACGGATGCGATAGGTGAGGCAGAGAGCATGGCGTTCAATGATCTGAAGGGATTTGTAAAAGGTAGGGGGGGGGGGGGCGGAGATCCAGGCAGGATAGGCGTAACAGAGGATAGGGCGGATGAGGGATTTATAGGTGTGGAGGATGGTGGAGGGGTCCAGGCCCCTCGTACGGCCGGAAAGGAGCTTGAGGAGACGGAGTCGGGAGCATGCCTTGGCTTGGATTGTCCGGAGATGGGGGGTCCAGGAGAGGCGACGGTCGAGGGTGACGCCAAGGTACTTAAGGGTGGGGGTGAGGGCGATAGGAGGGCCATAGATGGTTAGATAGAAATCAAGGAGGCGGATGGAAGGGGTGGTTTTGCCTACAATGATCGCCTGGCCTAGTCTTGCCTCTCAGGCTGTATTTATGTATGTGGTGCAGTGGACAGCCAAGGGAACACCTGCTGTCATCCGCCTTATGCACACGCCAGCAATATCTAAACGGCGGTTTTGTCACACGCACAATATTTAATAACCAAGTTATAAATCAATTTAGAATCTTCATATTTTTTTGCATATATGTGGTCGAGTTGGTTGAGCTCACAGAAACAGTTTTAAGCCGCTTGCATTAAATCTTTGCCTTCTGCAAATTCTAGAACGGAAGTGACAGTAGATCGTTACCTCTGAACAATAACCTTAAGAGACCATGTATCGGTTGTTATTAACGTCACGGTCCTAAAACTTGTTATAGCTCTATTATTTAATAGGGTTTATCATGTGATGTAACTAAAACTTTCTAGCATTAATATAACATATACTTGGTCTACTGCACTTAGGGACGATTTAGTTTCAAATTTAGTTTTCATTAAATTACTCGAAAACTATTAAAGGTAGCTTAATGGGGTCATGTAGTTATTATTTTTAGGTTGAACTCAGTCGCCAAACCCTTGTAGAATCTTATTGGACTTCAATTAGCCTCTGGTGCTTTGTTCTATTTTAAGCATTTCAGCTATTTCTCAATGTCACTATTCTATTTCATTGATCTTTGCAGTGGTACGAGAACTAAATTGGGAAATACTCCTGGTTGTTGCGAGTAAAGGAAGATTTGAAAACGAAGTTCTGCTTTGCTATTCATAATTGCAGTTCCCGTCTCCCCCATAGGTCTGTGGACACTAATTTTGGTATCATTAACAGCCTTTACATATGACCAATTTCTATTTGGGTTTTGTAAGAGATTTTTTGATCATATTCTGCGACGTTAGTCGTTGAAAGCTTCTTGTATTACCATGTTGACAGACAACACATTTTATGCGGCATCCCTCCATGAATTGCTCTATGGTTTTTTTTATGACTGTTATTGACTAGGTTCTGTTTCTATACAAGTTCCCTTGTAGTGACTGTATATTATGAAGACTCTCTCCCACCATGAGCTGGTCAAGTCCATGGTCAACTAACTATTCTTCATCCAACTTCACGTCCCTTCGTAAGTGCTCCGTCAGACAGTTGAAGAATCTTATTCGGCACACCAGTGTCGCAAGCGTCTCATTGAAGCTGAAAGCAGTCGCTGCTGGGTGATTATTTGGCGATTAATAACATTATCTTAGCTTACATTGAAAGGTGTTTGCTGTAGACTTCTTCATGTTCTCGTCACCTATATTATCTTTCTTCAAGATCTACAATATTTATTTTAAAATTATCGCTGAAATATTAAGCTATTCAGCTACATTACGTCTCGATTATAGTACGTTCATAAGCACTTTGCGTGACCCCTGCATCGGAAAACTGGTCTTTGGCATCCTTTGGCTCTCAGCCAATCACACGACTTGGCGGTATTTTTTCTCACGTGCTCCTGATTCTAAAAGGAAGTCAGGCAGTTTTTTCCCAGTCTTCCTCTGGTAACGTCGAATGGTGTTGCTTAGTTATGAGACCTGCTTTGCACTGGAACCATATTTGGACAATATATTGCTTTGATGAACTTATTTTCTTGGGTGCTAGCCCCAATGTTGAATAACGGTGCGATGCATCAGATTACCGGTAAGACAGTTCTAAGCAATTTATTGTGACGAAGTTTGTGTTATTGAATGAGCTATATATTAGGCCGCGATTGACTATTACGGTGCCCACGGCTTATTACAAATGCGTTATACGGTGTCCCTCCTAAGAGCCGTCCGGCGCATTTTCTCTGTTTTTCGTCAGATAATACAAATTTTATCTTTATAATGTACGGTAGAGAGTGTCCAAATTAGTCAACTGCGATATTTGTTTCAACAGTATGTATTACAGTGTCATTTTAAAAACGAAGCGACAACACCGCCATGGCCCACGCTGACTGCTACCGTCATCAGTCATCAGAATAAACAGTACTGCATATATATACAGTAGTGCCAAAGAAACTGGTATATGCATGCGCATTCAAATACAGAGATATGTACACACGCAGAATGCGGCGCTGCTGTCGGCACCGTCAATACAAGTGCCTGGCGCAGTTGTTAGATCGGTTACTGTTGCTACAATGGCAGATCATCAGGATTTAACGTGGTGTTATAGTCGGCGCACGAATTATGGGACGCAGCATCTCCAAGGTAGCGATGATATGGGAATTTTACCGTACGACCGTTTCACGAGTGTACCGCGAATATCAGGAATCCGGTAAAGCATCAAATCACCCATGTCGATGCGGCCGGAAAAAGATCCTGCGAGAACTGGACCAACGACGACCGAAGAGAACCGTTCGACGTGACGGAAGTGCAACTCCCCCGCAAATTGTTGTAGATTTCAATGCTGGCACATTAACAATTGTAAGGTACAAATCATTGAAGGAAACATCATCGATATGGGCTTTCGGAGCCGAAGGCCCATTCGTGTACCCTTGATGATTGCACGATACAAAGCTTTACGCCTCACCTGGTTCCGTTAATACTGACATTTGATGACTAGAAATATGTTACCTGGACTGACGAGTCTCGTTTCCAATTGTATCGAGCGGATGGAGCTGTACTGGTTTGGAGGCAACCTCATGAATCCATGGCCCTGTGTGTCAGCAGGGGACTGTTCAAGCTGGTGGAGGCCTTGCAATGGTGTGGGGCGTGTGCAGTTGGAGTGATGTGGATCCCTGATAAGTTTAGGTGCGGTTCTGACAGTTGAGACGTACATAAGCATCCTGTCTGATCACCTGCATCCATCCGCGTCCATTGTGAATTCCGACGGACTTGGGCAATTCCAGCAGGACAATGCGACATCCCAGACGTCCAGAATTCCAGAATTGCTGCAGAGTGGCTCCAGAAACATTCTTTTGAGTTTATACACTTCCGCTGGTCACCAAACTTTCCTGGCATGAAAATTATTGAGCATATCCGGCCTGTCTTGCAACGTGCTGTTTAGAAGAGATCTTCACCCCTTAGTACTCTTACGGATTTATGGACAGCCCTGCAGGATTCATGGTGTCAGTTCCCTCCAGCACTACTTCAGACATTAGTCGAGTCCATGCCACGTTGTGTTTTGGCATTTCTGCGTTCTCGCAGGGGCCCTACGTGATATTAGAGAGGTGTACCAGTTTGTTTGGCTCTTTAGTGTAAATCAGAAGTTGAGGTGAAGTTTCATAACCCTTATTTGAAAACAGTTACAAAAGAGTGCTCGAAATTATTCCCTTGTGCTTGAATGCACGCCGTGCAACGACGCTGGAATGACTCTCGCACTCTTTCAAACACTCCCGTAAAAGTGGAAGTTGCATCGGAGGCTGCCGTAATAGGCCTCAGGGGTTGTTTCATGGGCAACAGATTTTAGGTGACTCCAGAAGAAAAAATCAATGGGCCTGAAGGCCATCCCACACGTCGACTCCTCCCTATCCAGTTCTCATCAAAGGTTTCATCCAAACGCATTCACATTGCATGTGCGAAGCGCACAGATGCACCATCGTGTTGGTACCACATTCACTGTCGCACGTTGAGTGGAACATGTTCCAACAACACTGGCCTAGTTTCTCGTAAAAAGATCTATGCGTCTATTTGCTTTCAGTTGCCGGGAGAAATGTAGGGACCGACCAGATTATAGTCTACCAAGTCGGCCAAAATGTGGACAGCGAAGCGATCTGGGTTACATCGAAAAAAGTCAGGGTGCGGATTTTCCCGTGCCCACATGTGTTGATTGTCGCTGTTGAACATATCATCTCGTGTAAAGGACGCCCCATCCGTAAGAAGTACACGATTCGGAAAGTCCGGAAGAATGGCACACCTTTGCAAAAACCACTGCTAAAATTCAATTCGACGTGGAAAATCGTCTGAATTAAGGGCCCGAACTTTCTGTAGGCAATAGGGCGGCAAATTGTCTTCGTTCGACACATGCCAGATTGTGGGATGGCTCACACCTACTTTCCGTGCAACACGCCCCGAGCTTGATGAGGGTGTGTTTTTCAGCAGTGCCAACGAGTCTTCCTCACGCCCTGGACCGCGTCTGTCAGGTCTTCGCACATGTAACACAACATGAATACACCGGGTTTCGAAGTAGGCCTTAAATGCACATGTGCCATTACGAGGATGTCCCAGTGGGAGCCGGCTGGTGTGGCCGAGCGGTTCTAGGCGCTTCAGTCTGGAACCGCGTGACCACTCCGATCGCAGGCTCGAATCCTTTCTCGGACTTGGGTGTGTGTGATGTCCATAGGTTAGTTAGGTTTAAGTAGTTCCTAGTTCTAGGGGACTGATGGCCTCAGATGTTAAGTCCCATAGTACTCAGAGCCATTTGAACCATTTGAACCCAGTGGGATACATACCTCAAGTGAACCTGTCTCTCGTGTGGACCTACATCTACATCTACATCTACATTTATACTCCGCAAGTCACCCAACGGTGTGTGGGGGAGGGCACTTTACGTGCCACTGTCATTATTTCCCTTTCCTGTTCCAGTCGCGTATGGTTTGCGGGAAGAACGACTGCCGGAAAGCCTCCGTACGCGCTCGAATCTCTCTAATTTTACATTCGTGATCTCCTCGGGAGGTATAAGTAGGGGGAAGCAATATATTCGATACCTCATCCAGAAACGCACTCCCTCGAAAGCTGGACAGCAAGCTACACTGCGATGCAGAGCGCCTCTCTTACAGAGTCTGCCACTTGAGTTTGCTAAACATCTCCATAACGCTATCACGCTTACCAAATAACCTTGTGACGAAACGCGCCGCTCTTCTTTGGATCTTCTTTATCTCCTCTGTCAACCCGACCTGGTACGGATCCCACACTGATGAGCAATACTCAAGTATATGTCGAACGAGTGTTTTGTAAGCCACCTCCTTTGTTGATGGACTACATTTTCTAAGGACTCTCCCAATGAATCTCAACCTGGCACCCGCCTTACCAATAATTAATTTTATTTGATCATTCCACTTCAAATCGTTCCGCACGCATACTCCCAGATATTTTACAGAAGTAACTGCTACCAGTGTTTGTTCCGCTATCATATAATCATACAATAAAGAACCCTTCTTTCGATGTATTCGCAATACATTACATTACATACCTATGATGGTTGTTACTAAATATGCATGGATTTGGCACTCGACGGTTCAGAAACCGACGAACATACGAATTTTGGGCAGCGTGAGCATTTCCATTTCAAGCACAATGCATGCCTGCCCTTTTTTCCCCAAAATTAGAGTTCCATTCCCTGTCTGCTCCCAACAGTAACAAAAATTAGAGTGTCCCCATTTGATGATAAACTGGCGCAGGGCGCAGATTCGGCAGTGTACACAGGCGCCGCCTGCTATGCAATACCTATCAAAAAGGCGTTTTCACAGCCAAATGGAACGCGTTCACGTCCTAGTAAGAGACGGAAAACTCGTAATTTCATCCCGCTTGGAACATTCGCTATTACGTCGACCACAGCGTTTGAAAATAAAGGTCATAAAACTTCAAAACGACGTCTCTTTTACCCTGATGTAAAAAATACGTTGAAATAGTTGCCCTGCGGACCTGCTACCATGACGGCTAGGATGGCATGTTGTGTGCCTACCCTCTTGGCGGCGCATGACGCTTTTCAACGATGCCTGGAGCCTTATGCTGGAGGATGTGGACATGGGTTGTAATGCTTGTTATGGAATATGGTTGTTATGACCCATTCCACCAGTATATACCATCTGGCGACGAGACACACAGTAACTGCTTGCTGTGCGTAGCAATATTGTGAACAACAGTCCCGACAACACATAATTTTCATATTCCGCTCGACATGTCTTGTTCCCCCAAGGCCGGCCGGAGTGGCCGTGCGGTTATAGGCGCTACAGTCTGGAATCGAGTGACCACTACGGTCGCAGGTTCGAATCCTGCCTCGGGCATGGATGTCTGTGATGTCCTTAGGTTAGTTAGGTTTAAGTAGTTCTAAGTTCTAGGCGACTGATGACCTCAGAAGTCGCATAGTGCTTAGAGCCATTTGAACCATTTGTTTTCCCACGAACACCCATGTCCGATTTAACAAGATGAGAGCAACTCGTTGTATCTGTAAAATTCTCGCCCACGCCAATTTTCACCTGCTCAGTTCCATCTAGAACTACATAAGGTGAGTGGCTAAGAGTAACGTAAAGGGTTATCCCATTTGAAGTTGTGGCTCGTGTGACGTTCGAATAATGTCGCTAGACGAGGCGTATAGACAGACATCCGAGTGTTTGTTACAGACAGGTGTTTAGTGGACATGGCAGCACATAGCTAGTTAATCGGCTTAGAAGGGGGCAATAATCCTTGCAAGACGTATCGGTCGTGGTATATCGTATTCCAGAGTTCATCAGTGTCTACGGTGTATAACAGAGGGGCCTCAAATATCGAGAAATGCCCCAAAAGTGGATGACAAATGCTGATCATGTAAAAGCACGAGATGACGTACCTCGCAGCAGGTGCAGCGGCTGGTCCAGTCGACCGTACACATCACTCCGCTGGGCTACCCTGTTTTCGCTCTTGCATTATCCGATGAGATACGGTAGTCCAAATAGCGAAAAATTAGAAATCATTTCATACGTTAGATCTTATCAGATAATTAACCTTGATCTTAGAACACACCGTGACTGACAGCTGTGTTACCTTCCCTCAAAATACATTTTTTTGTTTCCAACGTTTACTTACATGCAGGGTTCCTGTTTCACGCATTCGGCGATCCACAGTACCAAACGATGCGTGAGAAGGGAAAACACACAGTGGGAAACATTCTGCGCAGATACATCTTGCTGCAAGCTCACTGGAATTAGCTGCACCATAACAGAGATGCATGGGTGCTATCTCGTTAAATGTAAACCGATTAATCGTAGTGATGTATTACCACTATCGTTACACGTGCGGCGAGGCATGTCATATGGTGACGTCACTCATTAAAAATTTATTATCCCATTTCGGAGTATTCCCTGACATTTGGGGACCGATGTATATTACATTAAATTAGTTGTCTTAGCATCATCTATATTGCTTCTGGAGTTTTTAAACGTTAATAAGTATTATGAATGCTTGTAAAGTGTATAAAAACTGGGTAATCTTTTGGATTTTGTTTAAGAAACAAGTGACAGAAAAAACTTATCTTCCTGTATCACTCTCTTTTTTCCCCACGCTTCCTGATAAGACGAGTATGATAAAGCGGCGACACTTTAGTTTTTATTTCATTTACATCTACATGAATACTCTGCAAATCACATTTAAGTGCCTGGCAGAGGGTTCCTCGAACCACCTTCATAACTCTGTATTATTCCAATCTCGTATAGCACGTGGAAAGAAAGAACACCTGTATTTTTCCGCACGAGCTCTGATTTCCCTTATTTTATCTTGGTGATCGTTCCTCCCTATGTAAGTCGGTGTCAAAAAAATATTTCCGCACTCGGAGGAGAAAGTTGGTGATTGGAATTTCGTGAGAAGATTCCGTCGCAACGGAAAACGCCTTCCTTTTAATGATGTCCACCCCAAATCATTTCTGTGACACTCTCTCTCATATTTCTTCGATTAATAACACAATCTTGAGAGAACAGACGTTTTTATTCAGTATTATCATGATTCCTTGCCCTAAAATTGACTTCCAGGTATTTTTACAACTTTCGTGATGGTGAGCGACGATTCAAGCAGGACGATGCTAATACGGCGATGCCATTGATCGGCCACCATTACAGTAGCGTTAAATGCATATCGCACGGTCAATAACAGAACCTGCATTCATTCTAAATTTGTTACTCATCCGATGTCTTATAAAGAGTTATTGCACTTAATTTTTTCTATTTTTCGCAGGTACATGTCTGCATCCCTGATACACATTCAAATCCGGGCGCCACAGTGGTGTAGCAAGCCACTAGAAAAGTCAAAACACAGTGGTGCAGCTCATTGATAAAGTGGAGTACCGTGCGACAGTTTTTTCTCAGCATTTGGAGGGGAACAACACTGCTACAATAAATACTCACTCTTTCAAAGTATATGGGAACCACGCATATCATATGACACTGTCGTAATGTCGCGCATGCGGTTGCAGCGTGGTCAAATAAGTTCGTGTGACGAAGAAACATGTGGAAGACGGTACCACTATGAGGAACAGGGCATCGCAGGAGAATTGGAAGCCCTGGCACCCAAAGACCGGTGACTCATATAATCTAGGTGTTCGTGCAAAAAGTGACAATAAGTCGTAGATCAATTCGTGATAACTCGCACGACATTTCAAATATGACACGGTCCTGCTCACAGGCTACCGCAACTTCTCACACCCAATCAAAAAAGGCGTCGAACTGAGGCCGCAGTAAGAGCGTTGCAATCGTGTCAGCCAATCGAGATGACTTCTTTAGTCACCTCATCTGTTTGGACGAGTGCTGGGTGCAGCACTATGGCTACGAGCCAAAGTGGTTTCGCCACAGCCGAAAAAAGTGAAGGCCCAACCATCATCAGGCAAGGTGATGCAGTGTCTTGTTTGAAACTGCCATGCTGTAGTGCTGACAGATTATCGTCGTAAGGGCCAAACCTCCACAGAAGCATATTATCGAAATCTCCTGATGATGTTAAGCGTGGTTGTAAGGACGAAGCTTGGCGGCAAGCTGTCCAAGACACTCTACGAATAGTCACCGCCGTTCTACACAGTGCACAGCCACAAATGTTGCATCTTTGGACCCACCCCTTGTTGTTCTTGTTGTTGTTGTTGTGGTCTTCAGAAACTGGTTTGATGCAGCTCTCCATGCTACTCTATCCTGAGCAAGCTTCTTCATCTCCCAGTACCTACTACAACCTACATCCTCCTGAACCTGTTTAGTGTATTCATCTCTTGGTCGCCCTCTACGATTTTTACCCTCCACGCTGCCATCCAATACTAAATTGGTAATCGCTTGATGCCTCAGAATATGCCCTACCAACCGATCCCTTCTTCTAGTCAAGTTGGGCCACAAACTCCTGTCCAATTCTGTTCAGTGCCTCCTCATTAGTTATGTGATCTACCCATCTAATCTTCAGCTTTCTTCTGTAGCACCAAATTTCGAAAGCTTCTATTCTCTTCTTGTCTAAACTGCTTATCGTCCACGTTTTACTTCCATACGTGGCTACACTCCATGCAAACACTTTCAGATACGACTTCCTGACAGTTAAATCTATACTCAATGTTAACAAATTTCTCTTCTTGCCATTGCCAACCTACATTTTATATCCTGTCTACTTCGACCATCATCTGTTATTTTGCTCCCCAAATAGCAAAACTCATTTACTACTTTAAGCGTCTCATTTCCTAATCTAATTTCTGCGGCATTACCCGAGGTAACTCGACTACATTCCATTACCCTCGTTTTGCTTTTGTTGATGTTCGTCTTATATCCTCCTTTCAAGACACTGTCCATTCCGTTCAGCTGCTCTTCCAGGTCTTTTGCTATCTCTGACAGAATTACAATGTCATCGGCGAACCTCAACGTTTTTATTTCTTCCCCATGGATTTTAATTCCTACTCCGAATTTTCTTTTGGTTTCTTTACTGATTGCTCAATACACAGATTGAATAACATCGGGGATAGGCTACAACCCTGTCTCACTTCCTTCCCAACCACTGCTTCCCTTTCATGACCCTCGACTCTTATAACTGCCATCTGGTTCTCTGTACAAATTTGCAAATAGCCTTTCGCTCCCTGTATTTTAGCCCTGCCACCTCCAGAATTTGAAAGAGGGTATTCCAGTCAACATTGTCAAAAGCTTTGTCTAAGTCTACAAATGCCAGAATCGTAGGTTTGACTTTCCTTAATATATTTTCTAAGATAAGTGATATGGTCAGTATTGCCTCCCGTGTTCCAACATTTTTACGGAATCCAAACTGATCTTCCCCGAGGTCGGCTTCTACCAGTTTTTCCCTTCGTCTGTAAAGAATTCGTGCTATTATTTTGCAGCCGTGGCTTATGAAACTGATAGTTCGTTAATTTTCTCATTTGTTCTCTTTTCTCCAAAGGTGTCTCTAATTTTCCTGTAGGCAGTATCTATCTTAACCCTAGTGAGATATGCCTCCACATCCTTACATTTGTCCTCTAGCCATCCCTGCTTAGCCATTTTGCACTTCCTGTCGATCCCATTTTTGAGACGTTTGTATTCCTTTTTGCCTGCTTCATTTATTCCATTTTTGTATTTTCTCCTTTCATCAATTAAATTCAATATCTCATCTGTTACCCAAGGATTTCTACTAGCCCTTGTTTTCTTACCTACTTGATCCTCTGCTGCCTGCACTATTTCGTCTCTCACCTCTTATTCACCTGATATTCCTGATTTCCTCCTTCCTCTTTTGATGAAATCATTTGGTGTCAGGCATTTCCAAAACGACGACAATGCGATTTTCGAGTGTGAGTCATTTCCTGAAGAGCCAAAATGAAGATTTCA
Source organism: Schistocerca piceifrons (assembly GCF_021461385.2). NCBI lineage: Eukaryota > Metazoa > Arthropoda > Insecta > Orthoptera > Acrididae > Schistocerca > Schistocerca piceifrons. The sequence goes on along the minus strand of NC_060140.1, from coordinate 912,883,082 downwards.
ACAACTAAGGCCCACGTCAAGTCATCCATCATCGGGGTAATGTGTCGTGTCGATGGGTGAATATGGAGAGAACGAATGACACCACCATCAAGTCTCATGGCCGCAGCATGATTTTTTGGAAGATATAACTAAAACTTCATCACTACCGCTCGATCATTCAGTACCTTGCCATAACTTTTCATCATTCAGTGCACCAAGTTTAGCAAAATCATTTCACTTATTTACATTAATTTATTCTTAATTGGATTTGGAATCGTAAGCCTATTTGCACGAACTAAAGACTAAAAAAAATCTCGTGAGATCACGATAAACACACTAAAATCTACATGCAGAGAAAATATTCCCGAGTGTCGCACTACGAGAGGCGATCAGTAAGTAATGCTACACATTTTTTCTCAGCCAGTTTCTGTTGAAAGAATGCAAAATTTGTTGCAAGACATCATGGAGAATTCTCATTTCAGCCCCAGTAGTTTCACAAAGTTCCGATAGCCGGCGGCGCTGTAGGTAGGCTTCAATATAGTGTCTGTAATTGAGGTGCGTTCCAAGCGGACAGCTGTCACTCAATCTCTTTTGCTGGAAAATCAGAGCAATGAAAATGTTGATAGGATTTTGAAGAATGTCAACGGAGACCTGACAGCGAACAAAAGCACGATGAGTATTTGGGCGAGGCATCTGACGTCATCGCAACAAGGTCGCACAAATCTGTCCGATCCCCCATGATTAGATTAGATTATTACTTATTCCATAGATCATGAATACGACACTTCGTAATCATGTGGAACGTGTCAGGTTAATAAAAGGTGTCTATACAAGATACTAAATTGAACAAAATATTACATGATACTTAATTTTTTTGGTGGCGGTCGTGGGAGGGGGGGGGGGAAATTACCCACTTACTATATCCAAGAAATCATCTAATGAGTAGAAGAAGTTGCCATTCGGAAATTCTTCTAATTTTCTTTTAAATGCTGTATGGCTATCTGTAAGACTTTTGATGCTATTAGGTAAGTGCCCGAAGACTTTTGTGGCAGCATAACATACACCCTTCTGAGCCAAAGTTACACTCTTTTGCTCAATGATGAGTTACCCCACAATATGATGCCATACGAAAGCAGAGAATGAAAGTAGGAGTGGTAAGCTAATTTACTGAGATGTATATCGCCAAAATTTGCAATGACCCAGTGTTTTTTTTTTTCCAGTTCAACCCCTCATCAATGCATACACCCAGAAATTTTGAGTATTCTACCTTAGCTACCGATTTCTGATCGAAGTCTATAATTATTAATGGTGTCATTCCATTTACTGTGTGGAACATTATATACTGTGTTTTGTCAAAGTTTAATGACAGCCCATTTGCAAAGAACAACTTAATGATTTTTTAAAAAACATAGTTTACAATTTCATCAGTTAAATCTTGTCTTTTGGGTGTGATAGCTATACTTGTATGATCAGCAAAAAGTACCAGTTTTGCATCTTCGTGAATTTACAATGGCAAGTCATTAATATATATTAAGAACAGCAGAGTACCAAAGACCGAACCTTGCGGCACCCCATTCCTGATTGCTCCCCAGTTTGAGAAATCACCAGTTTTTTGCAATCTATGTGAACTGCTTATTTCAACTTTCTGCTTTCTTCCAGTTAGGTATGATTTAAACCCTTTGAGCGCTGTCCCATTTATATCACAGTACTTGAGCTTATCTAGAAGTATTCCATGACTTACACAATGAAAAGCCTTTGAGAGATCACAAAAAATCTCATCGAGTGACTTCCGGTTACTCAGAGCATTTAATATTTCATTAGTCAAAGTACATATATCATTTTCCGTTCCAAAACCTTTCTGGAAACCAAACTGACGTTTTGTTAAAACTTTATTTTTACAAAGGTGTAGAGTTACTGTACAATACATTTTTTTTTTCAAGAATTTTGGAGAAGGCAGTCAGAAGAGAGATTGGGCGGTAGTTGTTGACATTAGTCGTATCCCCTTTTTTATGCAGTGGTTTAAAAATGGCATACTTCAGTCTATCTGGGAAAATACCCTGCTTCAGAGAGCTGTTACATATGTGGCTGAAAGTCTGTATTATCTCATGGGAACAAGCTTTTATTATCCTGCTGGAAATTCCATCAATTCCATGTGAGATTTTATTCTTGAGAGAGTTTATTATCTTCCTAATTTCAGAAGGAGAGGTGGGTGGAATTTCAGTTGTATCAAATTGTGTGGGTAAGGCCTCTTCCATTAACTGCCTTGCTTCTTCTAATGAACATTTCTATCTTATTTTCTCTACAACATTTAAAAAATGTTTATTCAAAATGTTTTCGACTTCAGGCTTGTTGTTTCTCAAGTTTCCATTCGCTTTGATGGTAATGCCGTTATCCTGTACTCTTGGTTGCCATGTCTTCCTTGTAATAATATTCCAAATTGTTTTGATTTTGTTATCAGAGGTATTAATCTCAGACATGATGCACATGCTTCTGGACTTTTTAATAACCTTTCTTAATGTATCACAGTAGTTTTTATAATATTCAGCTGTTTCTGGGTCATTACTCTTTCTTGTTGTTAGAGCCAGTTCCCTGTTTTGGTTACAATATATTTTTTTCCTTTAGCAAGCCAAGGTTTTTTGCATGGTTTCTTATAATTAGGTTTAAATACTTTCTTGGAGTAACATTTTTCAAATTCTCTTACAAGTGTATTATGAAATTAGTCATATTTTAAAATAGTATCAGGTTCCTTCTACACCTCATTCCAGTCTAACTGCTGAAGATTTTACCTGAAATTTGTAATTGTTGAGTCATTAATTGAACATACAACTTTGGAGGTTTGTTTTGAATTACTGAATGGAGCTATGTCATATACTGTAACTAGCTGAGCACTGTGATGAGAAAGGCCATTGTAAACAGGACAAGAATTTGTGTTTTTAAACTGATATTGGTCAATAAAAGTGTTATCTATCAATGTGCTGCTGTCCTTTACTACCCGAGTAAGAAAATTAATGACATATATCAAATTGAAAGAACCGAGCAAGACTTCTAGGTCATTCTTCCTATTACACTCTTTCAGTGACTCAACATTGAAGTCCCCACAAACAATAATTTACTTTTCCCTATCTGACAGATAGCACAACAAGGCATCCAAGTTTTCCAGGAATAAATGAAAGTTTCCTGAAGGGACCTATATGCTGTTACAATTATAAAAGAGCCCTCCTTCAATTTAAGTCGTCAGGCACATGCTTCTATATGTTGCTCTAGCCAAAACTTTTTTGTATCCAAGATTTTTACGCAGTGATAACTTTTGACATGTATGGCGTCTCCTCCTCTCACCTTATTCTCTCTACTCTTATATGCAGCTAGTTTATAACCACTGATGTTTATCTTTTCCAAATCAGACACAATGTGATGCTCAGACAGGCATAGTATATCTATTACATTATCAGATTCATTGTCATCTAAACTAACCAGGAGCTCATCTACTTTATTCTTCAATCCCGGAATATTTTGGTGAAAAATGGTAACTTATTTTTTACTTTACTTTTGTGAGAATTTACTTTTTTCTTTAATTCACCAATATTTTCGTTAAATATGGTAATATTATTATTTACTTTACTGTTGTGAGAATCTTGTGAGTTTTGGACCTCTTTAGCACCTGCCTGCCTGAACTTCTCATTGGACACTGATATTAGTCTAAAAAAAAGGTACATCCATGAGTACTAGTGTCCCCCCTTATGGATTTCGCTAACAACCCTGCCAGTTTACCTTTCCCTTCCCTATTGAGGTGTAGGCCATGCCTTGTGAAATTCCCCTATCAATAGCCTTGACAGGAACCAATCCAATGTCTGACAGAGTGGGCGCCCTACGCAACTGATCCGACTCCATATTTACCATCCTGACAGAGCGGTTCAACTGGGGCTGATCGTGCCGCACGAAAGCAGGCACCAGCCCAACATTGGTGTGGGTCGTTGAAGAGGCTATTTTCACCAGGTCACACTCAACACTGTAGCCCTGATCCCTATCAATACTGTTTCCGACTCCACTCACTATCATCACATGATCCTGCTTTGAGAAACCCTTGCACAAGGAACCTATATCCTCTACCACCTGGCTAAGACATGCCCTTGGCTTGAAAAAGTTTGTGACCTAGTACCTGTCACCTAATTTTACCTGCAAAATATGGCCCACATCTCTTCCATGGGTGCTACCTAGCAATAGTACTTTCCTCTTAATTTCTACTTTTTTTGAATCAGTCGGTTTCCTAGTGAGATTCTGTTGCATCTTATTTACAACTAATTATACTGGAGCCCCTTCCTTACTTAACTGTCGTAGCAAGGCAAACCTATTGCTTGTGCCAATTGGGAAACTGTCAGACACTTTCTGTGGCCCCTGTTCCCAGCTACCACTTCCCACCGCTGTTTAACCTCCTCCCCCCTTAGCCTCTTCAGTTCCTCCCTCGCTCTGTCCAAATCAGCCTGAAGGGCTCTAATTTTCTCCTCCTGTTCGGCTATAATCCTATCTCTTGAGCAAGCCCTGCAAAACAGTGGAAGAGTCTCGTTTGCTTCCACAATTCCCACGCCGCTACAATTTCCCCAACGAAACCACCTGTCACAACAGCTGCACAACACCCCTGAACTAACTTTCCTACTGCAGCTCACACACTTAGTATCCATGGTAATTTAGAAATTAGTTAAGAGATTTACTAAGTGATAACGATAATATATTAAATACAAATGTAAATTAACACTAAATATGTTTGGGAAACTAATATGTAAGTAAACTACTAGCAAATGCACTTAAATTTGTGGTATAAAGCTAAATATGCACGTTCAAAAATTAGGCCTAAGCAGCCGAATGTAACCAAAACGAACTTTTTGCGATTACTAGAAGAATACGCAAATAAAGAAAAACCTTTAATGGCAAGCTTGAAGATCACACGAGTGAACGTATTTGATCAGTTGATCTATAGCAAATGCACTTAAGATTGCGGTATATGGCTAAGTATGCACACTCGGAAAGTAAGGCGAAGCCGCGAAATGTAAACAAAACGAACTTTTCACAATTACTGGAACAATACGCAAATAAAAGAAAAACTTTAATGGTGAGCTTGGAGAGTACACTAAAGAACGTATTTAATTAGTTATAAGTGTTCAACTACAATTAATTACAACCTAAATTACTTATCTTTCACGAGAGGTCTGTTCCATATGTGCGGCCTTGTGCAGGGCTACCAACATGAGCCTGCCGGCCGTACGCATCTGTTACTCCTGTAATTACGAAACGTGTGTACACTCTCACTGGAGGTGATCGATGGTTCGTAATGACACACCTCGCTGCACATCAGGACGTCTCTGTTGGTATTGCTCCCACACTTCTCCTTGTCTGGTGTACTCAAAACCCGCTGGGTTCCTCGCCACCTAACAGAAGAACATAAAGAAGGGCCATCTGTGAGGAACTGCTTGCGCTTTATGAGGCTGATTATGACAATTTTTTGTCGAACGTCGTCACAGACGATGAAACATGGGTTAATCTCATCGAACCAGAAACGAAACCGCAATCAATGGATTAGCGGCACACTACGTCTCCTCCGAGTAAAAAGTTCAAAGTCGCACCCTGAGCAGGTAAATTCATGGTGACGGTATTCTGTGACTCTGAATGGGTTATTATTCTATTTGACGTCATCCCTCACGGTGCACCGATCAACGCGGAAATGTATTGTGCTACCCTCAGGAAAACGAAGAAGCGATTTAAGCGTGTTCGTCGGCACAAAGAAATCGAACGAACTTCTCCTTCTCCATGACAACGCAATGCCTCACACAAGTATGTGCATCCGAGAGGAGCTTACAAAACTTCATTGGACGGGTTTTCCTGAGCCACCCCACAGCCCGGATCTTGCTTCTCCAGACCATCTGTTTTGAGCTAATGAAAGATGCACTCTGCTGGAAGAATTATGTGGATGATGGAGAGGTCATCGATGCATCAAGACTTTGGCTCCGACGTAGACCTGTACAGTGGTACATTACAGGCATACATACCCCACCAGTAAGGTGGCGTAAGACCATCGACTTGAACGGAGATTATATTGAAAAATAGGGTTTTGTAGCCGAAAGAGTGGGGAATAATATAGTCTACTGGAACGTGCCTTCAGAAATATGTGTGTTGGATTACTTATTGAACGGCCCTCGTAAGTTCGGATATGGGTAAAATCCTCACATCCCCTTCATGCAGCTACAGCATTTCCGATCGCCTCCCGAAAATTCAACTGATGCTCTCTCACGTTTCAACCAATCTGGCAGTCCGCCACATCGCAAATAAAGCTCATAAATTGCTCTCCAGATTGCAATCCCGACAGAATAATTACTTCTCTGACACCCCTATTGTACAGAAAACGTACATTACATCCTGATGCGTAGTCAACGTTTTACGTCGTGTCAAGGATGTTCAGTGTAAATCAGATCGGTCGTCCGAATGCATCAACTAATCCACATATGTTATACACTTTTTAGTACGCTAGGTGCCAATATTACGAAATCATTTTCTGAGTCCTACCAGAACTTTCTGGCACACTTAACATGTATCCTTAAATTGTTATTTGTTTTGTCAATTACTATGTCTCCAGGCGCTCAGATAAGACGTGACAAATTTGTTCGCATTTCACGTAGAAATTAACACGACAAAACTGTAAAAAGGAAAAGTGTCCCTGTCACTAATATGACATTGTAAAATGGATGCCTGTTCACAAACCAGCGCTTACTTGAGCACCATATCAAACTAAAAGGACGAGCTTTCTTACGGTTGTAGCACTGGTAGCTATATAGCTCCGTGGTCACCATAAAATAAAGATAACATTATACCTGAAGTGGCTGAAAATATAAAGTCTATTTATTTCTCGTTGATGCACAGTGTAAATGCAAGATCGTATATTATAATAGATGTCCAAGTAGATGATATCTGAAAGTCACCTTGTGACAGAAACTGTGCAATAACAAGGAATAAAGTGGTGTTAAATATATGTGATACATTTTCCGATTGTTAAAAATTATTACTGACTTTGTAGCATTCAAATTGGAATGTGAAGGTTAACCACTACCACACCCTCTTCTCACCCACAAAAAATATTTTTAATTCGCACATGAAAAAAAATTACGTGCTACGGTTTACATTTGAATCCTGGTGCCTTCTGCTGACGCAACTTTACCGTACCTTTCAAGATTTGCAAGGGAATTTCAAAGTCGGGCAGGGAAATAGTTGCCGCACAAAATGCTGAAGGACAACAGATTAATATCAGCTACATCAACGTTAAAGGTGACTGGCATGCACCTGATATATTCACATAAATTGTGAAAAGTATTTTAAGAAAGGACAGAAGCAAAGGTAAGATTACTCCAGAATATCCACCTCTACACTTTCTTGTAGCAAAATAGCTGTAACAGATGCACAGTTAATCTGATGGCTTGGTGTGAAACAAAATAAAACAATTTTGGATGCATCATTGTATTTGAAAAACCTTCGGCTAGAATCTGCATATCGCAGTGCAAACACAGTCATGTTGATCTTATTCTCTTTCCTGTTCACGCCCAAAGAAATTCAGGCAAGAGCACGGAAGTCTAAAGGTAAGAGTGCTGATAGTGCTTTATGTGTCTAACCTGTAAGCACTATTCTAGAGCGGGCAGCACCTATGTATTGTAACAACGAATATTCTTAACAACATTTGCAGTTCTGTTCATTTCTGGGCGACTAACTGAAAATGTGTTTAGGATTCCATCGCATATGACGACTACTTTTTAGCGATAACGTAAAGTAGCGTAAATTTTCTGTATTCACAAAATATATGAAAGCTAGTACTTACTTAAAAAAATAATATCAGTGGTGAAAAGCGCCGCGGACGTTAGTGGTAATACCTCCTGTAATAGCGGCTACTATGAAAGCGACAGAAAAGGAATCGTCGTCCAGCATCCCTTTACGGAAAATAGAATTTTCTACCGGCTGTTAAACTATTCTCGATCCAAAAAGATTAGTTACAAAAATATAAGCATATATTAATTGTTAAGAATGAAAAGATAGTCGCTAAGTCGTGATTAAAGGTGTCACTTTGATTAATTCAGTTGCGTTTGTGAATTTAACAAAGATATTTCTCAGGCCAAAATGGCTAAATATCAAGTGAATTTCTTGTTATGATCAGAACGAATTACTAACTCGAGTAGGTAATAAAATTATGGAACAATTATTGGAAGTATATTACTCTGTTGATGGGAAACATGGACAATTCCGTTGAGAAATCGAAGTATAAAAAGCAGTGAAATATCGTTTATGAAAATATGTTCCATATCGGGACTACAATGGAAGACTAATGAAGAGAAATACGGGATAATGATGGGTAGAAATTTTTTTTGCAGACATTGAACTTGGTTGTATGAGAAGAATAGTGCATACTAGTTGGCGATAGAGAACGTAGAATGACAGCCATAATAAAGGAGGCGAAGAAGAGGGCGGTCATGCGAGGCATGCAAAAAGACTGATGTACAATGGAGGAGTATTTGCAGAGAGTTCAGACAAAACTGTGATTCTTGACGAGGGGCAGCTGCCTTTTCAGAGGTCTGAATGATTGACTTACCTGGTCTTGTAAAATTAGCCAGCCAGGCCTTGCTCTGATGGTACTGCCAACGGCTTTAAGCATTGGAAATCTAATGCTGTTATTTTTACCGAGACCTTGCAGTTCTTCTGTCTGGATGCTTAATAGTGATGGAATCCTCTTAGACACAATATCCTGGCGGTGAAATAGTCTCCCACTACGATCTCCAGGCAGTATTACTCAAGATAATGATGTCATCAAGAAAAACAAAGCTAACGTTTGTAATTTATCCTCCTATCTACGTGATTATGTAGCTCTCAATTCGTTCGAGCAATCAGTCATTCATAATATGAAACACAGTCATAGCTCAGTCACTCAAAATGATTCAGAAATTTTACTTGTTAGAATGAAATCAGGCAATGATTCTTCTTCTCTGGAGGCTCGTGCTTTGCGGCAGTCTGCTAATCTGTACAAATAAAATGCCTCGTAATTTTGGAGTGTTGTGTAATCAGTCGGGAAACCTCAGATCAAGCGGATATTTGGCTTTGATGGAGTTTAACCTTCCGAAGAAGTAATGGAGCTCTTGGATTATTAAATACAGGTTTGTATCCAGTCTTTCGGAAGTTCCCTTCTGATTAACAACTACGCAATATATTGATGAATGTCATTAATTCCCAATTGTCAAATACACACCTTTTGTATAAAGGAGCAATATATATATATATATTTCCCTTTGAATCGTACAATTTCGTCTCAGTTATCTTCTGTCATAAATCTCAATAATCAGATTACAATTCTTCAAACCAAGCTCAGGCTAATCGGCACGAAGACAATCTCGGAAGCCTTTTTTTCTTCTTTTTTTTTAACAACCACCAGAGAGAGTACTACAAAGAATACTTATGCGCTCATGGCATAGCTATTGTATGAAACTACTTTGCGCATGGATTCTGCGAGTATGAAGATAGAAAATTAATAAACGTCATTCAAGGGTCGAATTGTATCAGAATAATTCATCGAATATAAAGAGATATTACACGTTCTAAACACGTTGTAGTATCCACGCCTATATTTTATTCAAAATAATTTTCACGGCAGCATTGTATGTGGAATGTGACTGAACTTTGATCGTATTCTCGTAATACTGATGAAAGGGACTTCATCTCGTTAGTAAAATAATAAATAATTATTGCCAACGACATAATTTAATATAATATAATATTATATAATATAATCCTTCTTCCTCGAACTGTTGTACTGATAGAATGTGATTGATGTCTCGTAACACAGAGGTCAGTAAAAAACTGTACTTAAGTATTGTTATGTTGCTAACTGAAATTTCTTGTCCTATGTAATGTTAAGTTTTCGGATCAGCTATCAAAGAGCGCAGGCATTAAGGCAATTGATCCACAGCACAGATTACTAGTAAATAGTGAATATTAATGTGTCACGAAAGATAGAGAAATATTTTCGAATGTTAATGCATATAATGAAGGTGAGAAAAGATTTAATATATACTATTTATTACAAGTAAAATACAGCCAGAAGCAGAATCGATAAGTGATTGTCTAATGTTAGCCACCATCTTAGCGAAATATTGCAGCGGCATTTTTAAATTGTTTTTCTATATAGACTTAAATGTTGTTGGTTATAACTGCAATAATAATTGTGTGCTAGTGACCGAGGACCCACTATAAGCTAACAAATTCCAGTTAGACTGTGAATATATCGAACTTCTATGAATACAGACAGTATCTTATGTGGTATAAACTTTTATCTGCTGATGTATGAAGCCTCGTAATTTCGTAACAACTGTTATAAAATATTTCGACAGAAAAGTGTTGCCATCTCGAGATAGCAGTGGCGTTAATTTTGATAAACGATCTGCAACTAGTAAAGAGTTTTTTAAACAACAGCACTGAAATTACTAAAAATCATTATTCTTGTTTAGTTCAGATTACTTATCATTCATTTATCTTGTTTGTTGGTTATAAATTATTACTGTTGTGAATAATCTTAGTGACATTTACACTGCTCGACAGACAACATTACTACACGTTCCCAGGTGGAGATTTCTTTAACAAAATAACGTTCATTAGCTGGGAAAACTAGTGATTAAATAAAACCTCATGTTACATTAATAATAAGTAAGTAGTGTTATTGTAATCTTGCTGAAATTGTACAACACAACACACGCAATTACGCTACATGCCACAACGTTAATCGAATAGGTAGGTTAAAGAATTTAAAAACACAAATGGATAAATTGATGTTAGATATGGGGTAATTAGTGAAGAAAGTTGGGATGAGGAACAGGTCTTCTGCTGGGGTGAGGGTAGGATTATAAATACAAAAGGAAACAGACATAATGCTGGAGTAGTCTAATAAACAATAAGAAAATAGGAATGGGAGTAAGCTTTATCAACAGCATAGTTAATTCATTATAGTAATGAAGACAGACGCAAAGTAAACACATGACGAAGTAGTACAAGTTCATACGAATAGTAGCTCAGCACATGATGAAAACGTTGAAACAATGTATTATGAGTCAAAACGACTTCCTCAGATAGTTAAAAGGGATAAAAAATTTAGTTATGATAGGGAACAGAAATTCAACGGTAGGAAAAGAAAGAGAAGTAGAAAATAAGACAACAAGAACTGGTGGAATGAAAAAAGGGTCACCCGTTTGGAAGTACACTGAACAGCTGAAACATTGTGACCACTGCTCATCACGACGTAGTACGCCGCGTAGTGGCTTTGCGGGCACGTGACGTGGTAGCAGAAGTATGTAAATGGAGCAGATACGGCCGGGGGGGGGGAGGGGGGGGGGAGGGAATCATCCCAGCAAAGCTACGTGCTGCAAATGGGGAAATCCTTTGAGATAATCGACTTTGACAAAGTCCTGTGAACGAATATCTCGAAAACAGCGAAACTCGTCGAATGTCACGTGCTACTGTTGTGAGCATGTACAGAAAGGGATAGGAGGACAGTGAAACTACGACTAAGCGCTATGTGAACCGACGTCGACGACTCTTCACGGAACGTGGGGCTCGGAGGCTTATCTGCTCTGTGAAGTAAGGTAGATGGTGCTCTGTGGCATCTCCGCCAAAACAGCACAATGCTGGTGCATGCACAAGTGTTTCGGAGCACACCGTCCACTGTACATTGTTGAACATGGAGCTCGGCAGCAGTCCACCCCTACGTGTTTACGTGTTGATCCAACAACATCGTCAATTACGACTGCTGTTGGCACGAGACCACCGGAATTCGAGCGTCGATCAATGGAAACTGTGAGCTCTTTGGGTGAACCACATTTTTTTTTACAGTAGGTAGCTGGTCGTCTTTCAAACGCCATCATCGTGGTAAATAGCGGCTAGAAACGGGCAGCGTGCCAGGGATGCAGGCTGATGTGAACAGTATTATGCTCTAAGAACCCATTTTCCTGCATTTTCATAGGACCTACAGTAGTGATCAAAGACGCGCTGACAGATACGAACGACCTCCATCCCTCCATGCTTGATATCTTCATCGACTGCTATATGATCTTTTAGCAGTATAGCTGTCGGTGTCTCGGAGCCAGAACCGTTCCACAGTGGTTGGAGCAACTGCCAAATTCGCCTGATGTAAATCCTATAGAACACATCTGTATCGCTATCATCACGCATACGCAAATCAGTGTCCCGTTACGCGAATTACACGACCTGTGCGTAGACACCTATTGTTACATAGCTCCACAAACCTACCAACAAACTCTCTGATCCCTGATACGCAGAATCAGCAACGTATTTCTTTCAATAGATGGACAAACAAGCTATTAAGGTGCTCTTAAGGTTTTTGCTCAACAGTGTATTTTGCACATAGCATAATTTAATCATTGCGGACACTTAGTTTAGGGATCATTAAAGAAAATTGTACACGTTGATGAAACCTGGGGACAGCGATAGATATCTGATCGATTATGTGATAACAGCACTGAATTTCTGAACCAAATGCTGAAGTGCAAAACCTTTAAATATGTGGACTTTGAACATAATTTTTTGGTTTTGAACTGAATTAAAACCGAAGAATAGGAAATTAAGGTGTTGGCAGTCGGATAAATTGAAAGAATCAGAAACTTTTAAAAGTTTCAAAGGAAACATTAGGCAACGATTGACTGAGGCACAGGAAAAGAATACAACAGAAGATGAATGGGTAGCTTCAATAGATGAAGTACTTAAGGTAGCATAGAATCAAACAGGCAAGCATGAGATGCTGAAGGTAATTGACGAAAGAAGAAAAGATTAAAAGATTGCAAATGAAGCAGGAAGAAGGAGTTTACTTCTAAAAAATTAAATTGACAGATAGTGCAAAATGGCTGAGCACGAATGGCTAGAGGACAATTGGAAGGTATAGCAGCATGCGTGACTAGGAAAAGATAGAGCCCACCAATACGAAAATTAAATAGACCCGTGGAGAAAAGAGAAGCAGCTGTGTGAATATCTGGAGATGAAAAGCCAGTACTAAGCAAAGAAGGGAAAGATGAATTGCGAAACGAATGTAACATTATGCAGAAGGGATTCCCAGGGGAAATGAAGTTGAAGGCATTGTTAATAGAAAAGTAAGAGTGAGCTGATGAAGATGAGATAGGAGAACTACTGTGGGTAGAATCTCACAGAGCACTGAATTACCTACGTCGAAACAAGTCCACTGGATTAGACAACACTCCCTCAGAGTTATTGATATCCTTAAGAGAGCTAGCGACGAAAACCTGGTGCGCAAAAATATCAGACAGGTGAAATATCCTCTGACTTCAAAGACAATGTAATAACTCGCAATCCAAAGTAGCCTGATGCTGACGTGTTTCATATTTTGAACTGTCAGGTTAATTAGTCGTGGTAGAAAAAAGCTGACAGAATTACATACAGAAGAATGGAAAAGCTGGTAGGATCAAGAAGGTCAATCATAGATTTATAGAACTTATAGGTTTAGAGAAAGCTTTTGACAATGCTGAATGGAAAACACTTAGACCTTTTAGCTGCAGACAGACATAATCTTATCGACAGTGTCATTACAGATTATTGATTACGACTTCATTATAGAGACGATTGTTACTAACGTTAATAAATCCATCAATGAAGCTAGGAGAGCATTTACGCTAGAATAAGCAGATAAGCTGTTGTTCATGTTCCACATAGACAACAACTGGGCATCATTTATTTCGAATACAATGGACATGTAGGTATTATGGGAAAAGTTTAATCTGACGGTAAATAGCACTCTGGAGAAGCATGCGCCGCGTAAGTGGATTAAGGATGGAAAAGAAGATTAATAATAAAACTTAGAAGAAGCTGAGGAAGTAGAGATTGTAGCACTCTTGGTTCAAAAAAGAACTTTCAAATGTCGGCAGGCAAAAGTTTGTGGAAACTCACGATTCCGTAAAAAGATCGATGCACGAAGCATACAACTACTACCGCCGTCACACCTTAGCAAAACCTCTTGCCGAGAACCCGAGAAAATCTGGTCGTACGTAAAATCACTTAGCCGGTCGAAGACTTCTATCCAGTCACTCGTCAGCCTGTCTAGGATGGCAATAGAAGACAGCAAAAGGAAAACTGAAGTTTTAAATTGTACGTTGAAGAAGTAATTCACGCAGGAGGATCATACAAAGTTACCGTCGTCTGACTGTCCCACAGACTCCCGCATGAAGGACATAAAAATAGGCATTCCTGACGTATAAAAGCAACAGAAAGAGTTGCAAACCAATAAGTCGCCCGGTCCTTAGGTAATCCCAATTATTTTTACAGAGAGTATTCGGTGGCACTGGCCTCTTACTTAGTTTTCAGTTATCGGGAAACTCACGCCCAGCGCGCTGTCCCAAGCGTCTGGAAAAAAAAAGCAAGTGACTTCTATGTTGCAGAAAAGCATTTGACACGGCGCCCCACTGCTGACTGTCAGTGAACGTACGAGTATACGTAATAGATTGCCAGAAATGTGAGGGCTCGATGACTTCTTACATAATGGGACACAGTACGTCATCCTCGAATGGGAGTCTTCGTCAGAGATAAGGGTGTCGTCAGGTGTGCCGAGGGAATTGTGATAGGACTGCTCTTGTTCTCTATATACATAAATGATCTGACGGATAGGGTGAGCAGCAATCTGGGGCTGTTTTTGATGATGCTGTGGTCTTTGAGAAGATGTCGCCGTTGAGTGGCAGTAGGAGGATACAACATGACTTGGACAAAATTCCTAATTGGTGTGATCAATGGTAACTAGCTCTAAATTTAGAAAAATGTAAGTTAATGTGCGTGAGTAGGAAAGACAGACCTATAATGTTCGGATACAGCACTACTAATATCATGCTTGAAACAGTCGTTTAAATATCTGGGCGTAACGTTGCAATGCGATGTGACATGGAACGAGCATCTGAGGACTATGGTGGAGAAGGTACTTCCGTTCTTTGGGAGAACGAAGGCATGTGATCTCTCCAAGGCATCTGAATGTGTCGATCATGTCACACTCTTAGTAAAACTCAGGTTTTGTGGAATTGAAGGCTATACACACAGGTCGTTTGAATCATACTTAATGAACAGAAAGCAAAATGTTGTGCTGAATAGCACAAATAATGTTGGGAGGGTGGTAAGTTCAAGTGAATGGGGAGTTATCACAAAGGGAGTCCCACAGGGTTCAATTTTACGTCCTCTGCTGTTCCCTATTAATGTGGATGACCTCCCACTTAACGTTCGGAGAGCTGAACTGGTACTTTTTCCAGGAGACATTGGTGTTATAATAAATCCCATTCCAGAAAAAGCAGCTGAAGATATTGTTAAGGATGTCTATCAAAGAATTATTAAGTGGTTCTCAGAAAATTGACTCTCCCTTAATACTGAAGAAAACGCACTATATCCAGTTCTGTACACAGAATAGAGTCATACCGACAATTGATGTAGCATATGATCAGAGCTCAGTTAACAGGGTACATTACTCCAAATTTTTGGGTGTTCACTTTGATGACAACGTGAACTGGAAGAAATATATTACTGAGCTTCTCAAACAACTAAGTTCAGCTTCTTTCGCTCTTCGTATAATCGCTTGTCTTGATAATAAAGAGATCAGCCTCTTAACTTACTTTGCATATTTCCACTCAATAATGTCTTATGGAATACTTTTCTGGGGTAACTCACCACTTATACATACAGTATTGATGGCACAAAAGAGAGCAGTGAGAATAATTAGTCGTGTTCATCCAAGGACAAAATGTAGGGACCTTTCCAAGGAGTTAGGTATTTTAACTGCACCATCAGAGTACATATACTCGCTAATGAAATTCGTTACAAATAATCCATTCCAATTCACGAAGAACAATGATGTTCATAAGTACAACACTAGAGGGAAAAATGACCTTCCTATCCGTTATTGCAGCTGTCAGTTGTTCAAAAAGGAGTACATTATTCAGCAACAAAAATCTTTGATCATTTGTCCTACAACATAAAGTGTTTGGCATGTAGCAGATCAAGTTTTAAATCTAGCTTAAAATCATTTCTTTTAGACAACTCCTTCTACTCCATGGACGAGTTTCTCTTTCAGAAATGGTAAAAAAAAAAAAAAAAAAAAAAAAAAAAATTACCTCTAATCGTAGTTGCATGAGTAGAACAAAAAATTTCAGCAATATTGATATTAGAACTATTAATGTGTGTATATGTATCTGGTAATCTGAGTTGTTCCACATCATATCGATAAAATAATCGGGAAAATGATCTACGGAACATGACATAACTAAAACTAAAGAAAGTGGGGTTCATCTGTAAGGCAGACTGCTTATAGGGCGCCGGTGCGACCTACTCGTGATACTTATCGAATGTCTGGGATCCCTTGCTCTATTTGCGAATGGAATAGAAAAGTAAATGAGTAGTGGTGGTATAGGATACACTCCTCCGCGCGCTGTGTGGTGCCTTGTGGAGTGTCTACGTAGGTGCAGATGTAGAAATCGACGTTATTTTAGAGGAATTCTATTGAGAAAACTTAGAGGATCGGCATTTGACGCTGACTGCAGATCGATCCTACTGCCACTAACGTACACTCGCGACAGTATTACGAACATAAGTCAAACTGGGGCTAGTACCGTGACATATCGATAGTCGTTTCTCCCTCTCTCTATTTTTGGATGCAGGAAGGGAAATGTTTAGTATCGGTGCAATGTAACCGCCGCAACGTTCCGTACGGTGGCTTGCGGACTACGTATTTAGATGTAAATACTAATTTATTTTGTAAATATCTCTCTATTTCTTAGAAGGCAGCGTGAAGCCAATCCTGGTCTATGCTTACATAGTCAGTTCGGAAGGAGTGAATGGTTATCTCTTAGGAAGGGAGGAAGGGAATTATTACAGAACATCTAATGACGAGGCACTGAATCAGTTTGTGGAAAAAAGAAATTAATCAGAAAACTGGAGTAAAACAAGAGCTCTATTGATGGTAAGCTAAGCCTCAAACAAATTTCAATTTGGTAATAGTGTAAAGCATGAGGGTTAAAACATAGGAGGAAGACTTTAGTAACGGTAAGGAAATTCAAAAAAGATGTAGACTCCCTTAGATATGCAGAGAGAAAAAGGTTTGTACAGTATAGACTGAAACTTCCCATTTGTATGTTAAGAATGACAGTGCTGGAGGAACTCTTACGTTAGACGGCCGTGGTGGCCGAGCTGTTCTAGGCGCTTCAGTCAGGAACCGCGCGACTGCTACGGACGCAGGTTCGAATTCTGCCTCGGGCATGGATGTGTGCGATATCCCTAGGTTAGTTAGGTTTAAGTAGTTATAAGTACCAGGGGACTGATGACAGATGTTAAGCCCCATAGTGCTCAGAGCCATTTGAACCATTTGCACTCTTACGTTATTTGATTTTCAAACAGCTAAGCAAAACTCAACGTACTCAGACAGTTTTCTCTTTACTTATTCTGATCATCACTAAACTGACACACAATATTTTTAGCGCAACGCAATCTGACTTTCAGTAATCCCTACAAAAGACTGGCCCTGACTAACAATAACCTATGCCTTTCATAAATCACTTACCTCACAAAAATCTTCGATAGTCGAATTACTGCAATACAGCGAGCGCCAATACTGCCAGTTAAATAAAAGATTCTAACTACTGAAGGCACTAAATACTGATAGGCATAGTTAGCAAATGAAAGATTTTGATAGAGAACAAACAATGTATTTATCTTAACAGTGTTCGAAAGTCATAATATAATATATATTATATATCAGTTCATGGCATCCGGTCTTACAAATTTCCTTTTTCTGACAGACACTCGTCCAGATCGTGCGCTCATAGTAACCTCTCAAAACTCTGGCATCTATCTCCGCTCATCCACCACTGCTGGCGGCTCATCTCCAACTGCCCAACGCTACGCGCTGTTCACATCCAACTGCCCAACACTACACAAGCGAATGTTGCAACAATGAGTCCAACCAGCCACAGACTGCACACAGAGCAGTCAGCGATTTTCATGCAGAGCGCTACGTGGCGTCACCAGCATAAAAACTTAAACAGCCTAATTACAAGACTAACCATTTAATACGAAGACCACAACAACAACTAAACAAGTGAAATCAGTTTCCATGATCTGCAAACAACGCTGTCGTTAGAGCATCAAAACACCAAAGGACGTTTGTGTACACTGATCAGCCAGAACATTATGACTTGCTATCGATATAAACCCGTCCAAGCGATAGCAGCGTCACCTGGCGAGGAATGGCTGCTAGACATATACACGCACGGTGCGTGTAGTATTGGTGAGCATGCTGCCTGGTTGTAGAATGGACAAGGCGAGCGAGCTATCTGAGTTGTAATGGCCCGGAGGCTCAGAATGAGCATTTCGGGAACTGCACGATTTGTCGGGTGTTTGAGGAGTGCTGTGGTGAGTGTCTTCCACACGTGGCGAAACCAAAGTGAAACCAGGTACAGACGATGTGAGGTTGGGCGGCCACCTCTCATTACAGATGTCGGACTTATTAGGTTGGACAGACTGGTAAAAAAGGACAGGCCGCGAACTGTGGCTGAACTAAAATCAGACTTTAAGCCTAGGCAGAGACACTGGACGTTCGCGCAGTCGCAGAGCATTGCACGGTCTGATGAGTCACGATACCTTCTTCATAGTATCGATGGGAGGACGTGAAGCCGTCGTCTTCCAGTGGAACAGCTCCTGACACCTGTTCTACGGGATGGAGACAAGCTGGCGTCTGCTCCATTATGTTCTGAGGACTCATGGGTTCAGTGGAGCTCGTGCAGGCACCTTGACGGCCAAGGAGTATCGTTCGAGGGTTGTAGACCGCGTACACCCCTGCATGACGATTATGTTTCCCAATGGAAATGGCATTTTTCAGCAAGATAAAGTGCCTTGTCATAAGGCCAGGGATGTGATGAAGTTGTTCGGGGAACACAGTGACGAGTTCCCATTGACGTGCTGACCCTACAACCTGCCAGATCTGAAGACGATCGAAAACATCTGGGATGTGACTGAACGTGGCGTCAGAGCTCACAATTCCCCTCCACGGAATTTACGAGAATTAAGTGACTTGTCTTTACAGATGCGGTGTCAACTCCCTCCGGCGACCTACCAAGGCCTCATTGCTTCCATGCCACGACCCGTCGCCGCTGTTATCCTGTTATCCGTGCCGAAAATAAACATACCGGCTGTTATGTAGGTAGTCATCTGTTTTAGTCATCAGCGTATTTTGCAGCTTAATAAGAAAACAGTGTTACTTCTTATTCCTTTACTTGTTCTGTTCTGACACCTACAGACCACGATGTTTCAACTGCGTCTTTCATTGAACTTTCACTGGCAGTCAGTACTCTCTATTTCGTTTTATGTGATTCTCTTTTCTTTCTTCAACTCATTTCTTGCCAGTTTTAAACTTTCGCCTATCTTGTTTAAAAGTTTTTCCTTGTTTTGGCCATGTTTGACGATGCATTCATTAAACATTACATCTTGAATCTAGTGTACAACCTCAGTGAACCAGGTCACCTTGATTCCTGTTCATCGGAAAATAGGTAAAAATCGCTTCCTAAGTCATTTTGCACTCAGCCGTGCTATGTGACCATAGAAAGCTATTCTTTTTTTCACATGGTATGTGTCACCTTTTCCACATAACATTTCTTTGTTATAGCTTAAGCTGTCTACTGCATGATCCTCTCTTACGAGGACAAAGATCTTCATTGAAATTTGTCTTTTTGTTGGGTTCTAACTTCTTCTTTGACGTCTGTAGTGTGACTGCACATTTTTCCCGCCTCATTTTTTTTCTGGTCTGTCTGGTATTCTGGACGTGGTCTTGAAAGTAGTCATAAACGTAGATCTGGAGGCTCGATTTGGCCGCTTCAGTTTTCAGTTCAGTGACCTGTTTTGTGACTGTGTGGAGCCCTTAATGACGTAATAGTTTGCTCCACTTGGGGATGACTTTTTTTGGCACATCAATGAAAGGTTACGACGGAAATCGTCCCTTTGTACACCATCCATCCTTGTTTCAAAATTTCTTATCTCAGTTTCATTTAGGACTTGGTGTTAGTCAGGATCTGTTGGAAAATTGCTGCTTTCTTGTTGTCCATGCCGATTTATATTAGTATTAGGAACGGTGTGTTTCGATCTATGGAGTCATAGGCAACAATATCTTCTTTTTTTCTGAGCTTAAGATATAGACGATAATTTTTTACGTTTCATAAGTAGCTCGTCATCAGATTGACGTTTCTTAAATCTTCCTTCACATTCTCTGAGTTTTGAGTCAAGTTGTCCTTCTGCCTGTGTCTCTAGCTTATTCGAGAGATGTTTGTATGTGGTCTGTATGAGTGAGTTATTTACATCATGTCCGCCAGGTCTTTCTTTTTGTAAAGACCGTTAATCTTAGCATATGACCAGCCAACCGTTAGTTTTCTTGTTTCCCAAATGTGGATGATCTTCAGTTTCCAGATGTCAGAAAATATTGGATCTTCACTTCTTGCTTCAGTGTTCCTTAGCGACTGAATGATAAACCTGATTTCTCCTTTTTTGGGTTGAGTAGAGTATGGGCTGGTTTGGGCTCTTTCTTCAAAATGAAATGTTTATTGTAGAGCTTCACTGTCAAGAATGGACCCGCCAGGACTTGTCAGTTATTCTTTTGATTATAAGATACTTTTCGTTTAGGATCTTTCAAATTTAGACTCAGGGAACGGGGCAGTGGGAGGTGCGATTTGCGAGTAGGTAAGCGAAGCAGTATTTACTCAAGTAAAATACGAGTGTTGTTTTTTGTGAAATGCTGTACGAACTGTGTTAGCTGGGAGGCTTTGCTTCATGAATGATTTCTGCAGCATGACTGCTAGTAGTAAGAAAGTCCGGCTATCATCACTCTTTGCGAATTCCATATACGCCAGGCGAGCTGTTTGGATCAAGACTTCAGTCAGTTAGGTCCAGAAACTATTGTTTCTGACGCAAGAAGATCTATTTTGGTCATGAAAAATTCTTCCCATTGTCCTCCAAGGTAACTGCAAGTGTCATGTGATTCGTTACAGAAGCTCCGAACTGGAGATTTGTTAACAGTAAAGTACTTTCCTTAAGCAACTGCCAAGAACAGTGGTGATTAAGCTTTGTTTCCACGAAACAGAGGTCACCGAATAGGATGATAACTCTGTGTGATTTTCAGTTTAAGACCCTGCGTTCAGAGTGTACTTCAGAGTACTGCTATCAATGGGATATGCTCGCTACATGTCTTTAAGAGGTATTTTATGTGGACATCGAGACATTATGTAGACGGAATATTTTTATTTGGAGTTTCTTCCACATTTTATCTTACCAAATTCCATCCTGAAAACAGGTAACTGGACCTTGGCAATAGTCTTCGGCGCAATTTTTAGTATAACGTTTAGTCTCTCGCTGCGAGGAGTATCGTCAGGGACTACACTATCTGTAGTTACGTTCTACGCCGTTTATTGCTTAAAAACTTGAACACTTTATTTAATGATGCAAACATCGAAGAATTCCAACAGGTATCGATAACTATCGTTCAATGATGTGAAAGGTTACTGGGGAGATAAAGCCTAAGACTACGATCTTAATCCTGAAAAATCACACCCGACCAAACGAGTAAAGAGGGATCATTTTATATTAGACTATAGCCAATAAAAAACATCAACATAGATTTCCATTTTTTTTTTCGCTCGCGTGTATTGTGAGTTACTCTCTTAAGGGTTTCTCGATCTATGATTTGTTTTTTAGAATTACTGGGTTCTTGTACTTCAGTGACTCTTACACGATTATCATGTAAATAAGTTTCCTCTGACATTAATTCTGCGTGTCGATTGCTTTGGTATGCGCGTCGTGGTACCGTACCGATTCAGTGTAACTGCACATAATTTCCAGGTATCCTTGATGACCGGTAGCTACTCGCCCAACGCGAGGCAGCCACTTTCACTTTTGTGTTATGCGGGCAGCCGTTAACCGTGTTGTAGGCGCCTTCCTTCTCGCGTACACCGAAGAAAACTTTAAATTCCCCCATGTTACTACTTTCTTCAATTTTCTTTTATAGCTAATGAGCAAATCACAGTGACAATAACCAAAGATTAGCACCATTTTTAATGCAGTTAAGGAAATGAATATAGCAAGGATATAAATAGCATATCAGTTAAACGCATACAATACATTCGGCAGGCTGTAAACCTTGAACCACTCGTTAACAGTAGCTTTTAGAACCTAATTGGCAACAGTAAATTAAAGACCCACGTATTAAATGTCATCATCCGACTTCATAATCGCTTTAAAACTAAGAGTAAGGGTGTCAACATAAAGACTGCAACGGGAATTAGATTGTTAAACGCAGAGGGGAGACCCCCGACGAGGCAGACGAATTGTCTGATGACGTGATAGAAGAAGAAATTGGAGTAGATACAGAAGAGAGATGCGATCCAGTATTAGAGTCAAAAAATTTAAAACAGTTTTAGAAGACTTGAGATCAAATAAATAAGAGGTGATGGATAAAATTGCATTAGAGTTTGTAAAACCATTGTGGGAAATAGCAAAAAATGGGCTACTGTAGTTGATGTGTAGAATCTATGAGACTTGCGACATACCATTAAACTTTCGGATAAATATCGCCCACATAATTCCGAAGATAGCAAGAGCCGGTAAGTGCGAGAAGTGTCGTGTAATCGGCTTGGCTTAATAGCTCATGCGTCCGAGATGGTGGTAAGAATATTATACGACACAAAGGAACAGAAAATCGAGGATCTGTTAGAGGACGCTCAGTTTTGTTTGTTTTTGGGGAAAACCTAAATGCACCAGAGAGGCAGTTTTGGCGTTTCGCTTGAAACCGATGAAACCGAAGCTAGACTTTAGAGAAATCAAGTAGGCAGGATTTGTCGGCCTAGAAAAGCGTTCTGCCCTGTAAAATGGTGTAAGACGATCGAAATTTTTTGTAAGTTACAGGGAAAGACGTATTACATACAACTGTATAATACCCAAGAGGAAACGATACGAATCGAATATCAAGAACTAAGGGCACGGATTAAAGATGGAAGAAGATAAAGATCTTCCTTCGCCCTAGTGTTCAGTCTGTGCATCGAAGAAGCAATCACGAAAATGAACGAAAGGTCACGACAGTGTTTAAAAATGAAGATGAAAGGTACCAACAATAAGATTCCCTGGTGACATTACTGTTCTCAGAGAAAGGAAGAAGAATTAGAAAACCTAATGAGATATAGCAGAAATGAGGTTATAACAAAATTGTGACCACGAAGTAGGTGAAGTAAAGTAATTCTCGTACCTTGGAAGCAAAGTAATACATGACGGACGCAGAAAAGACGATCTAAAGAGCAGACTAGTACAGGCGAAGAAGTTTAGCAATATCAGTTACAGGCGTTTATCTGAGGAAGAAAACTTCTGAGTATGTACGTTAGGAGCACAGCATCGCATGGAAGTGAAACTTGGACTTTGATACAATCAGAACAGGGGAGAATCGAAGCGTCTGAGATGCGGCGCTACAGAAGATTGTTGGAAAGACGGACTGATGAGATAAAGAAGAAGGAGATTCTCACCCGAACAGATGAAGAAAGGAATGTATGGGAAACACTGACAAGAAAACGGGACAGTATTATAGGATACTTGTCAAAGCCTGAGAGAAAAACTTGCAAGGCACCATAGGGCGCTCTAGAGGGCAACAATTGCAGGAACAAGAAGAGACTTGAATACATATCACAAATATGTATGGTACAAATACTACATTTTGATGAAGTGGTTAGCGTAGGAGAGGGATTCGTACCACGTCGTACCAAACCAGTCAGAAGACTGATGCATCCCACCCTTTCTCTCAAAAATAGTAGTGGCTTTCTCGCTGAGTCTACTGCTGAAGTTCGATGAATATGTTCCTGACACTCTGAAGTCGGACAGACGATCCCGAAAAAACAAAAACAATAAATAAATAATAAAGAAAAAAAAGAAACTTCTCTTCTTTGGAACCTCATTAAGTCTTTCATAAAACATACTGCGTTAGAATCTCAAAATGACGATCAGTAATCAACTACTGATCTTAAGTGACTTTTGTAAGTTACCTTTCACTGAAGTAACGGAAGTCATGGGATATCTTCTAATATCGCGTCCGAGTCTCTTTTGCCTGGCGTGCGCTCAACAAGTCGCTGGAAGTCCCCTGCAGAAATACCAAGCCATGCTGTCTCTATAGTCGTCCATAATTATTGTGAAGGTGTTGCCAGTGCGCGCACAGACCTCTCTATTATGTCCTATAAATGTTCGACGGGACTGATGTCGGGCGATCTGGGTGGCCAACACATTCGTTCAAATTGTCCAGAAACAAACCAATCGCGAACAACTGTGGCCCGGTGACATTACCAATTGTTATCCATAAAAGTTCCATTGTTTCCTGGGAATATGAAGTCTATGAATGGCTGAAAATGGCCTCTTAGTAGCCAAACATCCAGAGGACCCAGTCCATTGCCTGTAAACACAACCCACACCATTATGGAGCTATCACCAGCTTGCACAGTGACTTGTTGAAAACTTGGGTCCATGGCTTCGTGGGGGTCTGTAGCACACTCGAACCCTACCATCAGCTCTTACCAACTAAATTCGAGACTCATCTGACCAAGCCATGATTTTCCAGCCGTCAAGGGACGAACCAGTATAGTCAAGAGCCCAGGAGAGGCGCTGCAGACGGTGTCGTGTTGTTAGCAAAGGCACTCGCTGCGGTTGTCTGCGATAAATTTCACCTCACTGCCCTAACGGATACATCGTACGTCCCACACTGCTTTCTGCCGTTAATTCAAACGGTGGTATTTGTTTGACAGTACTGACAACTCTAAGCAAACGCAGAAGCTCTCGGTCGTTAAGTGAAGCCCGTTGGTGACTACGTTATCCGTCGCGAGAGATACTGCCTGAAATTTGGTATTTTCTAAACGCTCTTGCTATTGTGGTTCTCGAACTACTGA
The DNA here is from genome assembly GCF_021461385.2 of Schistocerca piceifrons. Taxonomy (NCBI): domain Eukaryota; kingdom Metazoa; phylum Arthropoda; class Insecta; order Orthoptera; family Acrididae; genus Schistocerca; species Schistocerca piceifrons. The sequence goes on along the minus strand of NC_060140.1, from coordinate 912,858,093 downwards.
ATTCCCGAACGATTTCCGAAATGGTATGTCCCATGCATCTGGTTCCAGTTCCCATTCTGCTTCATAGTCTGTTAATTCACGTCGTGCGGCCACAACCATGTCGCAGAGCTTTTCACGTGAATCACCTGAGTACAAATGACAGCTCAGCCAATGCACGGCCCTTTTATACGCTGTGTAGGCGATTCTACCGCCATCTTTATATGACGTGCAACCAATCAAAATCTGTATTGCCCACCTGTGGACAAAACTGAGTTTGATGTAGTTTCTAGTCGTATTTTATGTGCTCTTGTGCTCTACATGACCCATCAATCAGATTGCGTCTATCTGCATATTGTAACACCGACAAAGTACCTTGAAAATGAGCGGAGAAAACAAATTGTATACTGTCCACTGTTGTGTTTAACTTTTGTCAATGCTTGAGACTGCTCAAAGCTTTTGTCGGCATTGTTGCCTTCTGGTATTGTTTGACATCGTTTTAGGAAAATCGTTTTTGTTAGTACTGCATAACAGCAGTATTCTGTTGTGTTTTATGTGTACTGTGTCCAGTGAATTTAGAAGAGGAAACTGTGATTGTAGGGGAGGAGCGCAAAGATCGTGGAACAAGAAAAAGAATGGAGAAGAAATCAAAAAGGGAAGTGGAAACTGAAAACAGGTGAATCTTCTGTTTATACCTTCTCATTATAAAAATAGTATCTGAAACTTCTTGGCAGATTAAAACTGTGTGCCGAACCGAGGCTCGAACTCGGGAACTTTGCATTTCGCGCCGGCCCTGATGGCCGAGCGGTTCTAGGCGCTACAGTCTGGAACCCGCGACCGCTACGGTCGCAGGTTCGAATCCTGCCCCGGGCATGGATGTGTCTGATGTCCTTAGGTTAGATTAGGTTTAAGTAGTTCTAAGTTCTAGGGGACTGATGACAACAGCAGTTAAGTCCCACAGTGCTCAAAGCCATTTGAACCATTTTGCCTTTCGCAGGCAAGTGCTCCACCAACTGAGCTACCCAAGCACGACTCACGACCCGTCCCCACAGCTCTAATTCCGCCAGTACCTAGTCTCCTACCTCCTTTCTTCCTGGAGTGCTAGTTCTGCAAGGTATGCAGGAGAGCTTCTGCGAGGTTTGGAAGGTAGGAGAGGAGGTACTGGCGGAATTAAAGCTGTGGGGAGGGGTCGTGAGTCGTACTTGGGTAGCTCAGCGTGTTCGGTCAGAGGGTTTAGCTACCCTAACTGAGTGAACGGAGCCGGCCGAAGTGGCCGTGCGGTTAAAGGCGCTGCAGACTGGAACCGCAAGACCGCTACGGTCGCAGGTTCGAATGCTGCCTCGGGCATGGATGTTTGTGATGTCCTTAGGTTGGTTAGGTTTAACTAGTTCTAAGTTCTAGGGGACTAATGACCTCAGCAGTTGAGTCCCATAGTGCTCAGAGCCATTTGAACCATTTTTGACTGAACGGATCAACGAATAACCTGAACGAGTGTCATCGGACGTCCGTCACTAGCAAAGTCAACGAACAATATAGAACAAAATGAGACTTAAGAAAAAAAGTTGGTAGAGCACTTGCCCGCGAAAGGCAAAGGTCCCGAGTTCGAGTATCGATGCAGTCTACGGTTATAATCTGCCAGGAAGTTTCATATCACCGCACACTCCGCTGCAGAGGGAAAATTTCATTCTGGAAAATAGAAGTTGTTTCCGCGACACTCATCAGTAAATACCGCCACGATAAATAGCATTTTCTTATTCTAGATGCCGTGATAAAGATCCTCATTTAGTGAATTTTGATCCTCCCTGCCAATATAGAGAGGGTCGCTTTAATTGTTGCTCTATCCCAGTGAAAGTTCTATGTAGAAGCAAAAGAAACGTATTTTCTACAGCAAATAAAAAACACCAAGATAAAAAAATATCTTATCTTCTGGATGTAAGCAGTACAAAGCGTCGGAGCAAAGAAAGTGGCAAAATAAAGCCAATAGCTGTCACAGTGAAATATCACGTAAGTTGCAGATTTAATACCGATTCGCACTATTTTTCATTTTAATGTTTCTTCTTAATGAAGTGTATCTTTGTATCGATACTAAACAGGAAATGATCCAACAAACTCTGGAATACTTGCAGTTAATGTTCCAACGTACTAATCCAAACAAAGGACATTATTATTTCACTATGGTAAGTAAGTAACAACCGCATGCTAACATGGATTTTTGTACATTTTCAACTTAAAAATCAGTTTGGATTCTGGCTCCCCTGCTAGTGACGGATGCAGTTATTGCCTTAGAACGCGGTAGAAATTCAAAGTGCTGTAGATAAAAATCAAAACATGAAATTAATGATTGAACTTCGTGCTCATAAACTGAAAGCTCGAGCTTTTCATAAATTAATGAAGCAATCGCCACACGGAAGTAAAACCTTTGCACTTGACTTGCAGCAAGTCCAGCCTCAGCCAAAACTGAATATTGGAGAGGCATATTACGCCCGACAAATTGAATTTTGTTGCTTCTGTGTAACAAATATAGTAACCACCGACCCTGTTTTCTATGTATTGAATGTAGCTCAAGCTGAAAGAGGGCCACAATAAATTGCATCAGACATCACCAAAAAAATGGTTCAAATGGCTCTGAGCACTATGGGACTTAACTGCTGAGGTCATCAGTCCCCTAGAACTTAGAACTACTTAACCCTAACTAACCTAAGGACATCACACACATCCATGCCCGAGGCAGGATTCGAACCTGCGACCGTAGCGGTCGCGCGGTTCCAGACTGTAGCGCCTAGAACCGCTCGGTCACCCCGTCCGGCTCAAACATCACAGATATTGTTTCTAAAACACCCTTTGACCGGACTACCACATCTCTCAGACCCTTTGCTGATGAGTGTTGTGGCCAGAATAAAAATCAACACTTGAATCATGTTATTGCATTCTGGCTACTGGAAAGTTCTCAATTACATATAAAGGATGTGTATCTATATTTTCTAGTTCGAGGGAATTCCCTTTTGACAAATATAAAGACCCTAATGACATCCCTTTTGACAGTAAAAGATGCAAAAATTAGTTGTCCTGACCTTGACGGTAGCTACTGGCAACAAAATATTAACACTATCGAAAGTTTGACCAACAGAAATACTAGAGAACTGACAATATCTATTCCACGGAAAGAACTAATGAAAGACTATCAGATGATCACTCAATCTACGAAACATGAAACTCTAAATAAAGAATTCAAAATATATGCTTTACCAAGATTAAAACCCAGATGAGATAAAGTGATCAGAGATAACATTTATCCAAGAAAAGAGTTGTAGCCGCATCGAGCTATAAGTTGGCTGCGACTACAATGAAAAACTTCAATGGAGATGTTAATTCTCATGTAGACGTCGCGATAGAAGCACGCATATTGACCGTTACTAGATTGTTTCAAACCCATCTGGAACCTTAAAGTTTTTCAAGTATCGTCTTGACGTATTAGTCAAACTTCTCGAGAAAAGTGATGGGACATTTACCATTTAGCCAGACAACGGAACAAATATTGTACGCGTCGGAAAAGTAACTCGTTCGAAACTTAATCAATTCTGGGACATAGTCATCGTGATCTGTGATCGGCACGAACATTGAAGACACAGCAATGCGCCAAACGCCGACGTAAACTCTACAAATAGACTTGAGTTGGAAAGATATACATGCAATCATGAAGAATTCGCGGGTACGCCGTGTTGTCAGAAGCTGTAGTCAATGGCAGAATTGCTGATGTAAATCGTAGCTTCAATTCCTTGAATAACAGATCGGTGTGCTTTCCAGTGCAATGGTTAGATAATTCAGAAGTTCAATAAACTCAGTTATAACTTTAATACTTCGTGTCGTCTACGTCAATTAATTGAACGACGCTTTCTGCACGTTATTTACGACGTTGGAGTTGTTGAATTAGCACCGTAGCGGCGCATTAACAACGCTAAATACTTCACAAATCAACATCCTCGCAAGACTATAATGTGGCATCGGCTTGAAGAGTGGAACCCTAATTCGAGATATCATATTATCTCCGTTTGAACATTCATTTGCAAACCGGGCGGAAAAACTGCTCTTATCAAGTTTCGCGTAAGCTTATAAGCCCGTCGTGAACACGCGATGGATATTTGGTTTATTGTTTCAGATCGAGGGAGTTCTTGCGGTACCGAGTGGTGCAGTCGCTGCGTGTAGCAGTAAAGAATACAGACATCCGTCGAACACCACTGCTTCAATTATAAGCGAGAGCCGCTTGTACATTTCGGCGTGCTGCTCCATCGATACGCGTATATCTGATGAAGGGAGATAGTATCTGAAACTAAACAAACAAAGCGAGGAGTTTGTTTTAACAGTCACAGATCGGAGTTGTTGCGATCGACGGACGTCGAGATGTGTCAACCAGACTAGAACAATCATCCCCATCGAGCCGACACACACACACACGCGAAACTTTCTAGCTACAGACAGGGTCTTTGGACGAGTTGATAGAATACTGTGTCACATTCCAGAACTTTAGAATCGAGAGAAATATGTACAGATCTATAATGGATAGCTGGAAAAGACTTGGAGCTTAAGAACTATAAAGAACTCTCAAACGAATGCAAAAAGATAGATGGTATCAGTGAAGTAAAAAGAATAATTTTGAAAAAGTCAGAACTCAAGAGTGGCAGTGATCAGGACATAAAATTTAAAACAGAAATACATTATTACTTCGATGACGCTTCTAAATCATCACAACATTAGCAAAATGTGGACATAAGATGTTCTCTGCTACTAAAAGACCTATACCGGCGTTGTCAAATATGATGAAGGAAGACAAAATGGAAGATGCGAAGTAACTGCTCACTTTAAGCTTCGACACGTAAAGGAAAGAAGGAGAACTTCAATTTTTTCGCGGACTTCAGAGGTTCCATGCAGCAGCTTCACTCCAGAAGATATCGAATGTGATTGTTTACAAGAAGAACCAGGAATGGACAAAATTTAATTAATTCTGCCTGTAACAAATTGTTGTGTTAAAATTTTTTAATGTAATTTATGACTTTGTAGCATTCCCTCAAGTGAATATTAATTTTACATTTTCTAAGTTTTACAATCAATGTAAAGCAATTGAAAGTTACCGTAAGTTAATCATTATTTTCAGATATTAAAGTTCGTGTGAATTAATGAAGATTCAATACTGAAAACCCATTAAAGTATGTTATGTCCTAGGTGACCGATCAAAACGTGTATTGTCCAAAACATAAATTGATTTTATAGCCATCGTAATCAAATTTTGGTCTGTTGCAAAGTGGGAACGAATTCAATATAGCAAGAGGTATTAATTGTGAAAGCAGCACTATGTTCCATTGAATAGGTTAGTAGATATCAGTTTTTCGCTTTTCCTAAAAAATATGAATAAACAGACATTATACGTTTTGATTAATTGCTCTTCATATGTGCATATGACTCCCATGACTCTTGTCACTCCAGTGGATATCTTCTTAGGAGACTTCCAGCTACTCTCTGCGTAGTATTTGTATTTCCTACAAACAGATTCATCACCTATAACGTAAACAGCGTATATGCGTCCTTCTGTTGTTGTTGTGGTCTTCAAAATGGTTCAAATGGCTCTGAGCACTATGGGACTTAACTTCTGAGGTCATCAGTCCCCTAGAACTTAGAACTACTTAAACCTAACTAACCTAAGGACAGCACACACATCCATGCCCTAGGCAGGATTCGAACCTGCGACCGTAGCGGTCGCGCGGTTCCAGACTGTAGCGCATAGAACCGCTCGGCCACCTCGGCCGGCGTTGTGGCCTTCATCTCCGAATAACTACAGCAATCCGCATTCATTCCAACCTACTTACTGTATTGATCCCCTGGTCTATCTTTGCAACTCTTGCTTTCCCCTCCCCCCTTACCGCCTTCTCACATCACATTCTCTAAAGTACTAGATTAAACCGACAATTCCTTCATGCCTCAGGATGTGTTGTATCAATCGATCCATTTTATTTGTGGCAGTCTGCGGTCTACAAAATATATGAAATTTATTTGTGTTTAGGATCAACTCTTGGTCGCTGGATCAGTCGGAAATCATCTACAGTACTTCTGTAATTTCGCTGAAATCGTATCTCGTTCTACTTTCCTATACACAGTAATATCATTAGCGACGACCCCTACGGCGCTTAAGGCCTTATCCAGCTGGCTGTAACACTTATTTCTATAATGAAAAATTTGTGTAACTTCTATGGATGTTCAATATCTGTGTTATAATGTTCTTTGACATGAAAATGTCCTATTTAAAATGTACTAAAGTGTTATACGTATAACTTGTTCATGCTTAGGGAGTGTAGATTATTTGAAATATAAGAGCTAGAGGGAAGCCCTCCGCAACGGGGAGACCTGGGCGGGAATGTAAAATGTGGTTTGGCGCGAAGTAGCGCGAGGGTTCTTTGTGGCAGTTATAGTCGGTGGCCAGCAACCAAACCAAGTTCACATCTTGAGGGCTGAAAGAAGCTAGAATTGTATCAAGAAAGAAATAATTATGAGTCAGATGTGGATCTATAATGGTTAGTATGCCATCGCATTTTTCATTTATTTATTTTTTTGTTTACACTGAATAGGGAAATTCCGACGCCATTCACAGAGCATATTACATCAATAGACACGATCGTACCAAAAGACTCTTTTTTATCACAGAAGACCATCACAGCCATCACCTTCAGGACAAGTTAAGTTTATTATTGTAAATATGTGCATGGACCAGTGATTTCCTAAAGGTTCAAATAATAAGTGTTCCATTCTTAAGTTTGTGTCGTCAACACTAATTTATGCGCAGACATTTATCTGGACAGTTTCCTCTTACTGTTGCTAATATATTCGGAATGTTTCGAATATAATGAAACTCTGAATCAATACTGTTCAAAAGTTTTGCTAGTTTACTTGGATTAACTTCTTAATTGGATTGTTGGTATTTTGTGTGAGATGACCCACGTGATCATCATAGAACATAATTAAATATTTCAAAAGAATGAGTGTTTGAAAAACGCTTAATTGCAGTGATTACTTTCAATTCTTATTAAAAGTTGCATAATTGAACAGTGATTACAAAAACCAAGTACAGCCGATTATAGTCCAAAGACCTACACCAATGACACTTGCATTACAGGTTTGTAATAGTGCTCTTATTCATATATTCGTGCTTATGTGTGTATTATTAATCTGTCTTGTTAGAAATGTCGGTCCTAAACGCAGCCAGTAGACGGAACAGTTTCTAGTTCCTCAATTTTTTATTTTAATGTCTGATTTCCTAAACTTACTGTCGGAGTGTAGGTATAAAGCTCAAAGCTGTTCTAGAAACTTTTGTACTCATGAAAATATTACTGCCATTTCTTAACAAGGCAAACTCCACATTTCAGATTTAGTGGTAAGATGCCCCAGTGGATAGCCTGTCAAAAACCGAACGCAGATCAAACATGGAACCAGGAAGAAGGTGTACTGAAACGTAAAAAAAAAGAAAAAAGCAAAGTAGAAACAATGAACGGTCCAAGGACAAGAAGTGTAATAAAGAGCAGCCTGAAATAGAAGCCGTGTCGTGGGTATGTGGTCGTGGTGTTTGAGTGCCAAGCGGGCGAGCCGCGTTCCAAATTCTTTCGTGCCATTTACTATTTAATTTTTTTTTCACAACATTATGAACTGTCCGATCCGTCACTGAAATGCTTGTTCTCTTTCTGTAGTCTTGGCAGTTATACTATACATTGATTATAGAAAATGAGTCATGTGGTAAGAATACGTTACCGCCGCAAGTAAATGTGATGAATAGTGAGAGCAGTGAAAACAAATAATAAAGGGGTATAAAAATGTTACAACAAAAGAATTCAGGAGTCAAAAATTCCAAAACAGAACGCAACTTCTAAAACTTTAAAAACATACGTTTTGATAGAGCACAGAGGAACTATGTGATTGTGAAACTGTTGCGTTCATTTGCTGCAGCTAATGTGACAAACTATTACGTTTTCATCATTTCCTCGGGAATGATCCCACTTATATTTGTACGAGCACCTGTATCGGTCAAGAAGGAGTATCTCACTCACTTACCAGTCGTGCATTTTAGGTTCATCGATAAGATATTGCTGTCATATGACTAAAGCCGTGCATGAGACATCAGACGTGTCTTCCGGTGGAGGACTCGCCCTGTCATCAAACGTTTGGGGCTCTCATGCGAAAGCCTCTTCCTTTCAGCTGCTAACAGGGTAGCTGTGCTGGATCAACTGTCCCTACCTCACACCTCGCAGTGAAAAAGGACGTTACACCACGGCGCAGACACAAATTTGAATAAAGCAAACATCTAAAAAAGAAGAATGGCAAGATGGAGGTTTTTGGGCATGGCTCGCGTGCATGGCAGTCCATCACCGTAACCACTTCACCACGACGCCATTTCTATTGCTGGCTACTTTATAATGCACATCTTTTCCATGGACACAGTTTCTACTTTGCTTTTTTTTTTCACAGTCCATTACACCTTCTTCTCGCCCGCCCGGCTAGCAGCGCCGTCTAACGCGCTGCTTCCCGAGCGAGGTGGTGTGCCGGTCCCCGGCACGAATCCGCCGGCCGAACAGCACAATAACACTGGGTCTGGAGTGGTTCGGCGGTGGGGTAGGTGGACTGGTGTGGCCGTTGTGGGGTTGTGAACCACTGAGGCCTATGGCGGATCTAAGTCTCTCTGTCGCTTCTAGGTCCCTTGTTTAATATACAATACACAATACACACCTTCTTCCTGTTTTCATGCTTGATCTGTGTACTGTTTTTGATGAGCTATCCACTGGACGCTCTTAACACAAAATCTGAGGGTGGTGCGATGAGGTATTTGCCTTGTAAGTAATATTGTAACAGATTCAGCGTCCCGATACATTACTCGTCTTTGTACAATGCAAATACTTACAGGGTTCCCACGAAAACAAAGGACATTCCAGTTAGTTAAAATAACTGTTTAAAAACTATTTTAAAATTACTACCTCTCAATAGTAGAGTAGTAAAGCAGCCATATGTCCAATTTATCCATGTTTCTCCCTTTTAACTGCCACTTTTTAATGATCATTATACTTCACAATTTAAAACTGATAGTGGACGATAATATGAAACAGTTTGTTGCAAATAAGTTTTGATCATTTACCTGTGTTGATCATGGTTATCTGCTTTAGTTATAAATGCTGGAGTGTGCTGTTGTGTTCATATACGATTTACCAATCTGATTTTTGATCCAAATATAGTTTAATACAGCATTTAGTGTACTTTGCTAGCTGTATATTCACTTGGAATTACTTCGCCTAATTAGGCTGGCGACCGTTCTTACATGACCACAGTTTTACTTTCCAGTTTTAACACCATCAGTTTGCTTCTCACTGAGATAATTCTCTCTCTGTTTCCAAGCATTAATCCCGACTTGCGGGGTCTGCTGTTATGGGTGACCGGATTTGGAGTGTTAATTTTAAAGGGTGGCGGGATGCCCTTCCTGTCGCTAACCTGTACCCCCCTGGGACGGAATGTGTGTACCCCAAGTGTCTGCATCTAGTGTAATACATGGAATAGTGCGAATGTGTTTCAGATGTCTGTGAGTGATATAACTGAGGCGGAATGTGGGGACCATCCTGGTATTCACCTAGTGGGATGTGGAAAACCGCCTAAAAACCACATCCAGGCTGGCTTTCGCACCGGCCCTCGTCGTCAGTCCGCTGGTTGGGTCCGACCTGGGGCCAGCGCGCCTACCCGAGTTCAGAAAGCAGTGCGTTAGCGCTCTCGGCTACCATGGCGGGTTCTCACTGAGATAACTGCTGCTCCCTTTCAAAACGCAATCTTTCAGCTGGCGAAACATAGGCCGATTACTTTCCATTACACATGCTCACAGTCAGTCTTAAATTACTGTCGAGTCAGAGACATTACACGGGCTTGCTCTAGTAGTGATAATCTGTAGTGTTATAAGGTCAAAAACATACATCGGGAACATTAACTTCCTTTGGATAACACGAAAGTTACTTTAACATCTGACAGTTTCGCTCCGTTTGTAATTACGTGTATAGTTCCGTTTGGTACGAGATTCTGAATCCTGTGACATTAAGCTGGATGGGAATTCCGTACAAACGTGTTTGGTATTTTTTCGAAAAGCAACGGTGCAGAACAACACAAAATGGCACGGAAAGATGAAGAATATGGCATCAACTTGTGCACCATTATTCACAGTCATCCGGACATCATGGATAAAGGGAACAAGCACTTTTCCCATTTCTTAGAACGCTTCATTGTTCCAGCGGCCTACCGCAAGCTAGTGCTGGAAGGAGAGCAAGTTGTTTTGCATAATATACGTATATGTAAACTCGATCAGGTATTCCAAGAAGTCCTGTAGCCTTTCCTGTTTGGATTTCGTACTACTTCCACTTTTATTCCTTTGTAACTGTCTTATGCAAACGGACGTGTGAAACGCATGTCGGCACTCCCTTTCCAGGGCTCGTTAGCAGCGTGCCAGCGCTAACGGATGCACCTGGACTAGTTCTCCTTCACTTGGCTGCGCTGCCTTACGTGCTCTAGTACTGCTATAACGGTTGACAAGCCTCGCCAGTTTAAGCGGATGAGGCAAGCCCCGGCTTACTCACTCAGCTGTGTCGCTGCTGCCCACGTGCCGACAAGCTCGCGCCGCTATGCATCTCGATCAGCGTGGCGATAAGTGGGCTCACTTTGTGCTTGCGCAACATCGGGGGCGTCAGCGAGTCTTGCTGCGCGCCATCAGTTCAAAAAAAATGTTCTGACGCTTCCTCAGCAAAGAGAATCTAATATTCCTGTGGACAACGACACTTTTGGGATCCGCTTGAACGACGGTGTATTAGAGACGGGTGTGGACCACGTCAATGCTTTAATCCAGGGCTGGAGCAAGTCATCACCTTGGATTTAAAGAAACGTAGAACAGTGTTCCATATGACAACTGTTAAGTGTGAACTACAGAAAAAACTTGAAACAGCCAAGATTGCTAGAAAATTATTTAGTAATTTTTTTCTATTTTGGGTCGTTCCTTAGTTGCTACAAAATTCATGGAGGTATGTTGCAACTATGCAGTTAAATGAAAGGCGTTTAGCTTCTTTCATTTGTGAAGCATCTTCAGTGGCCTCTCTCTCTCTCTCTCTCTCTCTCTCTCTCTCTCTCACACACACACACACACACACACACACACACGCACACACAATCTACCCATTTAAACAAATAAATGGAAAAAACACGCTGTCAGAATGAACGACACATTTACACGTAACAAACTACACACAGACGCACGCATGCATAAACACACACACACACACACACACACACACACACACACACACACGCACGCACACACACCACAAACGCCACAAACAAAAGACGAAAGATAAACACACTGCGACAGTTGGCAATACTACACACTCTAAACACACACTTGTTGATCACAAAATGGAAAGTGCAAGTGATGTAAGTGATGTTTTGTAACAAATGTGGGTGAAGAAACGTCGGAAACCGGCCAGTTGGAGCATGGGGACTAATGAACACATCTCTAGGACCACACATATGGGCTAGCAGCACTGAAAATCGTAAGTAGCACCGAACGATGATTTCACCTCACGAAATTTGTGCTAAAAAAGTTGATTCTAATCTGAAAAACAAGAGAAAAACATGACGAAATGTAACACAGTTAAAAAAAAAAAGTTCAAATGTGTGTGAAATCTTATGGGACTTAACTGCTAAGGTCATCAGTCCCTAAGCTTACACACTGGCCCGCATCTCGTGGTCGTGCGGTAGCGTTCTTGCTTCCCACGCCCGGGTTCCCGGGTTCGATTCCCGGCGGGGTCAGGGATTTTCTCTGCCTCGTGATGGCTGGGTGTTGTGTGCTGTCCTTAGGTTAGTTAGGTTTAAGTAGTTCTAAGTTCTAGGGGACTTATGACCACAGCAGTTGAGTCCCATAGTACTCAGAGCCATTTGAACCATTTTTTGAGCTTACACACTACGTAACCTAAATTATCCTAAGGACAAACACACACACCCATGCCCGAGGGAGGACTCGAACCTCCGCCGGGACTGTAACACAGTAACATATAGTAACCACTACATAATACATTTATTAAATGTACAAAAAGAAACATGTATTACAGGGCACTGAATATGCTCCACAAATAAAAGAAGTGAAACGCGAACGTCAATACACAAATTGCCTTTCATTTAGCTGTATAGATGACACATACCTTCATGAGTAAAGTAGTTCTTTAGATGACCGGTTCTGTTAAGACTATGTTACCATCTTCGGATCTACAAGGACTGAAAAAATATTGACAGGATAATAATGTTAAAAAAGATACAACCAAATACAATTTCCATATCCATACTTACGGGAAAGTTACATACCTTCACCTTTGCAGTTCATACCATCTCCGCCACCTGCACTTTGTGCCATGTCATATCACAAATGTATGTGTGAGAATCGTGGAACGCACTGTCGTTATGACAAGGCACAAAACGTTGTAAGGTTCAAGTTGTCTATATGTATGGACGTGCAAGCTGTATTTGGTCAGATCTCTTTCCATTCAGATAAATACCTCATTAGCGATCTTGGCTCTCTCGAGTTTTTCCGAAGTTCATTATACTACATATCACCCCATGCTGGTAGTGTCAGGAACACATAACGACGATTGTACTCTACAGGTAACTTTGAAGTTTGCATTCTCCAATATTTTACATAAGTACCACGATGTTAATACAGGGTAAGGCGCCTAACGTTCTCGTAGAATGACCACGGCCTCATGAAAGGAACAGAAACGTGCTCGCTCAGCTTCATTAACAACAGAGATACAGTCACAAAATTTTTTAATGCAACTATGCTATTTTTGGCCATCACAATACCTCATCTTTGTGATAAAAATTCATTGATGTAACTCTTTAGCAGATCTTGCAAGAAATAACGGAGTAAAACGATACAAAGTAATGTTTGTAAGTGACAAGTTTCCAAGAATTTTCAGAATAACATTTTTTTTTCGAATGAAAATTGATACACACGCATGACATTGCGCCTTAACCTTGTTTCCTTGGTGTGAGTGGTAAAAACTAACGGGTGGCATGCCACTCAACAGACTCAACAGACTCAACAGCAACCAAAAGAAATCTGTATAAAATGCATTTTATCCCATGATTTCGTATATCTGCGAAACAGCTATATCACGGCATTTCTGTTATCGAAATATATTGTTCTTCTGCAAAAAATAGATTACTTACGTTTAGAAAAACAAAACTGATCTCTGTATATCAGTTATCAATCAAGATGCGAAACAGAAGAAGATTTGTATGTAATGTCCCGTCGATACATGAAGTTGCGAGAACACATTGCTGTCTGTTTTATGTCCCCCTGGTGACTTTCCATCTAGACGAAAAAAGATTGCAGTTGTCTTCAACGGATCAAAAGTAATTTGAGGTGAAAGAATTAGGTGACCCTCCTTGTATAGTATACACTGAAAAGCATGCCACGAAACTTAAGTCCCTGTAAGGCAGAGCTCATACACTCTGTAAAAAAATAAAAAAAATAAAATAAAAATAAAAAAAACGACGCACCTAAAAGGAATAATCCGATTGGGATGGAAATTAGTAGATCTGATGTACATATAAAGACAAAAAAATGATACAATTACAGAAAAATTGGATGATTTACAAGCTTCACAAATTGAGCAACTCAATAACTCGTTTGTTCACATCTGACATTTACCCAAGCATTTATTCGACTTGGCATTGATCAATAGAGTTGTTGTACGCCTCTCGTGGTCGTGCGGTAGCGTTCTCGCTTCCCACGCCCGGGTTCCCGGGATCGATTCCCGGCGGGGTCAGGGATTTTCTCTGCCTCGTGATGACTGGGTGTTGTGTGCTGTCCTCAGGTTAGTTAGATTTAAGTAGTTCTAAGTTCTAGGGGACTGATGACCATAGATGTTAAGTCCCATAGTGCTGAGAACCATTTGAATAGAGTTGTTGAACGTCCTCTTGAGTGCTAATCGTGCCAAATTCAGACCAAATGGGGCGTCCGATGGTCAAAATCCCTAGTTCGTTGGAGGGCTCTGCCCATAATGCTCCAAACGTTTTCAGTTGCGGAAAGATACGGTTTATCTTGCTGATCTAGGTAGGGGTTGGTAGGCACAAAGACAAGCAGTAGAAACTCTCGCCATGTGCAGGTGGGCATTATCTTCCTCCAATGTAATCTCAGGATGGCTTGACATGCCGGCCGGTGTGGCCTTGCGGTTCTAGCGCTTCAGTTTGGAACTGCGTGACCGCTACGGTCGCAGGCTCGAATCCTGCCTCGGGCATGGACGTGTGTGATGTCCTTAGATTAGTTAGGTTTAATTAGTTCTACGTTCTAGGCGACTGATGACCTCAGCAGTTAAGTCGCATAGTGCTCAGAGCCATTTGAACCATTTTTTTTTGGCTTGACATGTTTGGCGAGAAAGCGGGGAGTAGAATATCGTCGACGGATCGCAGTGCTATAAAGGCGACGCCAATGACAACGAAATGGCACCCTAAAGTATCACTCCTGGTTGTCTGGTCATATGGTGGGTGACAGTCGGGTTGGTATCCCACTGCTGTCCAGGGCGTCTCCAGACATGGATTCGACCTGGAACCTCATTGACTGGAGTGGAATTGTCTTCGGTGACGTGTTCCACTTCGAACTGAAACCCGATGACCAGCGAAGAAGTGTCTGGAGGCACTGCAGACAGTGATGGAATACCAATCTGATTGTCGCCCACCCAACAACCAGGAGTAATATGGTCTGGGATGCCATTTCGTTTCATAGCAGGATCCCTTTGTTTGTCATCGGTATGTCGACGATATTCTGTGTCCCCTTCTGTTGTCCTACATGGCAAGCTTTGCTGGACCTAGATTTCAGAAAGATAATGTCCGCTCGCACACGACGGAAGTTTCTACTGCCTGTCTCGATATTTTCCCAACCCTACCTTAGCCGGCAAGGTTGCTGGATCTCTCTCCAGCTGAGAACATTCAGAGCATTATGGGTATGGCCGTCCTACCATCTCGTCATTTTTACATTCTAACGCGCCATCTGGACAGAAGTGTACGCGATATTCCTCAAGAGTGTATCGAACAATCCCGTCACTCAATGCCTAGCTGAATAACCGCTTGTATTAGGACCAGAGGTGGGCCAATGTGTTATTGAATTGCTCAATTTGTGGTGCTATTTCTCTTCAAACCATCCGTTTTTTCTGAAATTGTAATTTTTTTTTCTGTACGTGTGCATCGCATTTACAGCTTTCTGTTCCATTCCGATAATTCCTTCATGAGGCAATAGTTTCAGTTTTTTTTTTTTTTTTTTTTTGATGTGTCAGCACACAACAATGTAACAACCTATATGTTCGATCTAGTCCCTGATGCTACCTCTATTACTCTATTACACGGTCTTTATATTGCGATAGCCGCCAAGCCCCCAGACTTTGGCTGATTAAGTCTTTGATTGAGAGCAGTTACCAGCGGCGGTATCTATAGTGACGTCTCAGATTGATGTCTCTGGCGAGTGCTTTGGACGACAACTCGCCTTTCTCCAGTTCGTCACGTGATGTACCGTTACTATTTCCGGTAAACACGAAGAGCGCCCAAATTGCCACAAAAGAGAGTCTTATGCCAGCACTTACCAACATGCAGACTTGTACCCTGATGAGCAGTTAACTTGTGACGCCACCGAGCTGTCGACATCCAGATAGTATTTGTGGCTGGTCGGTCAGTACTTAGGTAATGCGAACAGATAAATGTCCCTTTTCTTATCCAAGGTAGAATTTCACGCTATTTTCCCTCAGTTATATTCGTGCTGAATTGTATTTTCAGCCGATTCAGTGAGTTCAATTTCTTTTTCCTGGTTTATCTCGAGCTACACTTTGGACTAGCGTGTTTTATAGTTTTGTGGTATTTGTCGTATTGCTCTCTCTCATGTATGAGTCCGATCGGCATTCTAGAGATGAGATTAGGTGTGATTCTGAGATACACACGTCCCAATTTGCGTCCCATTCGGATTGTGATGCGCCACTTGTCTGTCTTACAGTGTATATGAGCTCTGACTCACAGAGACTTAAGTTTGCTATATGGCCGAATGACATGGGACACCTTTCAGTATATGCTATACAGGCTGAGCCACCTAACTCTCTAATCTCAGATTACTCTCGTTCCGTTGAAGACAATTGTAATCTGTTTTCATCTATACAAAAAGTCACCAGGGCACATCATGCAGACAGCAATGTGTTCTCGCAACTTCATATATCGACGAGACGTTACACACGAATCTTCGTCTGTTTCGCAACTTCATTAATAACTGGCATTCAGGGATGAGCTTTGTTTTTATAAATGGGAGTAAATCATTTTTGCACCAGACTAATGTACTTCGATAAGATAAATGCTGGTATGTAACTATTTTGCAGATCTACGAAATCATGGGAGAAATGCGTTAGATATAGAGATGTTTTTCTCCTGTTAATTCCACCCGATAGTTTGCGCCACTCACCAAGGAAACTGCTGCCGTTGGGTAAGGCGCAGTGTCATGGGTGTCTGTCGAGTTTCAAAAAGTCGTAAAGGTCGTTATTTTCGCACCAGAGCTTTTTATTGTCAATATT
Organism: Schistocerca piceifrons; assembly: GCF_021461385.2. NCBI lineage: Eukaryota > Metazoa > Arthropoda > Insecta > Orthoptera > Acrididae > Schistocerca > Schistocerca piceifrons. The sequence goes on along the minus strand of NC_060140.1, from coordinate 912,841,468 downwards.
TATGCCCATTTTAGTATTTCGCGTGAACCATACGCTCGTTGTTATGACTACCAGGTACTTGGATACCAGATACTGTTCTTTTGTAAGAGTGGCCAGAAGGACTCGTAATATTCCATGTTCTTATGGAATAAAATTATTGTACCTTCAGAGTTCCGCACTTTCTGATTCAGAAGGAGAAGGGTGATTATGCCCGCAGAACATTACTTTTGATTCTGGTCTTCACTGTTTCTCAGAAGCTGCCACAGGTATGTACCACCAGTTAAGATGTTTTTCAGTGTAACAGCGTCTCTGCGGACAGGTGAACAGAAAAGAAGAACAATGTCATTTCTCAAGTAAGCGCCTTTTTCCGTTGCGCAGAGCAGATACAAAATCCCAAGAACACTCGGTAACAAAACAAACGTCCTCCATTCAAAATGGTTCAAACGGCTCTGAGCACTATAGGACTTAACATCTGAGGTCATCAGTCCCGTAGGCGTAGAATTACTTAAACCGAACTAACCTGAGGACATCACACAAATCCAAGCCCGAGGCAAGATTCGAACCTGCAACCGTAGCAGCAGCGCGGTTCCGGCCTGAAGGGCCTAGAACCGCTCGCCCACAGCGGCCGGCCTCCATTCAACAAACATGATTAAAAGCTAAAGGAACCTATCGTTTACTCAGCAGTTTTCCTCCACCACGTCTTCAGGATTTACCTTCTCAACGAGTACACAGCATTACGTGTGGAACTGCTTTTGGTGTTCTAGGCGATGTGGAACAAGATGCACAATCTCATTAAGATGTTTGTCATTTGCTGAGAAACCTTTAGTGACTTACACACAATACAGCAAAAATCAGAGAAATTAACACGAAATATATAGAACTACCACACCTACGGACAATAGCAGATAAAACTTTTGTCTCTTTGCTGGGTACACGATCAAGTGGAAATCTGGAGAAACTAACAAACCGATAAAGGGGTCACAACAGCAGCACAAAAAGACACAGTGTGCTATTCTCGCTGTTCAGTTGTAGAACGAAGGATACGCAGAAGGAGCAGTGTTTAGCGGCGAGGGTCGATAGGCTGCATTTAGCAAAACCAACTAGGCGCCTTCGGCATGCCTCATACCGGTCACTGCGAGGGATGAAGTGACCGAGACCCGCCCCAACTAGAATACTGATCATATATACATGCTTTCACAAATGACTGAAAGATCCTCCAAGCTACAGTGCTTGTGGCGAACGAATAACTAAAATCTACGTTTTAACTCCGAGCATTTTATATTTTATCGAAACAGTGGAAGCAGACTTATATCAGGAAGAGTCTATTATTTAACTGACGACAAGGAGAACATGAAAGAAATTTGTCTAATGTCAGGAAGGAGGTTTTGATATCTTACAGAGTCTCTAACGCATCTTTGTTATGCCAATGATCATCCAGGAACTTTTTTCTGCTGTATTATGTTAAATCTTTCATCATTAATACGTCATTGTAGAACTGACGAAAAATGTATAGAATATGAGCTCGCGCAGGTGACTGAATATATACACTCCTGGAAATGGAAAAAAGAACACACTGACACCGGTGTGTCAGACCCACCATACTTGCTCCGGACACTGCGAGAGGGCTGTACAAGCAATGATCACACGCACGGCACAGCGGACACACCAGGAACCGCGGTGTTGGCCGTCGAATGGCGCTAGCTGCGCAGCATTTGTGCACCGCCGCCGTCAGTGTCAGCCAGTTTGCCGTGGCATACGGAGCTCCATCGCAGTCTTTAACACTGGTAGCATGCCGCGACAGCGTGGACGTGAACCGTATGTGCAGTTGACGGACTTTGAGCGAGGGCGTATAGTGGGCATGCGGGAGGCCGGGTGGACGTACCGCCGAATTGCTCAACACGTGGGGCGTGAGGTCTCCACAGTACACCGATGTTGTCGCCAGTGGTCGGCGGAAGGTGCACGTGCCCGTCGACCTGGGACCGGACCGCAGCGACGCACGGATGCACGCCAAGACCGTAGGATCCTACGCAGTGCCGTAGGGGACCGCACCGCCACTTCCCAGCAAATTAGGGACACTGTTGCTCCTGGGGTATCGGCGAGGACCATTCGCAACCGTCTCCATGAAGCTGGGCTACGGTCCCGCACACCGTTAGGCCGTCTTCCGCTCACGCTCCAACATCGTGCAGCCCGCCTCCAGTGGCGTCGCGACAGGCGTGAACGGAGGGACGAATGGAGACGTGCCGTCTTCAGCGATGAGAGTCGCTTCTGCCTTGGTGCCAATGATGGTCGTATGCGTGTTTGGCGCCGTGCAGGTGAGCGCCACAATCAGGACTGCATACGACCGAGGCACACAGGGCCAACACCCGGCATCATGGTGTGGGGAGCGATCTCCTACACTGGCCGTGCACCACTGGTGATCGTCGAGGGGACACTGAATAGTGCACGGTACATCCAAACCGTCATCGAACCCATCGTTCTACCATTCCTAGACTGGCAAGGGAACTTGCTGTTCCAACAGGACAATGCACGTCCGCATGTATCCCGTGCCACCCAACGTGCTCTAGAAGGTGTAAGTCAACAACCCTGGCCAGCAAGATGTCCGGATCTGTCCCCCATTGAGCATGTTTGGGACTGGATGAAGCGTCGTCTCACGCGGTCTGCTCGTCCAGCACGAACGCTGGTCCAACTGAGGCGCCAGGTGGAAATGGCATGGCAAGCCGTTCCACAGGACTACATCCAGCATCTCTACGATCGTCTCCATGGGAGAATAGCAGCCTGCATTGCTGCGAAAGGTGGATATACACTGTACTAGTGCCGAGATTGTGCATGCTCTGTTGCCTGTGTCTATGTGCCTGTGGTTCTGTCAGTGTGATCATGTGATGTATCTGACCCCAGGAATGTGTCAATAAAGTTTCCCCTTCCTGGGACAATGAATTCACGGTGTTCTTATTTCAATTTCCAGGAGTGTATATATATATATATATATATATATATATATATATATATATATATATATATATATATATGTGTGTGTGTGTGTGTGTGTGTGTGTGTGTTTGTGTGTGTGTCGCACACGAATACTTTTTATGCAATCATTATTATAGCTTATATTTAAAGCGCTATTGTCTTATTCCTTAAAACCGCGCTCATCTCGTAAGATTAATGTACTGGTGTCCTGAGATCTGTGGCTAAATAAGTATATCATCGTCAGCATGATTATCATCATCATCATCATAACCATCATCACCACAATCAATCACCATTACACATTAAATCCGTTTAGAAGTCTACATCGGAATTTTTCTGCAACACGTGAGACATCATATGCTGTTAGCTTCTTCAGCCTGATGTTGCTTTTGAAACATCAGACCCATATCAACGCAAACACTGCAGATTAACTAGAGAATTTCGATTTCGGTTTAATTCAGTTTCGAACGATGTGCTTTTTGGGGTCAGTGTTCACAGGAAGAGCTGCTGCTTACTAGAACGAAAATTTGCTCCTGCACTCCGTAATGAAACCTCCTGAGAAACTGAGTGTGTGCTTTGAGTCGCGACTCAAACCTAGGCCTTCCCTTTGTCGACACAGAGTTCTGATCTTGGAGAGGCGTTCGACAAATTGTTCTTCTAGCATGGAGCCACTTTTCGAAACCCGTTTGCGCTAGTGATTTAATTGTGTCAGCGGGAGACTTTGGTTGTTAGCTTTTGTAACCATTTGAAACGTTATGTCAACGGTATGTTTTTCTGAGAGGGGGCGAGATACCAACGTTTTTCCGAAATAATTTTTTATATGAATCCAGTGCTGTACAAAACCAGAATCAACAAGAAAAGACACACTTCTAATAGATCTAAACATGTTTTGAGTGACTGCTTAAATTGAAAACCATAGACAACGTTACACTAAATGCATTCAGGATAACTACCGCTGGAGTATCAGTCGAAAGTACTGGTTAAGGGCCAGTGGGCTGGAACAAACAAGTGTATGTAACTTGGAATGAGGATATGGATAATCTCTGGTATTTTTTCTGTTATTAATTTATATTTGAGTGAACCCCTGGCCCATGACACAAAAAGCACTACAGATCACAAGATATCCAAAATTTTTAAAAAAATCTTTATAATATGAATCTATACTACGCGGTTTCAGTTGAAGATAATGAGTATATATTCTATTATCACACAATAAAACTGACAAAGCGAATACTTTATTATTCTGTGGAGAACGAAGCCAAGGGGCATGCTGTTGCATCTTTAAGAAGTGACGATCGAAAACGAAGACTCCAGGAAGGAACTTGGGACACACAAACGTTGATGTGAGAAACCACCGTTAAAACCTGGCAACACGTGGTCTGAAGAAACAAAGCAGGTTCACTGAGAACGAGAGTTAGAATACTTGGCCCAAGTTAACTCTCAGGGATGACGCACGTTAAATGAACATACAGGAAAAGTGTGTACTCTTTAATCCATATTGAACCTGGAATGGTTTGATACGTCCAGAAAATAATCCTAATTTGCTTGATAATCTACCCTGATTCCTCTCCACACACTGTAACAAAATTAAGTTAACTTAAAGGGCTCTTATATAATGTTGTTTACTACTTTATTCATTACAGTGTATTGCATACCCGTAATACAGTAAAGTTCATATTAGGTGTCTCCTATTGGATTTCGTCTCAGGATGCTCGCTTGGCGTCCATTTGATGATTTTATTTATTTTTTTTTTTTTTTTGAGACTCGCCAGCACGAGTGTCTCGTATTGTCATAAATTCACCCTTCATTGCTGGTGGCCGACTAGAGTCAAGACCGCAGCTGAACATTATATGTGCCTTCGGTGTCGACGGCTCAAGATCTTTTTTTGGTCATTCCTACGGTGGTTATCTCCTTGTTACATGAACGGCCACTGGAGGCAGGAGTCTCTGCAGCAGACAGGCTCCATTTTCCATCAGTACATCACTAAGCTGTTTCGTGCATGTCTGAGCCCAAGCTACTTTATCTGTAATGTCGATTTCTATAGAGAGTTGGAGGGCATCGCCATTGGTAGTCCACTTAGTACTATGGCTACCAATTTCTTCATGAATCATTCCGAAAGTCAGGCGCTGGACTTGATACCTTGTAAACCTATGGTGTGGTCCAAGCACGCCAACTACCCCTTTGTCATGTGCACCAATGTTGAGGAACAGCTCGGTGACACTAAGATATCTTAACAGTCTTCAAGACGACAATGAATTTACTATGGAGGTAGAAAAGGATCATCATCTACTCTGTCTAGAGATTATCCTAAGCAGCAATGCCGGTAACCTGGGCGACAGTGTGCATCGAAAATGTACACACGCGGACCGATACACGCACAATCTTTCAAATTATCACCCCAGCCCAAGCCACAAGACGAATAAATGAGCCGAAACGCCTCTTAAGCGAGATGCAACACCTCGAATGCCTTCCGGGGAACAATCGGTTCCGCACTATCTGAGCAAGAAGTGTTACGAAACCTAACATTCAGTGAACTGATACATCAGAAGAAGAACTGGGGGGTATGGTCTTTTTGCCATACATCCTTAGGAAGGCGGACAGGGCCGCCGTATGTTACGCAGTCATGACGTAGAAGCTGTCCGCCCCGATAGCTGAATGGTCGGCGTGACGGACTGCCGTCCTCAGGGCCCGGGTTCAATTTCCGGTTGGTTCGGGGATTTTCGCCGCTCAGGAACTGGGTGTTGTGTTGTCTTCATCATCATTTCAATACCATCCGGCGCGCGGGTCGCCCAATTTGGCGTTGGCTGTAGTAAAACCTGCACCAAGGCGGCCGGACCTGTCCCGGCCAATGACGCTAAACGCTCATTTCCATTTTTCCATGGCGTAAAAGCTATTTACATACTGATCGAGAACTTCAGAAAGTGTCTCAGATGGGCAAAGGACGGAAAGGAGTCTCTCACATTGTCGGGTGGACACCGCATGACAAGTACGTATGGATAAGTGTACAGTAAAATTAACGGACGATCCATCAGTACCAGTATCATCGAACATAATCGGCATTGCGGGCTGGGACAGGTGGAGAAATCGGCCGTGGCAGCACACGCACTGTTTGTAACCAGCCGCTGAAGAAAACTCGGTGATGCAGGTTCTCACTGTGGAGAAGTGCTACCACACCTCCATGTTCAGGAGAATGATTTAATAAAAAGAAAAAAACCGCAAAACAAACGGATCCTGATTGCTAAGATGCAACTAACTACCGTTTCAGGTCAGAAGGGAAAAGCCTCAGCGGTAATAAGCAGGAAGAGCCCTCAGATGTCGCGAAATGGCTGCATATTACCATGGGCTGCTAGAAAGATCATCGGTAATCCTCCATGTGAGCGTGATTTTCTCTTATTTTCCCACTGTGATCATTTAGCGGTACATGTGTGGGAGGAAATACACTACTGGCCATTAAAATTGCTACACCAAGAATAAATACAGATGATAAACGGGTATTCATTGGAAAAATATATTATACTATAACTGACATGTGTTTACATTTTCACGCAATTTGGGTGCATAGATCCTGAGAAATCAGTACTCAGAACAACCACCTCTGATCATAATAACGGCCTTGATAGGCCTGGGCATTGAGTCAAACACAGCTTGGATAGCGTGTACAGGTACAGCTGCCCATGCAGCTTCAACACGATACCACAGTTCATCAAGAGTAGTGACTGGCGTATTGTGATGATCCAGTTACTCGGCCACCATTGACCAGAAGTTTTCAGTTGGTGAGAGATCTGGAGAATGTGCTGACCAGGGCAGCAGGCGACAATTTCTGTATCCAGAAAGGTCAGTACAGGCCTGCGATATGCGGTCGTGCATTATCCTGCTGAAATACAGGGTTTCGCAGGGATAGAATGAAGGATAGAGCCACGGATCTTAACACATCTGAAATGTAACATCCACTGTTCTAAGTGCCGTCAATGCGAACAAGAGGTGACCGAGACGTGTAACCAATGGCACCCCATACCATCACGCCGGATGATACACCAGTATGGCGATGACGAATACACGCTTCCAATGTGCGTTCACCGCGATGTCGCCAAACACGGATGCGACCATCATGATGCTGTAAACAGAACCTGAATTCATCCAAAAGAATGACGTTTTGCCATTCGTGCACCCAGGTTTGTTGTTGGGTACACTATCGCAGGCGCTCCTGTCTGTGATGCAGCGTCAAGGGTAACCGCAGCCATGGTCTCCGAGCTGATAATCCATGCTGCTGCAATCGTCGTCGAACTGTTCGTGCAGATAGTTATTGTCTTGCAAACGTCCCCATCAGGGACAGAGACGTGGCTGCACGATCCGTTACAGCCACGCGGATAAGATGCCAGTCATCTCGACTGCTAGTGATACGAGGCCGTTGGGATCCGTGTTACCCTCCTGAACCCACCGATTCCATATTCTGATGACAGTCATTGGATCTCGACCAACGCGAGCAGCAATGTCGCGATACGATAAACCGCAATGGCGGTAGGCTACAATCCGACCTTTATCAAGGTCGGAACCGTGATGGTACACATTTCTCCTCCTTACACGAGGCATCACAACAACGTTTCAGCAGGAAATGCCGGTCAACTGCTGTTTATGTATGAGAAATCGGTTGGAAACTTTCCTGATGTCAGCACGTTGTAGGTGTCGCCACCGGCGCCAACCTTGTATGAATGCTCTGAAAAATTAATCATTTGCATATCACAGCATCTTCTTCCTGTCGGTTAAATTTCGCGTCTGTAGCACGTCATCTTCCTGGAGTAGCAATTTTAATGGCCAGTAGTGTAACATATAGCCTGTCATCTTTTGTAAAACACGCTCTTGGAATTTCAACAGTAAACATCTCTGTGATGCACAACGCCTCTCTTGTAGCGTTTGCAAGTGCAGTATGACGAGCAGCTCCTTACAGTTCGCGCGCTCACCAAACTATTTGGTGACGAAGCGCAACGCTCTTTTCTGTCTCCTTCACTAATCTTACCTAGGTAAGATTTACAGACTGACGAGTAGGGCTCAGTAATCGGTCGAGTGAGGATTTTGGAGGCTACCTCTATTCCTAGCAACGTTTTCCGAAACTGCTGCGAAGTACGACTAATACATCATTATAAGAGGTGACGCCCTGTAACCTGTCCAAACAACAGAGATAACACATCCGTCTAAGGACGTGTAGGTACGAGAGCGAAACGGAAAATGAGTTTTCTCCCGAACACGTGTCCCTGGACAGCCGTCACCTCGCCTTCGGACATGACTGATCAGGAACACGGGCACCTTCCTCCTGTCGCGGAGCGGTTGCGAAACGTAGCTCTGCGACAAACATATCCCGAGAAAATATTAACATAAATTAGATTACAAAACGGCAGATTGAGATTAAATGTCAAGTACAGCTCGTTCGTGTGGGCCCCCCATGCACTTCCCGTCCTTGGTGCCCCGCCAGCGGGAGGGTCAGTGGTTGGTCACTCCTTGGCGTGCTGCGGCGGAGCGGGACCTAGGAGGACCGTAATAGCTCCTGGGCACCGCCTCACCAAGGCCGACTGGTCACAGCAGACAATGTGTGGAGCCAATTACGGCTCGGGAACGTGTCATTACGAAACTGTTTGGACAATTGCCCGGAGCAGATAATTTCAGAATTAATAGTTGAATTACTGGCGGAATAGCTTCACGTCGTCGTTTTACCTTACGGTTTCCAATGTTTGTGGGCGTGTCCGTCCTTAGCGCAGTGTCGCCGCTCGACTTACTGTGTTTGTACAAAATTACAGAGGGTCAACAAAGTAATGGGAACACTTGAATATAATGCACTTTTATTTTGGTAAGTTTAGCGCCACTGTTACTAAAGCTTTGCATTGGCTGATCAGTCCAAAGCTTGTCCTCTATTTGTTAACGCGTCTTCCTCTAAATCGGGCGGGGCAGTTGACGGTGGGGGGGGGGGGGGGGGGGCTCGGCCGGGACGGAGATCTCTTTCGCTCGACGAATGGGTGTTTGTGTTGTCCCAATCAGTTCCTCTCATCTTCATCGAAGTCGGCGAACTGACGTCAAATAGAAAGTGGAACTATATGGTTACACAGGCCATTTCAAGTCTCAAACATCTGTGATATACTGGGTGATCAAAAAGTCAATATAAATTTGAAAACTGAATAAATCACGGAATAATGTAGATAGAGAGGTACAAATTGACATACATGCTTGGAATGACATGGGGTTTTATTAGAACCAAAAAATACAGAAGTTCAAAAAATGTCCGACATATGGCGCTTCATCTGATCAGAATAGCAATAATTAGCATAACAAAGTGAGACAAATCAAAGATGATGTTCTTTACAGGATATGCTCAATATGTCCACCATCATTCCTCAACAATAGCTGTAGTCGAGGAATAATGCTGTGAACAGCACTTGAAGCATGTCCGGAGTTATGGTGAGGCATTGGCGTCGGATGTTGTCTTTCAGCATCCCTAGAGATGTCGATCGATCACGATACACTTGCGACTTCAGGTAACCCCAAAGCCAATAATCGCACGGACTGAGGTCTGGGGACCTGGGAGGCCAAGCATGACAAAAGTGGCAGCTGAGCACACGATCATCACCAAACGACGCGCGCAAGAGATCTTTCACGCGCCATCCTGCATAAACATCGTACGTTCCAGCAGGTGTTTATCAGCCAGGCTGGGGATGATGCGATTCTGTAACATATCGGCGGACCTCTCATCCGTCACGGTAGCAGTTATAAAACCAGAACAACGCATTTCCTCGAAAAAAAAGGCCCGATAACGGTAGATGTGGTAAATCAAGCCCATACCGTGACTTTCTCGTCGTGCAATGGAGTTTCCACGACAGTTCTGTGATTTTCGGTAGCCCAAATTCTGCAGCTGTGGGCGTTGACAGACCCTCGGAGCGTGAAACGAGCTGCGTCGGTCCACAACACGCTACTCAACGAATCGTCATCTTCTGCCATCTTTTGAAACGCCCACACCGCAAATGCCCTCCGCTTCACTAAATCGCCAGGTAACAGTTCATGATGCCGATGGATTTTGTACAGATAGCATCGGAGAGTACGCCTAAGTGCCAACCAAACAGTAGTGTATGGAATTCCGGTGCGACGTGCGACTGCACGACCGCTGACTTCCCCGTGCATAGACGAACCCGCAACAGTCTCCATTTCGTTCTGAACTACCTCAGCAGCATTACGCCTTGTGCTCGGTCGGCCACTACGGGGTCTATCGTCTAAACAGCCCGTGGCTTCGAACTTCGAAATCCTTCTCGCCACAGCTGCATTTGTCACGGACCTTTACCCGTTCGAATCCCCTTCCTATGGCGATAGGATCGTATCGCTGAACTAGCACATTCCCCATTCTGATAATACAGCTTCACTAAAAGCGCCTTTTGACGTAACTTCAACATGCTGCGACTGCTGGCGCATCTGATTCTCTCTCTTTTTTTTTTTTTCCTTTATTGTATTTCAATTCCCCATCGGGGCGGGCTGGCAGCAGCATATGCGCTGCTCTTCAGCCGAAAGACATAGAACAAAACAATAGAAGACATTTAAAAACAGCAAAGGAGAGAAGAAGGCGTTTTTTTTTTTTTTTCCTTTATTGGATTTCAATTCCCCATCGGGGCGCGATTCTCTCTCTCATTACAGCTCCTTTTATACACGATTGTCACGGGCAGTCACTGACGTTTTGCTGTCCAGCGCCATCTGTCGGACATTTTGTGAACTTTGTTTGTTTTTTGGTTCTAATAAAACTCCATGTCATTCCAAGCATGTTTGTCAATATTTACCTCTCTATCTACATTATTCTGTGGTTTATTAAGTTTTCAAATTTATACTGACTTTTTGATCACCCGGTATGTATGCAGACTGAAGCGATGAATGAAAATTTGTACCAAGGTCGGGATTCGAACCAGGATCTCCTGCTCATTAGGCAGATGTGCTGACCAGTACGCCACTCTGACACGGTGGCTTTGCACAGCTGCACTGATTACCTTAGCACGCCTCCCTCATCAATCCAAATATCCATTTATACCTCAGCCTACTTGGTATTCCACCTAAACTCGAACAGTATTGCAGAGACTCTCCGGGTAAGCTGGAATACCACCTCAGCGTCCAACGAAACGGTTTACACCTCCTGAAAGACAGAAAGACAGACATAGGCGATGTAATCAAATGAGACTACATGATTCCAGAGACATTTTCAAGTCTCAGATATCTATGATGTATATACGCAGACTGAAGTGACGAATAAAAATTTGTGCCAAGGGTGGCATTCGAACCTGGAGCTTCTGCTCACTAGGAAGATGCGCTAACCACCATGTCAGCCTGACACAGTGGCTCTGTACAACTGCACTGACAACCTTTGGTCGCCTGTCCCCTCAAGTAGTGCTTAGCGCGTCTGCCTACTGAGCAGGAGACCTAGGTTTGAATTCCGACCTTGGTAGAAATTTTCATTTGAAGGCTTGCACCAGGCTGTCGAACAACTCCGGACTTGATCTCCCGGTCAATAATGCCATACTACCATTTCACTTCATGGGGTGCTTGAAAATGTAGTGAAAGTTATATTTTCCAATTGTATATGTAGTTCTTCATTAACCGTAATGCAGCTGTGGCATATCTGCTGAATTCACATCGCCTATGAAATAGTTGGTGCGGGGAGAGAATGAACTGGAAGGAGTCCGGGGAAATAAAATGATACTGCAGATCAAACGCGAAAACGTGTCAAATATTGAGTACTCTATCCATCAATAACATTTGAGTACTAAATCGATTACATACATGCACGTTATCCAAGTTGTTTCTTCATTATTACGTCTATGGAGTCGTGTTTATTTAATCACCACCAGCTGAAGGTTATCAATATGCGCATTACGCGTGTGCCGTGAGGGTAATGAAGAAAGGTAAATCGAAAAATGTATTTTATAATCTCTGGCTGGAAAATGAAGATTAGATGGAGGTTAAGGGAAACACCTTTAGTAACCTAGTTTTGAAAACCACCCCAAGTCGCATTTTCTATTTTTTACTGTACGGTTTCGCTATTCAAATGAACAAGAGCATCAACATAATACACAGTTTTAACTTCGCTGACAGCTATAAAGATTAAACTGGTTGTACTATAGTGCTTATACTTACGTTTAAAGTACGGTAAAGTACAGTAGTAAGTGATGACATTGGCAGCGCCAAGATGAAATCTTTGACGCTGCCAGTGTCACAATTTACTTCTGTACTTTAACATATTTTAAAAGTAAGAAAATCGCCTTTAAACTGTATACTCTGATGAAGCTCTTGTTCACCTGAAGAGCGAAACAGGTCAATAAAAAATACAAAGGCTTACTGTGTCTGTTTTCAAAAACTTATTTTTAACAGCCTCTTCCCCCCAGTAGGTAATGCCTGCTCTTGGCACCATTAGTAACATGAAGGATTTTATAAATATTCTTTTCTGGAATAAAGTATTCTGATTAACGCTCGTTTCATTAAAACTAATTTATATTACTTTCCACACCACTCATAAGTTTGTTATTATAGCATGAGTTAACGATGAAAACCTAAAATTATATGCGGCTACACTTATGTAGTATTAACATCAACCATGTTAAAAGGAAATACATAGCTAATATACACATTAAAATATTTTTGCTTCCGATATTAATAAACTCATCTTTAGTTTCAGGCGACAATATTATATTATTAGCCCACAAAATTAAATATAGAGTTGTTACTCGTGTTAATTCATTTAAAATTGATTTGCTTTAATTTAAAATCTTGGCGTGGTTCTTCATTCAGATAATTTTGCCGTTAGGCACACAACAAATTATTTATACTTATAATTAAAATATTGCCGAACTTGTACTCGGTAATTACATTTGGAGTTACCGTGACGCTAAATTAAGCTCGAATCACCAACAACCAGCATCATACCGTTCGATAAACATAAAATCAATCAAACTGATGAAACCCGTCCTATACAATCAAGCTGAAACATTATTTACGTTTCCTACAAGTTCCACAAATCACTTCAGTCGATTGTCGGCAAGGTTCGTTCACAAGGCCGTAGCCACAGCCAGTGCAACTGGTGACCATGAGTACTTAAATTGTAGCTCCCTTTCTTCCATACCCAGATGTGTCCCGCGTTGCAAATGAATTGAAAATAGCCCTTTTGTGTCATAATCTCTAGAGTTGGGTATAGTTGTTAATAGTAAATGCTTGAGCATTGCAGCCTTCTTCTTGCCCACTAACCTAGGAAATTCTCGTTCGACTGAATGTCAAGTAGTTATTCTAATGTGCTAGAATTGCCCTACCAACAAAAAACAGCGCCAGTGACACTGTACTTTAGTATACATTTTATCGTACCTCCTTTAGTTACATGTTTTCTTGTAACTGGATAGCCGACGGTGGCTGCTGTTGTGTTTCTGCACACTTCTTACATTTTCGTAGGTCGTGACCGAGTTTAAGTCACTCTTCTTGTTGTTGTGGTCTTCAGTCCTGAGACTGGTTTGATGCAGCTCTCCATGCTACTCTATCCTGTGCAAGCCTCTTCATCTCCCAGTACCTACTGCAGCATACATCCTTCTGAATCTGCTTAGTGTATTCATCTCTTGGTCTCCCTCTACGATTTTTAACCTCCACGCTGCCCTCCAGTACTAAACTGGTGATCCCTTGATGCCTCAGAACATGTCCTATCAACCGATCCCTTCTTCTAGTCAAGTTGTGCCAGAAACTCCTCTTCTCCCCAATTCTATTCAATACCTCCTTATTAGTTATGTGATCTACCCATCTAATCTTCAGCATTCTTCTGTGGCACCACATTTCGAAAGCTTCTATTCTCTTCTTGTCTAAACTATCTATCGTCCATGTTTCACTTCCATACATGGCTACACTCCACACAAATACTTTCAGAAACGACTTCATGACACTTAAATCAATACTGGATGTTAACAAATTTCTTTTCTTCAAAAACGCTTTCCTTGCTATTGCACTTTATATCCTCTCTACTTCGACCAGCATCAGTTATTTTGCTCCCCGAATAGCAAAACTCCATTACTACTTGAAGTGTCTCATTTCCTAATCTAATGGCCGCAGCATCACCCGACTTAATTCGACTACATTCCATTATCCTCATTTTTCTTTTGTTGATGTTCATCTTATACGCTCCTTTCAAGACACTGTCCATTCCATTCAACTGCTCTTCCATGTCTTTTACTGTCTCTGACAGAATTACAATGTCGTCGGCGAACCTCAAACATTTTATTTCTTCTCCATGGATTTTAATAGTTACTCCGAACTTTTCTTTCGTTTCCTTTACTGCTTGCTCAATATACAGATTGAATAACATCGGGGAGAGGCTACATCCTGTCTCACTCCCTTCCCAACCACTGCTTCCCTTTCATGTCCCTCGACTCTTATAACTGCCATTTGGTTTCCGTACAAATTGTAAATAGCCTTTCGCTCCCTGTATTTTACCCCTGCCACCTTCAGAATTTGAAAGAGAGTATTTCAGTCAACATTGTCAAAAGCTTTCTCTAAGTCTACAAATGCTAGAAACGCAGGTTTGCCTTTCCTTAATCTTTCTTGTAAGATACGTCGTAGGGTCAGTATTGCCTCACGTGTTCCAACAATTCTACGGAATCCAAACTGATCTTCCCCGAGGTCGGTTTCTACCAGTTTTTCCATTCGTCTGTAAAGAATTCGCGCTAGTATTTTGCAGCTGTGACTTATTAAACTGATAGTTCGGTAATTTTCACATCTGTCAACACCTGCTTTCTTTGGGATTGGAATTATTATATTCTTCTTGAAGTCTGAGGGAATTTCCCCTGTCTCATACATCTTGCTCACCAGATGGTAGAGTTTTGTCAGGACTGGCTCTCCCAAGGCTGTCAGTAGTTCTAATGCAATGTTGTCCACTCTCGGGACCTAGTTTCGACTTAGGTCTTTCAGTGCTCTGTCAAACTCTTCACGCAGTATCATATCTCCCATTTCATCTTCATCTACATCCTCTTCCATTTCCATAATATTGTCCTCAAGTACATCACCCTTGTATAGACCCTCTTTGTACTCCTTCCACCTTTCTCCTTTCCCTTCTTTGCTTAGAACTGGGTTTCCAAGTTAGCTCTTGATAAAAATACAAGTGGTTCTCTTTTCTCCAAAGGTCTCTTTAATCTTCCTGTAGGCAGTATCTATCTTACCTCTGGTGAGACAAGCCTCTACATCCTTACATTTGTCCTCTAGCCATCCCTGCTTAGCCATTTTGCCCTTCCTGTCGATCTCTTTTTTGAGACCTTTGTATTTCTTTTTGCCTGCTTCATTTACTGCATTTTTATATTTTCTCTTTTCATCAATTAAGTTCAATATTTCTTCTGTTACCCAAGGATTTCTAGCAGCCCTCGTCTTTTTACCTACTTGATCCTCTGCTGCCTTCACTATTTCATTCCTCAAAGCTACCCTTTCTTCTTCTATTGTATTTCTTTCCCCCATTCCTGTCAATTGTTGCCTTATGCTCTCCCTGAAACTCTGTACAACGTCTGGATCTTTCAGTTTATCCAGGTCCCATCTCCTTAAATTGCCACCTTTTTGCAGTTTCTTCAGTTTTAATCTTCAGTTCATAACCAATAGATTGTGGTCAGAGTCCACATCTGCCCCTGGAAATGTCTTACAATTTAAAATCTGGTTCCTAAATCTCTGTCTTACCATTATATAATCTATCTGAAACCTTCTAGTATCTCCAGGGTTCTTCCATGTATACAACCTTCTTTCATCATTCTTGAACCAAGTGTTAGCTATGGTTAAGTTATGCTCTGTGCAAAATTCTACCAGGCGGCTTCCTTTTTCATTTCTTAGCCCCAATCCATATTCGCCTACTACGTTTCCCTCACTTCCTTTTCCTACTGTCGAATTCCAGTCACCCATGACTATTAAATTTTAATCTCCCTTCACTACCTGAATAATTTCTTTTACTCATCATACATTTCATCAATTTCTTCATCATCTGCAGAGCTAGTTGGCATATAAACTTGTACTACTGTAGTAGCCGTGGGCTTCGTGTCTATCTTGGCCACAATAATGCGTTCACTATGCTGTTTGTAGTAGCTTACCCGCACTCCTATTTTTTTATTCATTATTAAACCTACTCCTGCATTACCCCTATTTGATTTTGTATTTATAACCCTGTATTCACCTGACCAAAAGTCTTGTTCCTCCTGCCACCGAACTTCACTAATTCCCACTATATCTAACTTTAACCTATCCATTTCTCTTTTTAAATTTTCTAACGTACCTGCCCGATTAAGGGATCTGATATTCCACGCTCCGATCCGTAGAATGCCAGTTTCCTTTCTCCTGACAACGATGTCCTCTTGAGTAGTCCCCGCCCGGAGATCCGAATGGGGGACTATTTTACCTCCGGAATATTTTACCCAAGAGGACGTCATCATCATTTAATCATACAGTAAAGCTGCATGCCCTCGGGAAACATTACGGCTGTAGTTTTCCCTTTCCTTTCAGCCGTTCGCAGTACCAGAACAGCAAGGCCATTTTGGTTAGCGTTACAAGACCAGATCAGTCAATTATCCAGACTGTTGCCCCTGCAACTACTGCAACTGCTGCCCCTCTTCAGGAACCACACGTTTGTCTGGCCTCTCAACAGATACCCCTCCGTTGTGGTTGCACCTACGGTACGGCTATCTGTATCGTTGAGGCACGCAAGTCTCCCCACCAACGGCAAGGTCCATGGCTCATAGGGGGGAGGTAAGTCACTCTGTTCTTTCCAAAACAAGTCGGTTATACAGTTAGCGGACAAACGTCTAGCATTATCTACAGTGCCTTCGTCGTTAGTTTAATAACATTGAACATTGTTTTTATCCTCGGATTTTAAATGCTAATTTCAAATGCCTCATGTCTTAGAAGTGAGAAAAATACCAATTACTGAACTCAAACTTTCTTTTTATTAGCATGAGAGTGACATTTTGGACGTTATCTATTTTAGATCTGGACATGACATTACGAGGGCGAGCTGATAAGTACTGCCTCAGAATTCTTTATTCTGTTCTCAATGTCGGTTGATGTATTACATGTAAAGCGTATTAGTCGGTCGATTTTCCGCTCCGCTGATGCAAGTTGCACTCACGGCCGCTAGAGGGCTCCGAATTGAAGCGTCTAAAATGGCGGTGTGCAACATAAGTTGTCGGTGCATGAAAAACAGCATACTGTAATCGAGTCTCTAACCGCAGAAAACCGCCTAATGATTCTGATAACTACGCATTGTCCCAAAGCTCTCGATGAATTTTAAAGCTCTTCACAGTTCTCAGGGATTGAGGGCATGTGACACTATACACGGTGACCTACACGTCATACTGGGAAAACTAAAATGAACTGTCCTACGGACGGTATTCGAGAGGAGCAGACTATGTGCCAGCTCTGGGTTTCTCGCTCTCCCGTCTCTCATCATCATGCAACGCAATCTTCATACCACACTATCATGATACCACATTATCCACATTCTGATTACAGTCATTTGCACTCAACAGAGACACATAAGATGGAGAGGGATCATCTTGAGTGAAGGAAAAAAGTAGTTTCCGGTTTGGTGTCTGAATGACTACTCACGGTTCCCCACGCAAATACATCAGGCGACTTTTTCTTCCTTTATCATTTATCTGTAAGTTGTGATATCCTATGACAACTACATTTACTGTCAAGTGAGGGAAACAAAGGTGTCCCATCCGAGGGTTGGTTTCAACATTGTCAGTGCTTAGTTAAGCCTCTCTCTCACTTTGGAATTGACTTGCCCAGCACACTAACGAATCGTTACTACCAACGAAAGAAGCATGAGTGAAGACAAAATGGCAGAACCACCTGGGGATGCCCCTCGACCTTTGTATTTTTAATATTATAAGAAGCGCGAGAACTTTCATAGAACATTAAATCTTTAACGTCTCCACTACGGCTCTGGACACTAATCAAAAGGAACTGTTCTTCGTTGCTGTATCAGAGCCAACATGAGGAGAAATAACTCCATTTGGGTTTACAATAGCTTCCACAAATCCTAGACCGTTAGCGTAAGTGGACATTACAATTCCTTTTCAAGTAATAGAAGTCATAGGAGGTTTGCCTTCCACCTATCAAGCATTCTCATTAAAATGTCAAAAGATATAACACTGCCAATCTGATAGGTAAGTATATCTATCCATGTACACACATCAAAAAAGGTTTTGCATCACCTTGGTTCTGAGAGTTTCGGACCCTGTAGAACAAATAGGATTAGAGATCAATATAAACATCATTTCCACCCTTTTTATTGCTCATGAAAACCACGCACTGTATGTAGTACCAGACCTTCAAAGGTGGTGGTCCAGATTGTTGTATACACCGGTACCTCTAATACCCAGTAGCATGTCCTCTTGCACTGATGCATGCTTGTATTCTTCGTGGCATACCATCCACAAGTTCATCAAGGGACTGCTGGTGCAGATTGTCCTAATCCTCGACGGCGATTCGGCGTAGATGCCTCGAAGTGGTTGGTGGCTCACGTCGTCCATAAACAGCTCTTTTCAATCTATACCAGGCATGTTTGATAGTGTTCATGTCTGGAGAACATGCTGGGCACTCTAGTCGAGCGATGTCGTCATCCTGAACGAAGTCATTCACAAGATGTGAACGACGGGGGCGCGAACTGTCGTCCATGAAGACGAATGCCTCGCCAATATGCTGCCCATATGGTTGCACTATCGGTCGGACGATGGCATTCACGTATCGTACAGCCGTTACGTCGCCTTCCGTGACCACCAGCGGCGTACGTCGGCCCCACATACTGCCACCCCAAAGCATCAGGGAATTTCCAACTTGCTGCACTCGTTGAATAGTGTGTCTAAGGCGTTCAGCCTGACCGGGTTACCTCCAAACACCTCTCCGAAGATTGTCTGGTTGAAGGCATATGCAACACTCATCGGTGAAGAGAACGTGATGCCAATCCTGGGCTATCTGTACTGCACTGCATGGATTCGTGGTTGCAAAGATGGACCTCGGCATGGACGTCGGCAGTGAAGCTGGGCATGCAGCAGCCTACTGCACACAGTTTGAGTCGTAGCACGACGTCCTGTGACTGCATGAAAAGCATTATTCAACATGGTGGCGTTGCTGTCAGGGTTCCTCCGAGCCATAATCCTTAGGTAGCGGTCATCCACTGCAGTAGTAGCCCTTGCGCGGCCTGAGCGGGGCATGTCATCGACAGTTCCTGTCTTTCTGTATCTCCTCCATGTCCGAACAACATCGTTTTGGTTCACTCCGAGACGCCTGGACACTTCCCTTGTTGAGAGCCCTTCTTCGCACAAAGTAACAATGCGGACGCGATCGAACCACGGTATTGACCGTCTACGCATGGTTGACCTACAGACAACACGAGCCGTGTACCTCCTTCCTGATGGAATGATTGGACCTGATCGGCTGTCGAACCCCGTCCGTCTAATAGGCGCTGCTCGTGCATGGTTGTTCACATCGATGGGCGGGTTTAGGGACATCCCTGAACAGTCAAAGGGACTTTGTGTATGATACAATATCCACAGTCAACGTCTATCTTCGGGAGTTCGGGGAACCGGGGTGATGCAAAACGTTTTTTGATCTGTGTACTTCACTGGGTGATTTAAATAGGCGCAAATATAGCATCGTCTAAGTAGCCCGTTATACCACGCGTATTCGTGGGTTAATTTAGAGTGGCACCAAGACTGATACAATAGAAAAACGTCTCTGTTAGTACTGAAAATGACGTACACTCTGCCTTTAAGGGATATGACATATTTTGTTACGGACACGGATATACTGCAATAGATCGAAAATCTAACAGTAACGTGACTGGAATAACCGTAGATAAGAGAAGGGAAAATAAGAGGTGCAAGGGCTCTGGGAAAAGGCTTTGCAGAGCCAAAAATGTTGTACTAGCGATGACGACAGGACCACAAAAAATAGGGGTAATGACAGGGCCGCAGACGGAATGGGAAGAGATGGGATTGAAGAGGTTGGAGTTGAAGCGGAGGAGATGTAATGTTGGCGGTAAGAGGTGAGGGGATGAAAGTCGGGTGGAGGTGAAAGGGAGGGGACATGTTTATGAGTGTAGGGGTGGGGAGAAGAGGGAAGGGGAGGGAAGGGAATGGGTGGCAAACAGAGAAGAGGGGAAGGAGGGGATCTGGTCAGGGTTCTTCTCGAGAGAAAAAAGTTATACTAGAGATGACTACAAAACAAATTGTGGATAATTATAGCATTATTATAAATACCTCCCTACAGTATCAAATGCACTCTTCTTTGATGCCTCATTGTGTGTTTTATCACTCGAACCCTCTCTAGTCAGGTTAGTTTTGTCATGGCTGGCTCGCTCAAGGACCTCAATAACTTTGAGGGAATGTCGTCTACTCCAGGGCATTGCTTCCACTTAGAGATTTCAGTGCTCTGTGAAGTTCTTCTCGCAGTATAACATCTCACATCTGATCACCACCTCAAGTTTTCTTCCCTTATATAAAGCCTCTACATTTCTTCCACTTTTCAACTTTCTCTTTAATTAAATTCTACACATTCACATATATAAAATTGAATTCTGCTGTTGATAATTTATTCAGATTATTATTTTTCGTCTTGGTTTCCATTCGACTAGTGGCAAAGACTCTGTGAGGCTTCCTTTAGCTCGATCATTGTTTTCTGTAGTGAGCCTCTTCTTCTGCCAATAAATGTTACTTCATCGACATACCCACCTACCTAGGTCTTTGTATCTATGTAGACAGATATTTTGAGTTTCCAAATAGTTGTTTCCACATTAAAGCTGTAGAGCGTTGTAGAAATTGTGTCCCCTAATCAGACTCCGTTACCGATGCTAAATTAAGAACTTAGTGCATCGTGGTCAGCGACTCTCCATATTCTGTATGTTGTTTAGTAGCTGAATGTAAACAGAAACTTGTGGCAACACTTGGACATTCTTTGCCACGTGAGTTTAGCGCGATCGTATCGCTCACGTATTAGAGTATAGTCTTTGCCGAGGTTGGCATAGTGACTTAGAGTTGTTTATGTTTATCGTTGTGTTTTCGAGTGTGAGAGTAATAAAAATTATTCTGAACAACTACGTATTATTTTACAGTTCGGGCATACTAGAAAGTCGCCACAAACTAAACCTTATAATGAAATTCCTTAGCTTACTCACTTACGGGAAACCTTCAGTTCAATTCGAAAAGAAAATATTAAATCTCGTATATGAAGAGATTCCCTATCCTTTCTGACATTTATGTTCTAATCTTTATTTATCATCTGTTAGTTTCTATCTATCTTTTTTTTTAATTTGACGCAATTTCGTGATTTTCATAGCTAAGAACGTATCGACTGCTACCGTGCTTTTCGAGCAACATCTCTTTAGTTGTGAATATTTTCTTGCCACTATAAACGCATTTAATTTATTAGGAATACGTTATGTATTGTGTGTATATAAAGACAATATAGGCTTTAATTTTTTGCCTTTTAAAAATGATTTCATCACACACAAAATTTATATATTTCAGTTTTGAATTTTCTTCTTTAACAATGTTAGATAAAAATTAGAGTTGTTTCTAAATATTTTCTTTTTTCAATAGAAGATTCACCTCAGGCACAGGGAATCTACAGACAATAGGCAACAGCAAAGACATACACGTACATCACACGTTATCTTTGACAATTACGTTTATTTTGCTAAAATGTTTTGTAAGTGCGCAGTGTATTGTCTCTGCAGAGCGCTTAGCTTCATGTTCCATAAAAATGTGCTTTTTGTTCATTATTTGATGAATTGCTTCGTGAAATTGTGAAATTCAAGTTCATAGGCTATCCATATCGACATACGCCAACCACGGTAAGTGCAGGTCGTCCATTTGTATATCTCATGTATTTACCAGTAACAGAACAGTTTTTTTAGCATTTTGATACGGAAAGCGAAACCATCTACCTTGGTCAGAGCATTAGAGAGCATACCGTATTTATGTCATCTATTCTACTATCTCACAATGAATACTACTCATGCGAAACGGGTAACAAAAACGAGTAAGAGTTACTTTGAAACGTGAGGGCAGCTTTTTTGTAATATTTCATATGTCAAGGATATGTCATATTACTAGTGCTATACATCTTCTAGCCAGATAGGGCTCTTCTTAGACTATAGATTAGTCACCACGATTGAGTAGGAGATCTTTTGACTTACGGGAAGCATCACTTTATCTTGAAGTACCTAATGAAAGTAATTATTCAGTTTGGTTCACAATGCATAGCTCGATGCAGACAATCAAAGAGCTCTGTCTCAATGTAATTGCTCTCTTACCCATAATTGTCTACGGTAAAATCACATCCGGTAATTTCCAAGAATGATTGCCTATCGAAACCGGGGGGTCCAAACGATACATATCGAACGTGCAATTGTAAATCGGTCATGCGACTCTGGTGGCGAACGTTATGAGTATGTTTGCGGTGGTCATTGCTGCAATGACTGCTTCTTTTCTAATGTTGTTCCTATAAATGTTGTCTTCTCACGTAGATGACGTGTTACTACCGAAACTTTTATAGAACAACAATGTCCAACAATGTTGTTGCCACTCTAATAACCTGCATATAGAGGCACAGAAATATGTATATTTAAATACCATGTAAAATTTTACTGCTGTTTCTGCTCATATAATAACTTAGTTTGTAAACGAAGATTTAAGATACAACTATTATTGTATAATGAGATTATTTTGTGAAAAATAAATAATAGCACATTGCGGTTGCAACGCCATCTCAATCAGTTTTCGGAAAAAAAATTATGTTAGAATTACTTGTCACACGTTTTGTAGTCGTCTAGATGTGAAATAAGAAGATCTTAGACAGGGCACTTCTTTACTGTCTCTAGTGCAGTGGTTCCCAACCTTGGCGTAGTTATCATCCTCTGAGGACTAAAATGTAGTTTTTTGTATGAGTAAAAACAAAAGAGTTCAACTGTATTTCGGCCACGAAACTATTTTTTTTAAAAATGTCATTACAATTATCAGTATTTATTAAGTCTGTAATACTGATTATTCACTTCGCATCACGAACTAATTGACAGCAAAACATAATACCTACTGCGAATATTTCATGGCTACTACATTGTTGTAGGGCTTAAACTGCATTGTTGTTATTATTATGGTTATCATTATTGGCAATCGTCAGACAGAAAGCATTGCTAGCCTGAAGTTTTCCAATTTCTGTCAGTTCAGAAGTAAGAAGTCCAGTAATCATGTGAATAATGAACTATAAGCATAGTGCACACTTCTGAACTTATCAATATTGGATGGGGCACAGGATGTGGGTGAAAGAAGTTTTGTGAACAAGTGTGAACCATCAACGTGGATAGTTGTCTTTCGTTTCTGACAAGCTCTTGTAGGTAGCAATAGCGATTCACTGAGAAATGCTGTTAGTAATACCGGTTGTCTCATTGACTCATATTTCGTGGTTCAATAAAACACCTACAAACACTAAGTATCATTTATCAAAGAGTTTTCAAATTGCCATTATAAAATTTATTTAGACGCTAATATTGATGATGATAGGGGGAGTGGGGGGAGGTACTAGCTACTGTCTGACTGTGTTCAGAGGTAATGGTCTCAGAGAGCTTAGAAACCATGGCGCTAGTGATTGTAAATACTGACACTTCAACACATTAACTGTACTGCTTCAGGGATGCACAGTGACCGTTAGTGAACGATTTTTGTTTTGTTTGACATTTTAGCCTCAGATCACACAAGCAGGTATCGTCATCATTTTCTTATGTCATCAGATGATCTTTTGCAAACGAAAGAGAAAGTGGAACGGTAAAATACTTGAAAATAAAATTACAAAATAAAAACAATTTCTATATACAGCTATACGTGTTTGAGTACAGTTGAAGAACTTCGAAATTTTACTAAAAAGGGTGCCCACATCATATGTTAAATAAAGAAAGCAACTTTTGTGAAACATTCTTCGTAGGTCTAATTTGTGCCTTCCTGGAGATGTCCATTCCTTTACTTTGTGAGGTATTCTGCTACCTTACATGTGTCTCAAACGGCCATACCACACTAATCTTTCCCTTTTATCCACGGTACCTATGTTGATTCTGTTTTCATCATTCGTTAGGTGTTTTCATTCCAATTCCATGTCCATTATTACGGTTTTGTAAACGTTCTCTAACATAGTTTTTCCGTTGCGTGGAGGCTTTCTTTCATTTTCTTTGTCACTGCCCACACTTCTCCACATGTGCAGTCATGTATTTGTAACTTCTGACGTACTGTCATCAAAAAGGTGTGATGTATTGTTTCACGATTACCTTTGCTTTCCTCAAATTATTCTGCACATTTTGAATTTCCCTACCGGTTAAATGTCTCATCACATTACTCAAATGAAGTTTCATTTTTTATAATTCTCTACTCGGATTTCAAGTCGCGTCTTTCCGCTCCTATAGCCACATACCGCGTTTTCCAAATTCTTATCTCCGTACGACACTCTTTGT
This sequence comes from Schistocerca piceifrons, assembly GCF_021461385.2. NCBI lineage: Eukaryota > Metazoa > Arthropoda > Insecta > Orthoptera > Acrididae > Schistocerca > Schistocerca piceifrons. Next base: position 912,817,008 of record NC_060140.1, on the reverse strand, counting down.
ATTACTCCACAGTTATTGTAAACAGGTAAGCTGTGTGTTCTTCATCCTAGCATGCAATCACTCGGTCGTCCACGTTATTGCAATCTCTACTTTCGCTGTTATTATTTTTGTTATTATTAGTACATATAACTCATATACTATGTACATTGCAAAGTCAACTGTAAACGAATCTCTAAGAATGGCTGATAGAATGTAAAAGAGGTGCAGACCGCCCAAACTTTGCTCCGTACTCACTGTAATAAAAATAGAACACATTTCACGATTAATCGACAACAGTTCCGAACTGTAGACAAGCGATCCGATTTTTTGCTTCGTTTCGTGTTCGTCAATGTGAGTAACCATTAAACTTTGCAACTGTTTTTTTGTTTAGCTTTTTGCGCATTAGCCTTTCTGTGTGTTTATTAACTTTTATAGTCTAAATTTTTTGTATTATTCTATTATTAATTTCCTACTATTAGTAATTTTATTGTACAAACAGAAGGATGCTATGAACACTACAGTGTTTTATAAGCGTGATGCAAATGCAGGTGGTATGCCTTCGTCTTTCGTCAATTTTGAACTGACTTACGCAGAGACAAACCTACAGTAGTCTGCAGGCCACAGTGGAACTCGTTGTTTCTTTTTTTTTTACACTAACAAACATTGCTAGAGTTAAAAGAAGTGGTAAGTACAGATAAACACTCTAGGACTGACCAGGTATTGAACACAAGACCTTTACATCTGTAATCTGACATTTACATTTTATCTTTTATTTTCTACAGGGTGTTTCAAAAATGACCGGTATATTTGAAACGGCAATAAAAACTAAACGAGCAGCGATAGAAATACACCGTTTGTTGCAATATGCTTGGGACAACAGTACAATTTCAGGCGGACAAACTTTCGAAATTACAGTAGTTTCAATTTTCAACAACAGATGGCGCTGCAAGTGATGTGAAAGATATAGACGACAACGCAGTCTGTGGGTGCGCCATTCTGTACGTCGTCTTTCTGCTGTGAGCGTGTGCTGTTCACAACGTGCAAGTGTGCTGTGGACAACATGGTTTATTCCTTAGAACAGAGGATTTTTCTGGTGTTGGAATTCCACCGCCTAGAACACAGTGTTGTTGCAACAAGACGAAGTTTTCAACGGAGGTTTAATGTAACCAAAGGACCGAAAAGCGATACAATAAAGGATCTGTTTGAAAAATTTCAACCGACTGGGAACGTGACGGATGAACGTATGGCAACCACAGAGGGCAACGCGCAGCTAGTGCAGCAGGTGATCCAACAGCTGCCTCGGGTTTCCGTTCGCCGTGTTGCAGCTGCGATCCAAATGACGCCAACGTCCACGTATCGTCTCATGCGCCAGAGTTTACACCTCTATCCATACAAAATTCAAACGCGGCAACCCCTCAGCGCCGCTACCATTGCTGCACGAGAGACATTCGCTAACGATATAGTGCACAGGATTGATGACGGCGATATGCATGTGGGCAGCATTTGGTTTACTGACGAAGCTTATTTTTACCTGGACGGCTTCGTCAATAAACAGAACTGGCGCATATGGGGAACCGAAAAGCCCCATGTTGCAGTCTCATCGTCCCTGCATCCTCAAAAAGTACTGGTCTGGGCCGCCATTTCTTCCAAAGGAATCATTGTCCCAATTTTCAGATCCGAAACGATTACTGCATCACGCTATCTGGACATTCTTCTTGAATTTGTGGCGGTACAAACTGCCTTAGACGACACTGTGAACACCTCGTGGTTTATGCAAGATGGTGCCCGGCCACATCGCACGGCCGACGTCTTTAATTTCCTGAATGAATATTTCGATGATCGTGTGATTGCTTTGGGCTATCCGAAACATACAGGAGGCGGCGTGGATTGGCCTCCCTATTCGCCAGACATGAACCCCTGTGACTTCTTTCTGTGGGGACACTTGAAAGACCAGGTGTACCGCCAGAATCCAGAAACAATTGAACAGCTGAAGCAGTACATCTCATCTGCATGTGAAGCCATTCCGCCAGACACGTTGTCAAAGGTTTCGGGTAATTTCATTCAGAGACTACGCCATATTATTGCTACGCATGGTGGATATGTGGAAAATATCGTACTATAGAGTTTCCCAGACCGCAGCGCCATCTGTTGTTGACAATTGTAATTACTGTAATTTCGAAAGTTTGTCTGCCTGAAAATGTACTGTTGTCCCAAGCATATTGCAACAGACGGTGTATTTCTATCGCTACTCGTTTCGTTTGTATTGCCGTTTCAAATATACCGGTCATTTTTGAAACACCCTGTAGCTGCTGCTTTCCCATATAGTCGTTCTTCTCTCACCAGCTTCGCCTTTGGCAGTGTTTTTTTTCATCTTTTTATGTTTCTATATTTCTAATTTATCTTCTCTAAAGACCTTTCGTTGTGTGTCTGGAATTGTGGGAGCCATTCACAGCCTTAATGACACCTCGAAGTAAGAATCTGATCTTATATCACCCTTTTATGCTTCGGACCGCATTCAAATGTCGTCGAATGGTTTTGAACGGTCCCTAGTGGTTCCAGCCTGTGCACGAGAGCAAACATTGCGGCGCTATGGACTCCAAATGGGGTGCCATCACGTCCAGTGGGGATGGAGCTGCAATTACTAGAGAAGGGTTGAAACGACAGTTTTTTATAATTTTTATTTTATTTTATTTTTTTACTCTGGGCCCTAGCCATTGATCACACCTCATTAACTAACTCCCGATTCTGAGATTACTACGTGTCATATTTGACTGCGGCTCCCATAACTTGCACTTTTCCTATACACAATAGCTTTTTATCTGTATATGGTAAAATAATTTGGGTCATTTTCACTTCATACTTTGTTTCTTGATGATATAGGATACAAACTTGCCTCTTAAGCATAGGACTGAGTGGTTGTTATTTTCAGGATGTGTGGGATTAAAGAAAAAATGTGATTTTTGTTTTTAAACGTTTATTTATACAACTTTTCCTGTACTCAGATATCGATGCAATACTGAGTAACAGATAAGCTATAATATTTGCGACAATTTATCATACACAACAGTTCGTAGTAAACAAAGCTACAGCACTTTCCTCTGCTTCCACGATGGACTGTTAGTAAAACGTAACAGTGCCACCAATCGCATGTGGAAACACTTGAGAAACTAAAGCTGTCTCATGTAATGACTTGTTTATGAATCCAACTTTAGATCCACGTTCGTTGTACTGTTTATCTAGGTGGGCGTCATGTACGCAGATCTCGTTAAGGAAATCTGAGAACATAGGAGTAAGGAAGAAATTATCCTAAAGTGTAACGTGTACTGCTTCATTTACGGGAACTGTAAATGTAAATCAGAAAATGGTTGCTTTTTTGTTCGTCGAGAGAAGCTGGGAGTGTAGCAGAGTAGAAGGGGGGAGAGAAGCGAAGAGAAGAAGGTAGGAGGAAGGGGGAGGGACGAGTGTTGAACGGCGACTCGCGTCCCGGTGGTGTGCGTGTGTGTGTGTCTCGGTGTCCGTAGGCCGGTCCTCGAGCGGGCGAGGGTTTGCGGGGCCGCAGCGGGGCCCCTAGGAACGGGTGGGCGGCGCCGCCCCTGCTCAGCCGTAGTACTGCTGCTGGCCGGTGGCGCTCGCCTGCTGGTGGGCGGCGGCGGCGGCGGCCTTGGCGGCGGCCACCTCGGGGGTGTCGAGCGGAACCCCGCCGGGTCCCAGCACGATGTTGGCCGGCGCGTTGGGGGCGTAGTTGCCGCCCGAGTACTGCTGCGGGCCGCCGCCGTACGACGGCGCGGGGTTGTAGGCGCCCGTGTTGTACGCGCCCGGGTTGTAGGCGCCCGTGTTGTACGCGCCAGGGTTGTAGCCGCCCTGGCCGGGGGCAACGGGGGCGGCGTTGCGCGAGTACGCCTCGAAGTGGGCGGCCTTAGCGGCAGCCACCTGCAAACGTTGCGTCACTTGTTAGGAGGCTGGCGAAGCTGGTCCAAACGGGGCGGCGCAGGCTGTAGTGTTCGAGAGCCTGGACGACAACTTAGAATCTCTATAGCAGAAGATTATACTAGCAAGAAGGGTTGGGTTGTTTGGGGAAGACCAGACAGTGAGGTCATCGGTCTCATCGGATTAGGGAAGGACGGGGAAGGAAGTCGGCCGTGCCCTTTCAAAGGAACCATCCCGGCATTTGCCTGGAACGATTTAGGGAAATCACGGAAAATCTAAATCAGGATGGCCGGACGCGGGATTGAACCGTCGTCCCCACGAATGCGAGTCCAGTGAGGAAGAAGGGGAAAGGCATTATGAAAGGGCTGTACAAGTGAAAGGAACTAGATGAGAATGTTATGCAGGATGATACCGTGATGCTGTTACAAACTTTCACTAATAATGGAGTGTGGTAGATGTATCAGTTAGAGGTACAGCGACCCTGGTCTGGGGGAGAAAATGGCTCTGAGCACTATGGGACTTAACTTCTGAGGTCATCAGTCCCCTAGAACTTAGAACTACTTAAACCTAACTAACCTAAGGACATGACACACATCCATGCCCAGGCAGGATTCGAACCTGCGACCGTAGCGGTCGCGCGGTTCCAGACTGTAGCGCCTAGAACCGCTCGGCCAACTCGGACGGCGGTCTGGAAAAGATCTAGCTGAAAGCTATAAGTCAAAATCGTTCCGACACCTCTGACAGTGGGATACACGTACCAGTATTTTTGTTGCTCCGATTGTTGGGTATTCAGACCCGGCCAGCACTTGTCATTCGTCATCGGGCGTCAATGAATGACCGTATGGCATTGATGGCCGGGAGGCCCCACCTAGGGAAGTTCGGCCGCCGAGTTGCAAGTCTTTTCAGCTGACGCCAGAATGGGCAACTTGCGTGTCAGTGATGATATGATAATGAGAACAACACAACACCCTGTCCCTGGGAAGGAAAAATCTCCGACTGTGCCGAGAATCGAACCCCGGCGCGCTGCGCGGCAGTCAGACGTGCTGACCACTCACCTAAGGGAGTGAACATCGGATGTGGTTCCAACATGATGGAGTCCCACCTAAGTTTGGACTGAGGACTCATGAACACCTGGGTCAGACATCCCCTGAAAAGTATATAGGCAGAGGAGGCGCCATAGCATGGTCACCACGTTCACCTGATCTCACCCCACTTGATTTCTTCTTGTGGGGTCTTGTGAGAAGTCTTGTGTATGAGACGCCTGCCGAGACTGAAAAGGATCTCCTGGCAATTCTCGCTGTCTTCTACACTGCTCTAACGTCACCGGGAATATTAAAACTGTTCAATAGACCTTTCTGCGACGATGCCATGCTTGCATTGTTGTTGTTGTTGTTGTTGTGGTCTTCTCTACAGAGACTGGTTTGATGCAGCTCTCCATGCTACTCTGTCCTGTGCAAGGTTCTTCATCTCCCAGTAGCTACTGCAACCTACATCCTTCTGAATCTGCTTAGTGTATTCATCTCTTGGTCTCCCTCTACGATGTTTACCCTCCACGCTGCCCTCCAATACTAAATTGGTGATCCCTTGATGCCTCAGAACATGTCCTATCAACCGATCCCTTTTCTAGTCAAGTTGTGCCACAAACTCCTCTTCTTCCCAACTCTAGCCACGCGGGATTAGCCGAGCGGTCTCAGGCGCTGCAGTCATGGACTGTGCGGCTGGTCCCGGCGGAGGTTCGAGTCCTCCCTCGGGCATGGGTGTGTGTGTTGGTCCTTAGGATAATTTAGGTTAAGTAGTGTGTAAGCTGAGGGACTGATGACCTTAGCAGTTAAGTCCCATAAGATTTCACACACATTTGAACATTTTCCCAACTCTATCCAATTGATTGAAAGCATTGATGCTGGGGGTCACGAATTTTAACAATTTTTCTAAATGTAGTAGATTGTCAAGCTTGCGCACGTAAACGGAATTCATTGTTACTGTACCGTCGACTTTGGATTTTCGGTCTGTCTGACATCATGTTACACGGACCGTTATCAGTACAAGAGGGGAAGTTATCTCATGTTATTGAGGAGTATTCATCGGGAATAATAACCATAGTTCAGAAGTTGGGGGTTCTTAGTCCTAGCGATGTGCAAGGCTAAGACGGAACTTGAACAGATTTTCACTTATACTCTTAGACTCAGTTGTTTCCCTACTAGGGTCCCTTATCTCAAATTGATTCCTTTACCCCTCTCCGTTTTTCCTGAAACTTTGTAACATTGTCACGGAATCACCTGTAGAAAGGGAAGAGTAAGCAGATGAACGTGGGATGGGAAATATGATACTGCAAGACGAATTAGAAGTTATCTATAACTTGGGCAGAATCCAGACTTCAAGGTAGGACATCGAGCCCCGAACGTCAACACCTACCAAAAAAGTTGAGGTCCACATTTCCGGCCTACCATTCACATATTTCTCCATGGTTTTCCTGAAAACATTCAGCAGGGAGTAAGGGAGTAAGACAGGGTTGTAGCCTCTCCCCGATGTTGTTCAATCTGTATATTGAGCAAGCAGTAAAGGAAACGAAAGAAAAATTCGGAGTAGGTATTAAAATTCATGGAGAAGAAATAAAAACTTTGAGGTTCGCCGATGACATTGTAATTCTGTCAGAGACAGCAAAGGACTTGCAAGAGCAGTTGAATGGAATGGACAGTGTCTTGAAAGGAGGATATAAGATGAACATCAACAAAAGCAAAACAAGGATAATGGAATGTAGTCTAATTAAGTCGGGTGATGCTGAGGGAATTAGATTAGGAAATGAGGCACTTAAAGTAGTAATGGAGTTTTGCTATTTGGGGAGCAAAATAACTGATGATGGTCGAAGTAGAGAGGATATAAAATGTAGGCTGGCAATGGCAAGTAAAGCGTTTCTGAAGAAGAGAAATTTGTTAACATCGAGTATTGATTTAAGTGTCAGGAAGTCATCTCTGAAAGTATTCGTATGGAGTGTAGCCATGTATGGAAGTGAAACATGGACGATAAATAGTTTGGACAAGAAGAGAATAGAAGCTTTCGAAATGTGGTGCTACAGAAGAATGCTGAAGATTAGATGGGTAGATCACATAACTAATGAGGAAGTATTGAATAGGATTAGGGAGAAGAGAAGTTTGTGGCACAACTTGACCAGAAGAAGGGATCGGTTGGTAGGACATGTTCTGAGGCATCAAGGGATCACCAATTTAGTATTGGAGGGCAGCATGGGGGGTAAAAATCGTAGACGGAGACCAAGAGATGAATACACTAAGCAGATTCAGAAGGATGTAGGTTGCAGTAGGTACTGGGAGATGAAGAAGCTTGCACAGGATAGAGTAGCATGGAGAGCTGCATCAAACCAGTCTCAGGACTGAAGACCACAACAACAACAACAACATTCAGCAGCATGACGAAACGGTGCCTTCAACAAGGAGACGTATACTGCCCTCGGCCCTCTTCAAGTGGACCTTTTCTCCGTCTTAAATGACGATGATAACGAGAGTTTAAACCCGTTAAGTTCAATGTTTGAAACAAAAAAATCACCGTTCCAGCTAAATAAATACTTTTCTTACTACAACCAGTTTCAAACAGTGGGCCACTCACAATGTTCTGCTATTGCCTCAGACCTTAGGTGTCTTGTTCTGGGTTCTTCAGTGTTCTTGAAACAATATGCCTCTCCTCAAGCGTCAGCTTTCAGACCTTCAAACATGTGCCTGAAGTAGATGAGTTGGAGGCACCGAAACACGATGAATGAGTGAGGAACTATACTGGTGCTATGGATAAACTGAAAAGCAAGCGAAGATGGAGGAAATTATATGCCAAGTAATGCACAATTTCTGTAAAATTTAATGATTTCTGAAGATGTTTAAGATTAGGGTTTTGCCATAAATTGCCCTACTGGAAATTCGTCAGACAGGTTGGAATCTAGGTTACTTACTAATTGACATGGTATGAAATTTTCCACCTGAATCAGGTTTCTAAGTTGTTTTCAACATTTATTTGAGGAAACACCAAAAGTTTCTGTTTGAGTGCACCCAATTTGCTACACTCTGTTAGACTTACGATACCTTTGAGCAGTCATTCCCCCGGTGAACTGTTTGGAGTTAGCTATAATAGCCAACGTACGACAAGAGATGCCAATTTCAGTTTTTAGTGGTTTCAAACACCATACAAGTTGACTTAGAATCCACAAAAAATGTAGGATTAGAAGTAATTGATGATGGCATTGAGACTGGCCAGAAGGCTTTTTCAGGAATGTGACGATGTCCGCGTATGGGAACCAGTGGGGATGAAGTCACTCGGCTTGTTGAGCAGTAGGTTAACATTTATACCGGAAACGGCACATTTTGCTCCCACCATAAATCTTTAAAACAAGAAAAATAAGACAAATGCCAATTTTATTGTTTAATACTCGGAATTATAGCTCTCTGCTGCAGTGAAAGATTAATGCGTACTAGCTGAAGTGGAATGTGGAATGACCTATAGATACAAGCGCTAGATTAAACACGGTGCAACAAGGACACATTACAGACTGCCGGTCAGTTGCCCGCCTTCTTACAAGGAGCGATTAATAACGCAGTGGCTGTCCGCAGGTGTCCGTGACCGCCGGAGAATGTGCTAACGAGGCTATGCCCGCTAAATGTCGCTCCAAGTGTCCAGCTTAAGAACAGAGCAGCACGACCACTACGTTACACCTGCTGCACCTCGCACGAAGCGTGGAGCGGTGTCTGTGAAAGCTTGCGACTGCTTCCGCAAGTAAAAGATGCCGATCGGCACTGGGCATCGACCTTGGTTGCACAGGCTGTCGGAAACACTGCAGCCATGGCTGTTAGATTTCGAACGGTCTTCCGAAACTGTATTCCTTCGAGTTAAAGTCGTTCTTCACAGCAAAACAAAGTGCCTTTGATGGGTGTGGAAAGACAACACGCCACAGTCTCTGCGACCTCTCTGATGTGAGTAGTACATACCATTTACCCTATGAAGAATGCCCCGTGCGATTAATAAAACATCGTTGCGCCGACGTGGGCTGCCTGCACATACCGGATCCGCACTCTGGAGAACCAGATAGCGAATTCCGGTTCAGCCATACCACTTACGGGCTAGCCAGATCTCCTTAACCAGTCGAGCTCAATGTAATCGTGTGTTAACCGAGGCCATTACCGATTTCTTCTTCGATTTCTTGTTCGATGTGGACAAGCGTTCCACCTGTAACTACGATGCCGTCTACGAGGCGGTAAATACTAGCAAATAAGAAATGGCTACGGATGATAAAATACGTTTCCAATTGGTCTCTTCCTGGATAATTTGCGAACCGATGTTCTTTTTCTATTTCTGTTTTATTTTTGAAATTCGTCTCATCCAATCGAAGTCACTACCAACGCAATATGTGTCAGAGATCCCCGTTCTGATTCATAGTCGTACTAAAATCAGTATTTAACCCTATTCAAACAATTACCATACGAAGAGGGTATGCTGCCATAACATATTCTTTTTCCGGCAAAAACAACTGACAGTAAAAAACACTGTATCTGGACGTGTGAATACAAGATTTTCATAAAATATTATCTTATGAGCTATCCATAAGCAGTTTATATTGAGCAAGGAGAATTTAAGTTCCCATACAATGTAGATAAAATAGGATAAGACGGAACACGTGAAATCCAGGCTGTGAACGGTTTTGAACGTTTCTTTACGACCTGATGGCAATCCAGCAACTACACCACAGATCGCTGAGAGTAATAGCTCATTAACGAATCCTTCAACTGCTTTAATAAGGCATTGATTTTTATCTTGCTTACATGCTAAAGTGTGACAGTCGGTATTGATATCACAAGTGAAATAGTTTTTATCGTGTTAGATCGGTTTCTTAAGCAATCATCATAAGGAGTGTGGCAGCAGTCCTGCATTTCATAGGCGAAGAGAAACAATTGAACGTAGTGGTTAGACAGAACAATGTGTTGGTGCATAATAAATTTGCTAATGGAATTAATTAACGAGAGGAGGGTGTACGTGATCTAAGATGTTGAACAACTGTAACAATGTCACCCTTCCGTCTTGTAAAAGTGATATTTAAAGTGATTTTTTAAGTATCTGTTAACTTTTATCTTCAAGTGAAGTGATATTTGGTCGGTGGTCAGATCAATGAACGTATCTTCAAGATAACAAATGATTAAAGAATGGAACTTTTGGTTCAGAAGAGCCCTTTAGTTCGAGTCACCAAAACAGGAGTATTTTAAATTGATCGCAAGCACTTGACACCTTCCCATCACTAAGAATTACTGTTATTTGTTAAGCACATCTGGTCAGAATGCATGGTTAGTGAGTGCAGGTGCAGTACAGTGCCTTATTTATAAAGTGGAGTGGATGGTACTAGATGCCAGAAAATAGAGTATTTTCCTCCAGCACCATCAATGGGGTGCCACCGAGTCTGATGTCCCCCTTCGATGGATAGACTTCATTCAGCAGTGTTACGTGCCTCTATGAAACAATCTTCAGAAGTTTTGCGATATAATCCAGGAAGTTGGCGGATAAAATCAAGACCTGCACGAGCACGGTTTGTTTTTAACGTCTCGCTGACAATGAAGACAGAGCAAACAGAAAGCACAAGCCCGATTTAGGCTTCGTTGGGGAAGGAAATCGTCTGTTGCCTTGTTTAAGAATCTACCGTGGCATTCGCCAAAAGTTATTAAGAGAGATCGTAGGAAATGTAAATAGCGCGTTAGGCGTGGAACTGAAATCCATTTATGTCGATAAAGAGTCCACGGTGCTACCTCAGGCAGTGGTGATCTTACCGAATACCAGTGACAATTTCAAACTCAAAAACTCGGACCACAAGACTGCCTCAAGTCCGCACGGAGAGGACGCTCGGTTTGAGGCACCATATCACGGATTGGGCGGTCCTCCCGCCGGAGGTTCGAGTCCAGCCTCGGGCATGGGTGTGTGTGTTGTTTGTAGCATAAGTTAGCTTAAGTAGAGTGTAAGTCTAGGGACCGATAACCTCCGCAGTTTCTTGCCTTAGGAATTCACACACACTGCCTCAAGTAAGCTGACAACGCGCGAATCACAAACAAAACCCACACGATAATCTTCAATAGGTGGTAGTTTTTACAACCAAATCAACCTCTACATTTACAACTTTGACAAGTTACGGGACCGAGACCGTTGGGTGGGAGCAAGAGATATCGTCGGTGCCCACCGTGAACGGAAACTTCCCCACTGCTAACAATTCCTTGCACCCTTGCATGAACTGCCGCCGTTGGCAGCGCAATCCACTGGTAACCTTAGACTGTCCCAGGGGTTCTTTCTCTCACGGCTTGCCTTAGTACTTCTTCCATTTCCTGCACACCACTATCAAGTTTAAATGCTTCTGTCTACTATCTCCCAGGTACCAGGTGTTCACACCCACACCTGTGGACAATGTTACCGAATGCATCCTTTGAATTCTAGCTAAGAATGTGTTCCTTTCGTGGAGGTGACTGTTAAACGCTTTATGATGGTCGCTATTCAGGTGCGAAATTGGAGGGACTCTACTTCTTCTTAAAAAGAAGAAAGGGTGTTCAAAAACCGTACACTAACATCTCTGTTCCACCACCCCCTTGTCAGTTAAACTTTGGCGATGGAAATCTCTTTCACCGCCGGGAGGCGAAATGACTGTTTCCTCGTCGAGCAGCAGTCTTCAGGTTTGCTTGTGTGGTCTCAGTTGATGATATGGTTATCTGATGGCAATATCAAAATCTCACTTTGCTGAGAACGTAAGCTATGATCGATCACTGAAGTGGCTGCCAATGCAAAAAATCTGGATAAGTAGATAAAAGGGATGATATCATTTGTGTGAAGTGTGTTGGGTGAGGCAGTCTCATGTTAGGCGGTAAGGTATAATCGCCTACGTCATGTCGTCCCAGTTTTTGAGTTGGAACTTGTCACTGGTGTTCGGTAGGATCACCACTGCGTGGATCGATTTCGGTGGACTTCTGCATCTACATGACCTTATAGTATGTGTGTCGGCGGATATTCTGTGGATCATTATTGTCCCCCCCCCCCCCCCCCCACACACACACACACATGCAAACAATTTTTTTTCCTATTCCAATTGAACACAAAATAAGCAGTCTTGCCTATGCGGATGACCTAGTTGTGATGGCAGATTCGATTGAAAGTTTGCAAAGTAATATTTCAGAGCTGGATCAGAAATGTAAGGACTATGGTATGAAGATTAGCATCTCCAAAACGAAAGTAATGTCAGTGGGAAAGAAATATAAACGGTTTGAGTGCCAAATAGGAGGTACAAAGTTAGAACGGTTGGACGGTTTCAAGTACTTAGGATGCATATTGTCACAGGATGGCAACATAGTGAAAGAACTGGAAGCGAGGTGTAGCAAAGCTAGTGCAGTGAGGGCTCAGCTACGATCTACTCTCTTCTGCAAGAAGGAAGACAGTACCAAGACTAAGTTATCTGTACACTGTTCAATCTTTCGACCAACTTTGTTGTATGGGAGCGAAAGCTGGGTGGATTCAGGTTACCTTATCAACAACGTTGAGGTTACAGATATGAAAGTAGCTAGGATGATTGCAGGTACTAGTAGATGGGAACAACGGCAGGAGGGTGTCCACAATGAGGAAATCAAAGAAAAACTCGGAATGAACTCTATAGATGTAGCAGTCAGGGTGAACAGGCTTAGATGGTGGGGTCATGTTACACGCATGGGAGAAGCAAGGTTACCCAAGAGACTCATGGGTTCAGCAGTAGAGGGTAGGAGGAGTCGGGGCAGACCAAGGAGAAGGTACCTGGATTCGGTTGAGAATGATTTTGAAGTAATAGGTTTTACATCAGAAGAGGCACCAATGTTAGCACTGAATAGGGGATCATGGAGGAATTTTATAAGGGGGCTATGCTCCAGACTGAACGCTGAAAGGCATAATCAGTCTTAAATGATGATGATGATTCCAATTCCGAATAGGAATTCCAATTCCGGTAGGGTGTCACCTATTGCTGACGAGTGCTCCGATGAGATGTCCTTGGAGTAGACACACACACACACACACACACACACACACACACATCTCCCCGCCAGCTCCAGGGCAGGCAGGCGTGAGTCAGGTGCGACCCGACCCGGCGACCCACTCACCTCGGGCGTGTCTTGTGGGACGCCGTTCACGGGCGGCGGCGCCGGCACGAAAGGCCTGGGCGCGCCCTGGTAGCCCTGCTGCGGGGGCGGCGCCGAGTACTGCTGCGGGGGCGGGTTGTAGGCCCCCTGGTAGCCTCCCTGGTAGCCGCCCTGGTAGCCGTCCTGCTGGGCCGCCAGCGAGTTGGCCTGCGTCAGCGCCTTGAGGTGCGCGGCCTTGGCCGCCGCGACCTCGGGCGTGTCCTGGGGAATGCCGTTCTGCGGCGGAGGCGCGTAGCCGCCGGGCTGTGGCCCGTTGTAGTAGCCGCCGCCTCCGTGGTACTGCGCCGCCACCACGGCCACCAACGCGCTCAACACCACCTGCCGAACAGAGACCAGCGCTCATGTCGTGGTACCGCGCAGCCACGGCTGGCGCCAACGCGCTCAACACCAACTGCGGGGGAGTCCAATCTGTGCGTCCACAGTCCTGGAACCAGCCCCACATTGTTCCATGCTTCACATTAGATGTAGCGCGGATTCTTGCCGAGGCTCGGTTTAAATGGCAAACGACCGCGGTACGAACATATTATCCCGCTGCAGTTCAGTCAACGACACTAACAGTGGATCGTGTTCTGTGGACTTCTCCATCTACATCACCTTATAGTGTGTCGGAGGATAATCTGTGGATCATTATTGATCCCCCTCCCCCCTCCCCCCTACACACACATACACCAAATTTTTTTCCTATTCCAATCCCGAAAAGTCTTCAAGAAGAAAGAATGCTGGTAATCCTCCGAATGAGCTTGATTTATCTGCCTTCATGGTCTTCCCGCGACATTTATGTTGAGGCCAATTGACTCTTCAAGGAAAGTACGTTCTCGAAATTCTGCTAATAAAATCTCTTCTAACTTCTGCCACTGGAGTTGGGTGAGGATCTTCGTGACGCTTTTGGGTACACTAATGGAACCAAAGCCGAATTGTAGCTGTTTTTTGGCTTTTGTATGTTACCTTATCTATTCTATGTGGTACGGAGCCCATATTAACGAACAGTATTCAAACTACGGGCCGAAAATGGTCTTCCAACCTGCCTCCTTCGTAGATGGGATACATTTCTTGTGGATTCGCCCCAAGAGTGAAATGAAATGTCGTGTGGCTAGGACGAATCGTCGGGTAGACCGGTCCCCTGCTGCAAGTCTTTTGAGTTGACGCCACTTCGGTGACTTGCACGACTATGCGGATGACAACACAACACCCAGTCCCTCAGCGGAGAAAATCTCTGACCCAGCCGAGAATCGAACCTGACCCCGTAGCATGGCATTCCATTGCGCTGAGCGCTCTGCTATCGAGTCTGGCACCTGCCTTATCTTCCCATTAGTGCTATGACATCGTTCCTCCTGAAATCGCTCCCTGCGCTTACTCCCAGATATTTAATGGAAGTGACAGCTTCCAGTGATTGTTATGCAATCGTGTAATCATACTTTACTGGCTCTTCATTTACCCAAAATGCGCCACATTTTTTATGGTGAGGCTCAACAACTAATCCCTGCAACAGCCGTCGATCCCCTGCAGTCCTTTCTGAATTTCGCTTCAGCTTTCTTAGCGTTGGGATACCTCCTTTATCCACTGGATCATTGATAGATGTTGTGAAAAATAATGACCCTACAATGCTCCCTTGGGCTTAGGAAGCGTTTCGTCAACAGGTTGTTCCATCATAATTAGTGGACAATGTATTGCTTTTGCAGAGGCGTTACCACCCTGAAACCGTTGTACGACCTGTTCTTGGATACTTCTGGAGTACTTAGGATCCCGATCACGTCGACATGAAGTAACAGGTTAAAAAATGCAGAGGCGCGCTCCCAGGGTTGTAACTGGACGACTGGACACTGTAGTCAGACCGAATGGGTGGAACGGGAAATCGCCCATGGAGTTTTCAATGGTATCATCGCAGATACTATTTCTCAGTGTTTTTCGTCAAGTGACCCTTAACAGATCGTGGGAAAGCTGCCATTTCTTCACAGGAGAGCGCTCACAAGGTACTGTAATTCCACCGTTAAGAACTTCATCAGGTCTACCTGGCAAAAAGAATCGTAGAAATTGAGTGCTGTTCTGACTGTCATAACAATTAATTATACATAGAGGGACGAGAACTTTTTTGTTAAAATCTTTCGTCCAAATTTTCATGGAAGTTTTCGACACCGTACAATCATCCTTCTGTACCCAGTAACGTAAGCTTTTTTGACGAAGGGCGTTCAATTTACTCATCGTCTAAATGCTCAGAGTACGGGAAGGTCAACAGCCTGATTTTTTTCACTCCGAATACGAGAATGAACTACGTTCTATGACAGATTTTCCCAGCGATTTACAAAACTAGCTGTTCAGTGTTTCATTTTATAGGTTCACGTGTATGTTACATATATGTTGAAACATGCACAGCCGGCCGCGGTGGTCTAGCGGTTCTAGGGGCGCAATCCGGAACCGCGCGACTGCTACGGTCGCAGGTTCGAATCCTGCCTCGGGCATGGATGTGTGTGATGTCCTTAGGTTAGTTAGGTTTAAGTAGTTCTAAGTTCTAGGGGACTGATGACCACAGTAGTTAAGTCCCATAGTGCTCAGAGCCATTTGAACCATTTGAAACATCCACAGAAGCTTTCACTCATAGTTTACCCTGCTTGAAGTGCCTGATATTGTGAGTCCCCCCCTGAACTGTCTAACGATGAGAATGTCGGTAACGATCTGATATGATGTTTACAATGGTCAACCACTGTTCACTAGTTTCTTTTTTAATTTCAAATACAACGAAATAATTTATTGGGCAAAGGTAACAGCATGTAGTGTTTCACGTTCATCATTCAGGCTCATTGACTAAATGCGTTCTTCAAGGATTTAAACTGAAGTTTGCTTTGTGAAGTAGTTGTTTGAGGTTTAACCTCCTTGTAGCCTTGTATTTGACAACACAGATTTCTTTTTCACAGATCTCGTTGTTTCGTTGCCTTCTGCATCCGAAAACATTTGAGACGAGTAGGGATAGTTGTTAAAGAGTAACAACAAAAATTCGTATGAGCTGAGTTCTGCAGCAAGACGTTCTAAATTCTCCGTTTGCAAGCTATCAATTTTGTTTGAGTAGTTCAGATTTTAGTTTATTATTAGACTGCCGTTGCTGGTCCGGCCTTCGATAAGTATATTTATTTTCAGTTTTTTAGGGGTTTTCATAGTTTTGGTATTTTTCAGTCCACAGTTTTTTCGACATTTCACAGTGCCTTCCATTTTTTTTTTTAGCTTTTCCGGTTTCTCTGTTTCGTTAGATGAGTACAAACTTCATCGACTTAAGTAATCGATGATGGTGACTTCAGTGCTTATCTCAATGTATGAACACCATTGAAGTAAATCTGCTGAAGTTCTTACTAGTCCTTACACAGCATCTCACTTTGGGTTCCTCGTATAGCGTTGGTTAACAGTCTACTCGTATTTTTTTACTTCTTCTCTGTGATCTTACAGTTCTGGAATAATCATTTTTTGAATCTGATGAGAGCTAATATGTAAGTGCACGTAAGAGTTGTTGGAAGCGAGACTTCACCATGTAGAATGATTTTTTCTTTCCTTCTCAGGAGCTGATTAACAATTATAATATGATTATTCAGCCCATATTAACATCCAGAGAGTACCTCCAATTCTTCTCTGAGTGTATTGACGTTGACAAATGACAACTATCACGATGTTTCGTATGAAGTTAAAATAATCGAAGTGTGTTCCATATAAATTCTAGTATCTTCGCACAGTATATACCAATCGTTCTTTGGTATTAATGGGAAGTATTACAAATGATTACAATATTTCGATGTTCCCATACTCAGTAAGAGTGTATAGTGGCGCAATATAGCTCTTTTCCACTTTATTCTCTGGAAAATTGGTCCTTTAAATTAAATACTTTGCCTGTTGTTTGTGTTGTAACGTGTTGAACCCGGTTTCTGCGAAACGTTGAATAATAACGGAAGTAATACTACACGAACTTGAAAATTAACGACTGAGGGATTGGAATTCTACGTAAACATTAAACTGAATTCTGTATCTCACGCTGAACAGTAATTTGGTCGTCTGTTGTGAAATTCCTGTCTTTTTCCAAGTATTCATAGCGATAAGGAATTCTCAAAATACTAATACGCCAAAAACGTTAATGATATCAGAATTACGACACTGGCGTTTCGTTGTCTTTATGTAATCATATCGTTAATCTACATCTATATCTACATAGATATTCCGAAATCCAACGCACGGTGTGTGGCGGAGGGTACCCTGTGTCACTAGTAGTCATTTTCTTGCCTGTTCCACCCACAAATACAGCGAGGGAAAAACGACTATCTATATGACTCCATAGGAACCCTAATTTCTCTTATCTTCGTGGTTGTTGCGTGCTGTGTATGTTGGCGGCTGTAGAATCATTCGACAGTCAGCTTCAAATGTCGGTTCTCTAAACTTTCTCAGTAATGTCACAGCGGAATCGGGTGGCCGGAAAAAGCAACCAATAATTAATTTTGTTTCACCTACACCTGTTACACGCGACTAGATAACTTCCTTATTGCACTCCAGTTCGACATCAATAGAGACAATATTTTTGGCAACTGCAATGAACACTCCCCTTCCTACGTCCTCTAATCCGTCTTTCCGATATACGTTCCACGGCTCGCTAGCTAATCAGAGCTCTTCGGGCTTCAGTAGCTCTCGGTCCCAAGAATGGTTTGGGCACGAGAGCTGTCCTCTTTGTTACAAATACTTCGACAGCTTACTGATAAAATTTTGACAGTCGAAGTGTCTTTACTCTGAACGCGGTCTGACTTCCCTTTCTGCGTATCGACTGGCGAGTTTTCATCAGAGTACCTCAAACTACCGTCTATACGTCAGTGTATGGAGATTCGAAATTTGAACGAAGAAAGAGATGGTATTTAATATTTTCAGGCCAGTAATCTTAATAAGTCATCTTCAAATGACATCGAGTGAGTTCTGCAACTAAAAGAAAAAAAGGTGTTTAGTGCAAAAAGTACTAAAATTAAAACGAGGTTTCAGTTCTGTCATGCTTTGTGTGTGGCCTCTATTAAATCTCAGCATTAATTAACAAGAAAGGGGCAACAGCTTTCTGCTTAATGCAACAGCTAATAGACCGTAAACTGCTGTGAGCGATCTCGGAAACTGATAACCATGCAAATACAGTAGCAGCGTGTGTCGGAAACCGTGGCGCTGCCAGCGAGCGGCTACGTCGGCCACGCCCCCGCCAACGGAAAGGGGCGTGTCCCTGCCTGCGTCCCTGAAACTACTGCTGTTAGTCTATTTAATCCAGTTTCTAGTCTGTAAGTAACACTTCCGCCTTCCACTCCATCTCTACTGCAGTTTCAGAGAACTGCAGGTAGCCGGTCCCGTGAGTCTTCGTTCGACCCTCCGTAAATGCCCTACAGTCAGTGTAGGGTTATTAAGGGCTGCAGTTCACGCGACAGGGGCGGCACCAAGAAGGCGGAGTCGTATTAGTTCTAGTGATCAAACACGTTAGTCCCATCAAGAAACTGTGCAGAATAATCACAGACTTATTTGTTAGAACTAATGCAGCTGTTGCTGTTTCAAGTGTCGTTCAGTGAAGCATAATCACAGTTTTCATTTAAGGTAATTCAAACTGTACTGCCGTGTCATGGTGTGAAATAGTTAAAACATTAAAACAAACAACGTTTCGGCTGTAATGGAGGTTCTCCTTCAGCGTAGAGTCGCTGCAGTACGTTGCCAAATTGGCTAGTTTAGCGTTAAATACGATATAATTGTCGAGGCCACTACTGAAAAATAATTGTCTTTTATTTTCTTACAATACCCGATACCGTTCAGTCGTTTCATTTTGAGAACGATCTGTTTCAGATATTATCAATAATACTTTTCAGATTACTAGGCCTACAAATATGACAACGCTTGTACCTGTATTAATAATATTGCAACACTGATCTGAAAATGGGTTTAGACAGCACCTAAAATTAGTTATTGCAAAATAACAACAATGATTGATATGATATGTATCATCAGTCAGCCGACTACAGCACGATTTTACTTCAACCTGGTTTGACACCCACCATGGGTGTCTTTACCAAAAAATGTAGTAAAAGATCAACAGATTTAAGAGCAAAATGCCGTCGTAACTTGAAATACTTCAGAGGAAGATAATACTTTAAGCATATAAAATTAGATAGTGAAACTGACATAAACTTGCTAATCATCAGTAAAATTATAACGACACAATGTATCTGCTCAAGAAAGGCACGTGGCTTTAATTTTACTGACATTTGCAACTTTAGGGCAGTTTAAATGTCTAATTTTATATGGTTTAAATACTATCTTCCTATGAAGTATTTTATATGCCGACAGAATTTTGTTGTTAAATCTGTGCGTCTGTTCCTAACTGTAATTGTTTCTGATGAAGACGTCCATAGTAGGTGTCGAGACCAGAGTAAACTAAACTCTTATTGCAACTGACTGGCTGTATTATACGTATCATATTCTTGTATGGTTGCTGTTTCAAATCCATGTTTAACATTGCCAGTGATTGATTCCAATAAGAAGCGAAGGAACCTGGAAATTAAGAAGAAATTATATCAAAACATAGAGAAAACAATAGAAACAATAACGAGAAGAGGACTCGCTTTTTTTGGCGTTTATTCAGGATGAATGGCAACGTGCTGAGGAAAGAAATCTCAAGTGTATCTGGGAAGAAACTCTCAACAAGGTAGATCCGAGAAGTTAAAAAAAAAGGTTTAGGAATGAACAACATGAAAGCAGAAGAATCAGAGATATTTTCTGAAAGAAAGTGTTAAATATAGGAGGATTCCAAGAAAGAAAAAGTAAGAGGCGTGAAGTGGTGTGAAGACAGTAAAAACGAAACGAGATGAGGACAAGAAAAGAGAAAATGAGAAAGAATTGAAAGTGTCACGGGGCCCTAAAGGGGCCAACGCGAGTTGAAAAGGAAAACAGCAGAAAATGCCATCAGTTGCAATAAAAGAAAAGAAAATGTTAAGTGTGTTATTCTATAACAGGCTAGTACATGTCAAACGATTTTAATGAAAGTGGAGATACAGGTGGGGGGGGGAAAAAATGTGAAACAACGAGTGAAATGACAATATTATCTGAGCTAGAAACTCGACGATGTGAAGACCAGTGTGGCCTGTAATAAATGGCTGTCTGACGTAGGTATACGGAAAAGTAGAAACGGAGTCGGAAGTGGTCAGTGCAGAGAGAAAGAGAGAGCGTTGTTTACGTGTGGCGGGGCGTCGTGGGCGGCTACTCACCAGGGTCCTCATGCCGATGTTTGGCTGCTCGAGTCGCTGCGCCGTCAACACTTGCCGCAGTCTGCGGCGCGCCTCCTATATATACCTGCCGCCGGCGGCCACTGCCGGCTGCCTCTGACGTCGCGCGCCCGCCGCCCTCCACGCTTCCCCCGGCCGCCCGCGTCCCTATTGTAATCACCTCCTTGACATTTACCCGCACCGTATCGGTCAGGGAGGCGGAGCAGGTCGATCATCGACCTTTGCCACCGGCTGGGCGGCGGCTGCCCGCTCTCGCGCGATCCCGGGACACCCCTGGACCGCGGTGCAGTTCCCGTGGCACCAATCTGGACGGGCCTCGTCCCACGCAGGTCGCACCCGGTGGGGCGGTGCCAGCACCTCGGTGATGCCTTTCCAAGGTCCCCGCGTAGGCTCTGCAGCGTCCCCGGTCGCCCATCCCCTCCGCTCTTCGCTCGTCGTCCACCTGTGCGAGGCCCACTCTTAAAAGCGTAACCCGTTCTGACGGGTCGCGTCTTATTCGTCGTATTTCGCGGAGAGCGCGATTATGCCGGCAATTAGTGTTGATGGACTTTCTGGACGAAATTTAGCGTCGGGGAGGATGACAGACGCCCGGAAACAGCCTGCCAAATACGGCAGCTCGTCAGACTGCTCTATTACCATAGGTCAACCGCTGTGGCCATCATCTCACGAGCCGACGGGTGACATCATGCAGACACGTGTCGGAATGCTCTATATAATGGCTGTTCCTATCGCGCAGTGAGTCTTTTCCATCTCCGTTCATCGTCGAATGTAACGAACGGAACTTTCAGAAAGCCCAAAGTGAAGGACATGAGATATTCATTTCAACCCAACAAACGAAGAGCAGACAACCGCCCATTACTGCACATCACTTAGCGGATCATCACTGGGAAGATTATCCACGGAAGATAATGTTCAGTGAATCACTTACTCTACAAGGTGTACACATACCGATGTGTAAATCGTGTTTCTTCAGTGTCCGTGTCGCAACACACCAGAAAACGGAGTGGTGATACATTACGTTGTGTTTTCGTCTAACATAGTAAGGCACGCACAGATTCTGCTGCGGGATAGTGATCAGTGGAACACATTACTCTGTTATATACTTCGGAAGCTAGGGGTGGAAAGTGCGAGAAAAGGCGCCACATTTCCTATATATGTTATCGATTTATCGAAGTCATTCCGGCCGGCCGCTGTGGAGGAGCGGATCTAGGCGCTTCAGTTTGGAACCGCGCTGCTGCTACGGTCGCAGGTTCGAATCCAGCCTCGCGCATGGATGTGTGTGATGTCCCTAGGTCAGCTGGCCGGTCGGGGTGGCCGAGCGGTTCTAGGCGCTACAGTCTGGAACCGCGCGACCGCTGCGATCGCAGGTTCGAATCCTGCCTCGGGCGTGGATGTGTGTGATGTTAGTTAGGTTTAAGTAGTTCTAAGTTCTAGGGGACTGATGACCTCAGAAGTTAAGTCCCATAGTGCTCAGAGCCATTTGAACCATTTTTGAACCTTAGGTTAGCTAGGTTTAAGTAGTTCTAAGTTTAGGGGACTTATGACCTCAGATGTTAAGTCCCATGGTGCTCAGAACCCTTTTGGAGCAGTTTGAAGCATCTGGTGAAACAGCGACGGTGTGGTGTACTTCGAGCCATTTTTTTAAAGTCATTCCGGGTTGAATGTTGCATGGTATTAAACATCTAAGAACCAAACACGCATACAAATGGACCTATCATGTTTCATTGCACCAAGCTATGTGCCGGCATCTATCGTTCGTAACCAATCATTATCAGTCATACAACACAGGCATCAACGGACGGTATTAATATCTTTGGTATCATTGACATTATAGTCATTAGCCAGTGGTCTAATAAATGTTTCAGTGTGTTAGGTTTTATCTCTTATAGCAGGTAACATCCTCAGAGGCTATAAAGAGACAATTTTGAAACGTAAGCTTGTTTAGCATACAGTTGCTTAGTTTGAGCTGTCTAAACAATTTTAAATTTCAAAATTAACTTATTACGCCTTTATAGCCTCTGAGAATGTCAGTTGCTGTGGGAGATAAAAAGTTTGTAGGTGAAATATGCGCAAGACCGTGGCTTGATGCCCGTAAAATCAGTGATCCATTCACTGCGTCTACATAAAAGACTAATGCCTCATTTTCCAGTGTCCACAAGCCATATCCATTCTCAGAATGTCGTATTAACCGTGCTAATGCACTGATTAATCATTTAGGGCGATAATGTTGAATTGACCCTCTAGTACAGAAATAACAAAGTTAATTTATCGTCTATAACTGACAGTCTCCAAGATGCGACTCACCAACTGGCCTCTCTTCAACCAACAGGTATTCCTGAGAAGGACCTTACACCCTTTATTCCACGTACAAATTTTGTCACAAATAAAAATCTTGAAGTTCTGTCTAGCAGACTGCCGGCCGCGGTGGTCTAGCGGTTCTAGGCGCGCAGTCCGGAACCGCGCGACCGCTACGGTCGCAGGTTCGAATCCTGCCTCGGGCATGGATGTGTGTGATGCCCTTAGGTTAGTTAGGTTTAAGTAGTTCTAAGTTCTAGGGGACTGATGACCACAGTAGTTAAGTCCCATAGTGCTCAGAGCCATTTGAACCATTTTGTCTAGCAGATTAATATCCTACATGGCTGTATTACTGTTCTAGAAATAACAATTTCATTTCGCTTAAACATCGAGATTTGAGAGTTGAATTTCGTATATTATTTATCAATTTTTCACAGCTGCAACCTTATATCGCACTACGGCCCTGAATACCGTCTTGTACCGAGCGAGGTAGCGCAGTGGTTAGCACACTGAACTCGCATTCGGGAGGACGATGGTTCAATCCCGCGTCCGGCCATCCTGATTTAGGTTTTTCGTGATTTCCCTAAATAGCTCCAGGCAAATGCCGGGATGGTTCCTTTGAAAGGGCACGGCCGACTTCCTTCCCCGTCCTTCCCTAATCCGATGAGACCGATGACCTCGCAGTTTGGTCTCTTCCCCCAAACAACCCCAACCAACCGTCTTGTATATGTAATGGTGTAAAAGCCTGACCCTGAAATAATAATTGGTTTTTGAAGTTGTCCGTTCTATTCCATGCGTCCTCCTGGTGGGTCAATAGCTGATTTTAGCTGGATGCCTGCTTCAGTATGCCACATACGTGAAGTAACTTTTATATCAACAATTGCGCTGAAATCTCTTCTCCTGAAGAATGTAAAGTCTCATGTATTTACTTGAAAGAAGTTCCAGAGAAAAGAATAATTTATTTCCCAGTTAGAAATGAAAACTGTCTACTGTCTCAAGGAATCGTGACTTGGTATCCGTTGAGTCTGATATTTGATGGTGGAAAACTGATTATTATTGGTACGGAAGTTCCCTGCAGTGTCCATAGATCCATCATAGGAGTATAGGATGTGTAGGGGAATAATCACAACAAAAAATCACCTCAGAGAAGCCGCTTCACGTTAAGTAATATTTGTCAATAATGGACCTTTCCATCGTACAAGTAGTGTTCAGTACCCCTAACATGACCCTGTTTTGCTCTACTACCTGAGTCAAATTAAGCTCACTTTTCGCTGAGGGCGTGAGTGGAACCACGCCCGGGAGTGCTTTAGTTCATTGTTACTGCTGCAGCGAATAGAGGAACAAGTTATGTGACGTGTGGCGACAAGGAATTCCACGTGTGACAAAGAACCTCACGCTAAAGAGCGAGGCGTTTTACGGCGGCGCCAGTTTTTCGCGGCGTCCCCATTTCGCCAGCAGTGTGCCACCACCTTTGTGTTATCTGTGTTTTGCCCCGGCGCCGGGCGAAAGCGGCGCCTGCGGATTGCAGCCCGGTCACGAGCGGCCGCCCGCCCGCGCTGCGTCACGGTCCGCAGCAGACGCCGGCGTCCACAGCGCCGGCCAGCAGACAGACCCAGCAGCAGCAGCGGCGGCAGCGGGTTTAATTGGGCCCGCAAGAAGCTGCCGGCCAGCCAGCGGTCTCCGCTGAGGACGCGACGCGTCGCCGCCGGCTGAAACGCAGGAATGTCCCCCATTGACGGTCTTCTGCGCCGCGAATGCAGCCGTTCCGGTTCTGGCCGTCTTTGTTCCCGACCAGCTGCTTCGCGCTCCGCTCTACACGCGGCTAATTGGAGAGACCATTCAGATTTCTGCCCAGTCCACTTTGGTATTTGTTGACATGTAGCTACAGTAGCTCTGACGCACGATTCGTTTCTCCAAAGGGCAGCGAAGGTCCCTCTCCACATTCCATCTTCAACACTGCAAGCAGCATCGACGTCTATTTTTTTTTAATTTGTGACTGACTTACGATTCTTTTTTGTCTCGCCGAGAGGCACAACCCCAACACACGATTTCTTTTTTCGTTGGCTGGCTGCTTCACAGAATCCTCAAGGTTCCCCCAACAAAGAAGCTCGTCTGCAGTCATTTACGTAATGTACTGGGATGGTGGATAAGTTCGTAGAGTTTTTGGCTCAAATGGTTCAAATGGCTCTGGGCACTACGGGACTTCTAAGGTCATCAGTCCCCTAGAACGTAGACCTACTTAAACCTAACTAACCTAAGGACATCACACACATCCATGCCCGAGGCAGGATTCGGACCTGCTAGAGTACCCATCGCGCTGTTCCAGACTGAAGCGCCTAGAACTGCTCGGCCACTCCGGCCGGCTAGAGTTTTTGTATCAATTTAATAAACTCAACTGATACATATATCGGAGACTTCAGTCATTATTCTCCTTCACTACTTTCAACAGTCCGCCAACACTGGAGCAACTTTTCGTTGACGCGATAGCATAAATCACGTGGTTTTGAGGCGAAGAACTGTCGAGACACGTTCGGAGCGTATTTTCATCCAGAAAGGAAGTTAGTTGAAGGCTCTTCGAAAGAGTGTACAAAAGGTGAAAATCTGAGGGCGCAAGATCAGTTGAACTAACTGGGTGCCGAATGACTTCTCAACCCAGCTACTATGTTTTTTGGCAGTCTAGCAGAACGCGGGCTGGAGTAATCGCGGAGCAGCTTCTCTTCACGTACGCTTCCTGGTCGTTGTTCCTGGACTGCGTCAGCAAGATGTCTCAGTTGTTGACTATAAACGTCACCAGTGGTGGTTACACCTCGGGGAACCAATTCACAGTGCACTACACTGTTGTTGTTCCACCAGATGCTTCAAACTGGTTCAGAAGGGCTCTGAGCACTATCTGAGGTTATCAGTCCCCTAGACTTAGAACCACTTAAACCTAACCAACCTAAGGACATCACACACATCCATGCCCGAGGCAGGATTCGAACCTGTGATCGTAGCAGCAGCGCGGTTCCTGACTGAAGCGCCTAGAACCGTTCGGCCCATACGGCCGGCACCAGATGCTTAACATTATCTTTTGTCCAGGTCTTTGTACGGGAAGTTGCTGCTCTTTTGGGCTCAATCAAGCCTTTCTTTTCCTTATATTAGCATAAAGACACCATTTCTGGTCATCGCTAACGATACAGAATAGGAATGGTCGGTGTTGTTCACGAGTCAATTGATGACGAGCAATCAGAGACGAACATATGGCCGCCCACTGATGGCTTAGAGCATGTGATACCCATACTACCGACTTTTGAACCTTTCCCACTGGATGCAAATGTCAGCAGATTCACTGCATTTTGTGCAGGTGGTGCCTCATAGTTAGTGCTTGAAAAAAAATTGTAGTTATTGCAGACAAGGGCTCTTGGCAGTCGTAAATAAGTCATTGTCATCCAACAGTTTCGACCATTCTCGCATCTTCAGGTATCATACGATTATGTCAATTTTCTTACTGAGATGTGAAATAAAATAAAGACTATCTGGCGTCAGTGACGTGAATAGTAAAACGCGT
The DNA here is from genome assembly GCF_021461385.2 of Schistocerca piceifrons. Lineage (NCBI taxonomy): Eukaryota > Metazoa > Arthropoda > Insecta > Orthoptera > Acrididae > Schistocerca > Schistocerca piceifrons. Next base: position 912,790,819 of record NC_060140.1, on the reverse strand, counting down.
AGATATCGTTTACTATTTACCGTCTTACTTAAATGAAACAGTAAAATTGTGCAGACAGACGTTTTGCACCAAAGCATGTTTAAAGACGAATGGAGCTTGATTTTGGGAGTGTAAGAAGACTAATAAATTGTATCAATCCATTTTACTGTTGACTGCATAATGTATTTTTCTATTGGCGACAGTGATACAGGGGAGTTTTTATTTTATGCAACGCCACAGTAAGACCATTGCCATACAAGATGTTTTAAATAATTTTGTTGATACCTTGAGATCATCAGATGGTCCGAGATAGAGATTTCTTGCAAAACTATTAATACTTTGGCCGGCCGGAGTGGCCGAGCGGTTCTAGGCGCTACAGTCTGGAACCGCATGCCTGCTACGGTCACAGGTTCGAATCCTGCCTCGGGCATGGATGTGTGTGATGTCCTTAGGTTAGTTAGGTTTAAGTAGTTCTAAGTTCTAGGGGACTGATGACCTCAGATGTTAAGTCCCATAGTGCTCAGAGCCATTTGAACCATTCATTAATACTTTAGCTGGCAAACAAACAATGGAGGATCTCGTAAATTAATCTTAATTAACAACCATCAATTACTTGAAGTATGTATTTATTAGAACAGGTAAGTTTTTTCGAGTTGGTCATCCTTAAATAAAACTGTAGGGCTCTGCAGGTGGAACTTTTGCACCAAAAAACGTCTAGGTACTATAAATCCAGAATGCACTCAACGGATGTTTTGATGATAACGCTTTAATGTTGTCCTAGTTTCAGTATTACTGTTAGATCATTTGGTTTCCCCCACAGCAATAATAAAGTGTACATCACTCATAGTTATTATTGTTAGTCAAGATAATCAAGTATTAAAATTTCAAACATTGCGTAAACGACTTTTTTGGTATCACTTGGCACATTCTGTAAGTTTAGTTTTATGTTCCATAGATCGTATGTACTCCCTATCGTAATGACGTGAAACGGATCATTTTACATTCACATCACACATGCACATGTAAATAATGGTTATATGCTGACTATTTAATTTTTTTTTTAATTTAATACAGATGTGAATTAGCAATTCCTACTGACTATCTATTACATATTACATAAATAGAAATTTTTCTATAAATTAGAGGTTGTGAATTAGAGTAGAGAAACCTTCTCAGTTTATTTTCAAATTTAACTTTGGTGTCTGCCAGACGTTTTATCTCTTTGGGTAGGTGAGCAGACGTTTTGGTGTCAGCATTGTGTACGTTTGTGTACATTACGCGTGGAAGAAACAAATGTGGCTCAGCTGAATAAGATCCGCTTTGATAGCGTTAGGGTGCGTGTTTTCTTTGCTACGGGTCCATTCCTGAGCTTTAGAACGCTGTCTGACGTTGTTTTGTTGGTCATCGAATTACTGGCTTCCCCGTAGAAGACGTAGACAGTGTACATCCATGAAGATCTTGAAGATGAAGTATGTGTGTGTAACAGCTTCCTCTATTTGTCAGCTGAATAACGTAGTTAATATGAGCAAATTTTCAAGTCTCTTACAGAGGATAAATGCAGATTTTTCTTCCGTTGACTCACATCGCTGTAGACTTACTGCTCCATAAAAATTAGTCATGTCTGATTCACTTTGACGTATTCTAGATAGAAAAAGGTATGCGATAGCATCTCACATTGAAAAACTAAAAAATAAACCCCGCGGTCTGAGGTGCCTTGCCTCGGTTCGCGCCGATCCCCCCCCACCGTCGAAGGTTCCAGTCCTCCCTTGGGCATGGCTGCGTGTGCTGTATTTGGCGTAAGTTAGTTTAAATTATATTAAGTAGTGTGTTATCCTAGGGACCGATGAACTCAGCAGTTTGGTCCCATAGGAGCTTTCCATCACCACCACAAAGACTACTGTGTTATTGTTGATCTAACTGATGAGACCCTGCTTTAAAAACCAGCGCACGATTGACCCTAAACATCTACACAATCTCACTGAAAGTGGAATCGAGTTGATCTTTCGATTTTTCACGTCGCTATCTCAAATCTTGTGTGGATCAGCAAGTGAGATGCAGAAATGCAATGTGTCAAATAAATTCTTTTCTAGTCCATCCGGATTAATGGGATTCGTAAAAAGGCAAAAAGAAAACTTTTTCGGGCGATCAATTTCCCCGTTCTAGATCTTTGAGAGTGGCGGCGCAAGTGACTGACAAATAGCACTAACTTTCCGTGGAGAACGTAACCGCGTGCAATTGGACAAGAAAAGTTAACACGAATGTATAAAAATGTCCCGCTGGCAGGCAGAGGATGTTCATGATTCGAATGTCGGGGAGATCCTAATCACTTTGACGTCCATGCTAGAGACCATTTAAGTTATGTTTCTCGCATTCACTACATAGAGGGAAGTGGCTTAATGAATTGCACACCACGCTCATCACACAGCACAATTCTGAATTCGGTTCTGCGGTGGATGTGAAAATTTTCTTGCATTCTGCATTGACTGCCGTACCAGAAGATCTGGCTACTCATTTTGTTGCACCTAAATCGATTAGTTATGATTCTGGTGGCCGCTTTTAATATGCTAAGCACTGAGTTGCATATTTTATTCCGAAATGAGCTCCGTGAATAAATGAGCATACAGCCTGTCCCATATATCATGATCACCTCAGATAACTTTTTGTCCTTAAGCAAATTTAAAAAAAAAATCCACCAAGCAAATGTTGTATAGCTACCAGGGGGACATTAATCAGCATCGTTGCGTTTCTGGTAACTTTGTATCTTTACCAAGATATGAAGAACAGTAAGTCTTTTTTTTAAAAAGGGTCCTATACTTTTTTTTCAGTAACCCACTTCCTCTCTGCACAAGACCTGTTCAAAACCATATCACAGTGTACCATTCACGTAACAAAAAGCTGGCTTTGACTCTACTGTACCAGCACACAGTGCAAGTACCCGGGGTTACGCAACTCGTCCGTTTGCTGAAGTATATAGTAAACGAATGGAAAAACAATGGAAATGCAGACCGATCATTTAATCAACCGTCTTTAGTTGAAGGTTTGTATGAGTACAATGTATACCAAAGAAGAGAGGGTAGATATTCTGTTCTTCTACACACCGGATACAACATAACATTCAAAAGTACTACAGTACCGTACTACAGTAGCCGTGTCTTACATGAGGAAAAAGTAGTGCAGTTACTATTCTTTTACCTTAAGTTCTCCGTAGATGAATGTGACTTTGCTTATCCTTTTATTTACTTATTATCTACTGCAGTAAGTGAACGAGTTACCCTTACTGTGGGTACCTGCGCTGTGTACCTAAACAGCTTTCTTTCTCGTTTTAGTTTGCCTCTGATCCACAAGTTATTTGGGTTGCTCATAATAGATGGAACAATTTTACGTGCAAATACATGTCTGTGACATTTCTTTTGCATAAAATGCACATGTTTTTCAGCCAAAGGTGCCGATACAGAAACTTGTCAACGAGCTTGTTTTAAATCGTGAATAATACAGCTCTCACCAAAGAAAGCCAAAATCAATACTGGTAGTGTAGCGCTTATAGGATTATTGTTGGTGCGAAAAACTGAATTTAGTATCAAGGCTCTTAAGAACAATTTTATCCTCAACAAATCGAGTACGACATGCATAGCACACGAAATGCTTTACAAATGTGCGAAATTTCACGGATACCTGTTTAGACGGGTATTCCGGCGGAATTTCCCAGCTGCTTTGCCACAGTCGAGCGGCAGCGCTCGACTAAGGAAGTACGAGTGGCCAAAGTCAGGGGAAAGCACACCATAGGAGTCGATTGTTGGCTGCAGAAGACTCTGCGGTACATTTGCCTACTTACTGTCCTGGCAGAGATGGGCCCCTGACGCCACACATACAAATCGGTGTGGGTCTGACAGTAGAGCGTCGATCATCTCCTGTGGTTCTGAGGAAGTCTGATCGTCAAAGACTTAATAGTCTTGTGCGGGCGCCTACGAGTGTTATAATGCGACAGTGAAGTGCACTAGACAGTAATGACTTCGGAAACCCGCGTCTTGCACCATTCGTCTTGAACCGATTGTAATCCGACGTTCTACTTACGATGCGCTGCCATGTTCACTATTCATGTCTGTAACGGACTGCTACAGTCGTGGCGTACGCAATACCAACCCCAACATTCAGACGTCATATACGGTACATCTTGAAATGGAAGAACTCTTCCGATGAGTTTTTGCCACTACGTTTAACTGGCTCCCTTCGTGAGGGTGGAAGATCCGTTCACCGAAAAAATACGGCCAGGATGAGTTAGGTGGTAGGAATACTTCCTGCTCATTAGTTTGTGTGCCAGTGCACTGTCTTATATTCGAAACGTCTGAGCATCAAGTTAAGAAATGAGGTGGAAACCATCAATCAAAGGACAGTGATCTGCCAGTTGGAGCGGAAAGTTGCATTTGGTGACGAATATCTTCTTGATGCCGTCGTGTTTGTTCTTTCCCGCCATTTTTTTGCCAATTCAACCTAAGGACTGGGTAGTACAGTACTTATAGACTCGGTGTACTCATCTAGGATACACATCTGGAACATTAACCACAGATAGGAGGAGGGCAAGAGATCTACTGGGTGTTTCAGTGATGCCAGCGGTGTTGGGCTTCAGTGTGGTTCCCGAGACTCACTCATTCGTATTGAATGTACATTTCATGATGCTAGCGTTTCTTAAGAAGGAAAAATAATATTAGATCGATGTATAAGTTCGCAGCGTTTTTGTTTTGCATGTTAGTGTTCCAGTTGCTATTGGTTTATTTATCGATTGTAATTTTTTCTTTGTAGGTAACTGTTGCTGTTTGAATTTGATTATTGTCATTTTGTGATCTGGAGATAGTGAGTGGACCAGTGGAGGCTAGAAAATGGAGTAAATGGTTCAAATGGCTCAGAGCACTATGCGACTTAACGTCTGAGGTCATCAGTCGCCTAGAACTTAGAACTAATTAAACCTAACTAACCTAAGGACATCACACATATACATGCACGAGGCAGGATTCGAACCTGCGACCGTAGCGGTCACGCGGTTCCAGACTAAAGCGCCTAGACCCGCTCGGCCACAGCGGCCGGGAAAATGGAGTACCAATTGGAGATATATAGCAACATTTCCGACGTATTCTTCTGTCTGAGTTCCATAGAGGGGTGACAACAGTGGGGGCAGCCAGAAACACTTGCGCCGTGTGTGGGGATGATTCCACTGGACAGAGCGCGGTAAAAAAGTGATTTTCTCCTTTTAAGGAGGATCATTTTCACGCTACTGAGTCTCCATGTTCAGGAAGACCGTTGGGATTGATGAACATCGTTTAATCGCTTTGATCTAAAATGATCTACGGCGCTGTACTGGAGAACTGGCAGTTGCGATGAACTGCGATCACTCCAGGTTAGTGAGACTGAATCCCACACTTGCGCGGAGAAGCGCGCAGAAGGCGGTGTGTGTGAACGGCTCCGTCCTTGGCTGCCGCTTCCTCTTCTCTGGTCTGGCTGATAGCTGATGCGCCTGTCAGCAGAACGACGGCTGCGTTCCGCCAGAGGAGGAACTCACCGCTCAAGTACGAGCCATTCAGCAATCAAACGGAAAGGCCGTCGCATGTTCCTGGGAGGAGCCAACCTTGACCTATTGTGGGAAAGCGCGTTACCGCCTCTCCGCGCGAGTGACAGGAAAAAATTGGGGCAAGGACATAACCGCGCGCGCTCCGCCTTCCCGTGGGAGTCTGTCGAACAGCGTTGTTAAATGTTGCTCCCCGGCAACCTCGTTTAATGCTCCTGTAGTACTGTTCTCCTGTGCCAGGGTTCATACTTCTGACGTCATGAATTCCTGTCCTCAGCTCTCAGTCTCTCTCTTTAAGGCCACATACTTCTCATTTTCGATGAACCACGGTTGGTGGTGTACTACGAATTAATCTGTGCCAGCTGCTGCAGGGAAGTTGGGTAGTCGTCACATACATCCACGCTGCATCAGTTCACCAAGATATTCTGCAGATCGTGCAATACTTGCGTGAAAACATATTTGTCTATGGACGAGGAATGATATAACTTATTCGGTGGTAGAATGGGAGTACTCAAGTGCGCGTCATTTATTTTGGCGGCCGAGTTTAGGTTCGTTCTGCGCATCTGACGTCACAAAACACAGTCAGCCAATGAACAGAGAACGACGTTGCCAGATCTCGACTGCAGTGCATAGCATGGACGAGTGTCTTCAGTATTAGAAACGTTCAGTCATAAATAAAGTCATAGAACAAAAGCAATGTCTTGATAGCAGACATTCTTTTATTGAAAGTTTGGAAAAAGCGTTCTTTATACCAATTGCTTCATATTCTATTAATTAATTAAACCAAACAAGCAATAAGATTCCTAATTCAGGCGATAGGAAGGAAAGGTGTTTGTATCAATCTCACGAACCGCTATTTCACACTAAAGAAGAGCGGTAATTGTTTATTTCCTATTGTACTTCGACGAAGCGTGAGTAATTCATAGTCATACCAAAAGTGTTTGTCAGTATTTTGCGTAACGTGTTAGACCCCTCACTGTGTTCTGTAGTTAGACGATCTGCGGTAGCGTAATGGTTAAGGTGCTGGACTTCTACGTGAAAGGTTATGAATTCAAACCCTGTGCGGTACTCAATACTTTAATTATTTAAAAACAATATCGAAGTGCCTTACTTCTTGAATTATATTCGTTTGAATGCAATTTTTTGAAATTTCTAGTGCTTTGTCTCTTCATTAACCCTTTCGCTGCTGCAGACACGTGCTCCCCGCATTCCGCTCTGTGCGCAATTTTGTCATCACTGCACTGCTCGCCTGTGCAGACACATGGTGTTCCCACTGCTTTGACACACTTATCATTCGATTTCACAAAAACTATTTGGCCCAAAAATTTGATTTTTACACGTCTTCTTGATTGATACCTTCCCCCCATAAATAACTTAATTTTGTTTCGATGTTCAACGCAGTTATTATGCAGCATTAAATGTAGTAAACCATTGCACGAAATTTTGAAGAGTTTGCAGAGGTAGAAGTCCATAGAGCATACTTTGCGTATGGTCGATTTTAGTTGCCACAATGTTGAGAATGAAATGTGGACAAGATACCTAAATTTCATATAAAATTTACTGTATAACAATATCTCATTTAATTTAAGTACCACATAGGTGTCGTATGTAATATTGAGAAAGATTCCGTCTTTCGTGACTGTAATAAAAGTTTTATTTACACCGGACGCGTTTGGCTTTATTTTAAAGCACTTCAATCAATGAAAGGTAAGGCACATACACAATGGTACTCATGTTCTCTTTCTTGTTTTTGTTCCACAGTCGCAGTTTCACCTATGGTACTGAAATATATTCCTCTTCTGCAACTGTAATAAGCGACTTATTTAGACCAGACGCGTTCTCTCTTTTGAAGCATCTTCAGTGGACAGTATTTTGTCTCCTCCATTGTGAAGTCACCTTTCGTAGTTTTGTGCTGCGGTAACACAATATTCAACGTTTGTGTTGGCTGATCAGTGTTTTAGCAAATAAATGATGTTTGTGTGTGCCACACACAAAAATTATATTTGACATAGCTCAGAGCACTTCACTGATAGACGGTTTATTCAAGTCCTAATGTTTTTGTAAGTCCACAGTTTTGTTTAATGTATTTTGTCTACTTCCTTTTGATTCGTTGAAGTGCTTTAAAATAAAGCCAAACGTGCTCAGTGTAAATAAAACTTTTGTTACAGTCGCGAAAGACGGAATATTACTCAATACTACGTACGACATCTATGTGGTACTTAAATGAGATATTGTTATACAGTAAATTTTATATGAAATTTAGGTATCTTGTCCACATTTCATTCTCAACATTGTGGCAACTAAAATCGACCATACGGAAATATACGCTATGGACTTCTACCTCTGCAAACTCTTCAAAATTTCGTGCAATGGTTTACTACATTTAATGCTGCATAATAACTGCGTTGAACGTCGAAACAAAATTAAGTGATTTATGGGGGGAAGGTATCAGTCAAGAAGACATGTAAAAATCTAATTTTTGGGCCAAATAGTTTTTGTGGAACCGAATGGTAAGTGTGTCAAAGCAGTGGGAACACCATGTGTCTGCACAGGCGAGCAGTGCAGTGACAAAATCGCGCACAGCGCGGAATGCACGGAGCACGTCTTTGTAACAGCGAAAGGGTTAATGCGGCCGTGGTGGCTTGACTTCATGAACTGCGCGCTCGCCCCCTAAACGTAAGCTTGCGAACTATGCTATACTATGGCGCTGCTTCTATTGGCGCGTGCGTCGTGTGCCACTGGCAACGCAGCAATCTGCCGCGTCTGGGCGGGCATGCGCGAGCCGCCAAGATAAAAGAATTGAACTATAGCAGTTTACAAGGTTAATTTTCACAACCATTTACCACAGTCTGTGCCCTTTAGCTGTGACCATAGTCTTACATCGCGCGCACTTCTCTCCCTTTCCTGTCTCAACTGATCTCACCATCGACGGGACGCTAGACCCAAACCTTCCTTCCTTCTCTTCTTTCATTTCCTATTTAGTTTCGGTTCCCCATGTTCTGCACCAACACTCCTATGATCTTTCTTAAATCGCTCACATAAGATCTTCACCCATTGTTTACCCTTTATTTATTCCCAGGAATCTCGACCACAATAATCCTTAAAGAAAGCTACTGTACTTCAGGATGCGTAGAAAAAGTGATCATTAATTATTTTGATTGCTTTGTGTCGTCGTCTGTGTACTTATTATTTTTAGTACCGCATCTTGTTCATCTTTGTCCATCTCCGTAGTCTGAACACTTTTTGTTAGGATCGAACTACCACTGGGGCCACATTGCACGAGAAGACATGCATTGCTAATTCCGCTGCAAGTAGCACCAAGGAGCGTCCTCAAGTCGTAGAGAGACTACCTCTTCTGTTTTTCTGCCTGTCTAGTAACCAATGAGGGCCAGCTTTCATTTACCTTCCCCTCGGTTTTATAAGTCATGCCATAACACGAGCTTTTGCAACGTATTCCTGGTAAAGAAAAATTTTTATTTTCTCCTTCTCCTTGACACATTTCGGCCCTCTTGGATGTTACACCCTCCAACCTAATTAGTTTTCAGTTCGTGGCCAGGCCTCGGGTTGCGAGGTTGCGACCCCTGTCCACTTTGTCCCCAACCACTGCCTCCTCTTTCAGTGCTACAGACACTCATGAGGGGGACCCGGGTTCGATTCCCGGTGCTGCCACGGATTTTTCCTTAGTGGAGGGACTGGAACAGGGTCCATTCGGCCTTGTGATGCCAACTGAGGATCCACCTGATCGAGAAGTAGCTGGTCCAAGGTTGGAATGTCGACAATTACCGAGAGAGTGGTCATCCTCCACACCGTATCCGATGATGAATGGCTTAGGACGACGTGGTGGTCGATCGACTATGACGTGGTCTTCAGGGTCTGATCGCGGGGTTTTCTTGTTCATCCTTACCATCTAGTTCTTTCTGGCTATGATCTTGGCTTACTTGATTTCCATTTCATCTGGGCATTTGCGTCATCCAAAGAGCCAGACCACCTTTCACTATCGGCGATGACAATTCTGTAGAGGTAGAAAAATTGTGATCATCTGAAAACAAAAATGTCCCGCAAATAGTCCATTTTCAATAAATAAATAACATGACTCATCCAATTCGGATAGATGATAACTATAGTAATATGTGAAGCGAGCCCGCCAGGTTGGCCGTGCGGTTTAACGCACGGCTTCCCGAGCGGGAAGGAGCGCCTGGTCCCCGGCACCAATCCGCCCGGCGGATTTGTGTCGAGGTCCGGTGAACCGGCCAGTCTGTGGATGGTTTTTAGCAGGTTTTCCGTCTGCCTCGGCGAATGCTGGCTGGTTCCCCTTATTCCGCCTCAGTTACACTATGTCGGCGATTGCTGCGCAAACAAGTTCTCCACGTACGCGTACACCACCATTACTCTACCACGCAAACATAGGGGTTACACTCGTCTGGTGTGAGACGTTCGCTGGGGGTCCACCGGGGGCCGAACATAACCCTGTGTTCGGTGTGGGGCGGCGGAGGGGTGAAGTGGACTGCGGTAGTCGTCGTGGGGTTGTGGACCACTGCGGCTGCGGCGGGGACGGAGCCTCTCCGTCGTTTCTAGGTCCCCGGTTAACATACAATGCAATACAATAAGTGAAGCGAGTGTAGAAAACTAAGGAAACAGGGTAAGTAAAAGTAACATATGACATGTTAATGAAACTTCAGAGAGTATTGAATGAAAGTTGTTTTCATTTGAAACTGATTTCTCATTTCACAAGAGTTTTCATCCAACTCAACACAATGCGTCCAATGTTATTCTGGCTTGCTAAATCGTACCGTTTGTCCTGCTTTGTTACAAAGAACTTTAACAGTTTACGAAACGCTGTCATCTTCCAGACGAGTAATTGCCCCTACTTCACAAAGACAAAGTGGTCAAAAAGAGACTTCGAGTGATATGATATCAGACTATAGTCCTGTCGGTCTGTTTTGATCACGAAAAATTCAGAAAATTTAGGAGATGAATTATACTGATAAAAAGAAGCTTCGTCTTGTCAAAAATTGTTCAAATGGCTCTGAGCACTATGGGACTTAACAGCTGAGGTCATCAGTCCCCTAGAACTTAGAACTACTTAAACCTAACTAACCTAAGGACATCACACACATCCATGCCCGAGGCAGGATTCGAACCTGCGACCGTAGTAGCCGCGCGGTTCGGGACTGAAGCGCCTAGAACCGCTCGGCCACAGCGACCGGCCGAAAATTGCTCTTCTCGATCAGGTTCTTGCAAATGTGTGAAATAAGGAAGTATAATATGCACTTGTGATCGTTCCTACTTCTTCCAGGCACTCAAAATTTTCGAACTATGGAACACCCAAACCACGACGGTCCTATATGATCAAATGAGTTTTACTTTTTATGCATTTTAGTGAGTTTGTAAGGAAAAGATTCTGTTCCATTCACCTGTGTACGTTTTCACTATAGTGATAACGTTACTCGAAAGACTCACAGGAATTGCAGTTTGGTTCACAGCGTTGCCAGAGCACTATGACGGCTCCCTAGTTATCAAGATGCGTTCCTGCATTGTATTAGAAATTCATTCAAATGAAATGCTTATAATTTCACATTTTTTCGTTTGGTATTCTGTTAATGGAATCTTGATACTCTCTTATTAGGTACCTCAACAACAATAAAATTCAAAGAACTACTTGTGCTTCACATCAAGAGGCAAAGTAGTCCCCGGTACTCGTGATACGTTTTTCTCCAGTATAGCAAAGCTACATATATTTTTCACCCTGTCGAAGATCTCAACAAAGATCTAACAGATACAAACGACCTCTTGAGGAGTATGTAGAAGGAGGTTTCACTACTGACATAAATTGAGCTACATAAATCTAATGTGATCTATCAGTAATCTGTTCGAGTTATGAAACGCCTTCCATAAATGCAAACACATATGTCAAATGGCGGTAAAATGAGAAAATGCTGTAGCAACTATAAATGCGGACAGAATAACGAGAATGACGCTACCCACATAACGTCTTGTGTCAATGCTGAATCGCGAAATACAATGCAGTCGGGATTCTTTGGTAGCAATACTTTGTTACTTGTTAGCCTGCTACAATCCCGAAGAGCCACGATAATTTACATGAGAGTATGGAGTTCGGACCTTGAAGATAGACTCTAATTTCCATCGGGCGACCTTCGTCCAGTTTGCAAGTTATCACGCGTGGCAGGGCTTGTTCGATCAGCTCTTCTGACAGCTACTCGGCCAGTGGCAAAAGTGGTCTCCTTTACATTTGCCGATCTTGAAGTCCCGCGTGTCGGGTTTATTTACCACGACGCGATGCGAAAGATTTCCTCTGACCTTTAAACAGCCAATACGAAGAAATAAAATATTTTGAACAGGCAGTATATATGAGATTACTGAAGTACATCGCCCCAATGCTCCAGAGCTGTAGCTGCAAAGTGCGCGGCTATTTAGTAATGATTTTACTGACCATTTAATGATTCAAACTGACCCGTAGCAAATGAATTAAAGTTAATTTAGCAGCTGCTAGTCGAACATAAGATTTTAAAAAGTTTAGCTATGCTATAAAAGCACTGAGTCAAAAATCCACACGTCACAGATTTTGAAGTCTTCTGTAAAAAGAAATTATTCGTTACTGTTTTGAAAAGTTTAACTTCATATGATTTATGGGTGCAGAATATCTGTGGCGCTCAGAAGGGAAAAACCATGTTTCACGAGTAGAAATGTCAAGGAATAATGCAAAGCTCAAAACCTCTTACAAAGGCTACTTACAAGGTCTAAAATTTGTAACTAAAATAAAGTTTTTTGACCGAAGAAACCTAGTAAAAAAAGTAGAAAAAAACTAGAACAATTTGTTCCACCTACAAAGAAACGTTTAACTTGGGTTGTAGCTGCCAAATGTGTAGTTGGCGCGTTTGAAAATTTATTTGCTAAACGTTTCGGCTAATCAAGCTTATAATGACAGATCTCACACCTAAGATATGATTTCCTGGTACATCTTTCTAATATCTCAATTTTGTGAAAATTGCGTATTTCAGAACCATATTTTGCAATACGCTCTTCTTCCAAACCTTTTGTCTTGGATTCATATTAACACACTTCTACAATCTTGCTAAGTAAATAATTTGACTTTGTTGTTGCTTGTTTGACATATTTTCCAAAGATATCGAATTTTTAAAACGTATTTTGCACCTCACTTCATTATTATCCTTTTTCTCGAAAGACCGCCATAATTGAGTTTCGTTAGGCACCATTCTGTTTGCTTATTCGGAAATCTTGCACTTGAACAGTTGGAAACAATAATAAAAAACAAGCAAATAACTCGAATCGTGATAACGAGGAGATTCCACGTTAACGAACTGCTAAGAAACTTTGCTGGGATTGGGAATTGGCGAAACTTGTCAAATATTTTCGTACACTTTCTCTGTCACTCGCACGCACACCGCTGGTTCTATTGTTGGCCCATCGGTGCTCGCGCTGTCGATAGTTGAAAGTGTTGGAACTAAGTTACGTGGCCAAAATTTTGTATAAATAAAAACGTAATATATTATTACTTGGATCTTTCGATACGACACCTGATGTAAACTGCTGACGCGAGTAAAAGTGTGAGTTGAAAAGGGTCGAGTAAAAAAGTATTGGTGTAGAGATGGAGTACTCGATAACAAGAAATATCGATTCTTCTTCCTTGTCCGTACCAAATCCGAAGGAAAATCTGGCACAGGGTTAGACGGACCCTTAGCAGCGCCTGACGGGCCGCAGTTCGTTCTCCCACTCCACCTGGCGTACGTGAATGCTTAACGCACTGCAATCGTATTCGCGAATTCAAAACACCGTCAAACCATTCACGTATTACGACGAATGCCGGGTTGGTTACTCTCGATTTCCTTTCCCATCCACGTCGTATCCTCCACCAATAGCATTATCTTATAGAGGACATACCTACCATAACACTTTTTAAATTTTTCTTTCTTATTTTCTGTGTGTTATTTACATGCATGAGGTAACTGATCGTCCACCGGTTTATATGTTTGATATTCTTTTCTTTTGCACTAAACTGGACGTGAGTCTATCAAATTGTCAAAAAGAGTTTAGGAAACTTCACAAATATTGACAGTAAGTGAGTAGCATGTTGTAGTACAATTTCAATCTTAACACTAGCATCCATTAAGTTCAGAAAGGAGTATTACGACCGTTGCAGTCTTTTCTTTCTCACGTCGAGCTACCTCACTTGCACTGGATAAAGAATCTGTGTCGAAGTCGACGTCTAAGTTCATTCCACACGAGTTTTGTCCAAAACAAGCTGGGTGATAGTGCTAATAGTATATCAGCGTGACCCCTTAACCTTGACCGCCCCAAATAACTTTGTCACAAGCAAATGTTGTTTCGTTACTAGGAGACACTTAGCGGAATGATTGCCCTTCCTTTAAAAAAAAATGTGTGAAATCTTATGGGACTTAACTGCTAAGGTTTTCAGTCCCTAAGCTTACACACTACTCGAACCTCCGCCGGGACCAGCCGCACAGTCCCTGACTGCAGCGCCTAAGACCGCTCGGCTAATCCCGCGCGGCCTTCCTTTAACTTTGGTCGTTACGAAGATATGAACAAGAGTACCTCTTTCTTTAAACAACATCCTATACTTTTTGATCAATTTCCTCACCACAAGACCTGCTCAAAGACGTACCACGGTGTAGTATTCACGTAAGAGACGCTAATAAAAACGAAAAAAAACTGACTTTTGCTCTGCCGTGCTAGGAGACAGTGCTGGTTCCCGGGGTAACGTACCTCGTCCAGGATCCTTTGGTCCAGCTAAACCTACTACAGACAGGAAGTCATTAACTTCGGCTTTTTTGGACACCATCTGCAGCCATTCATGAACTTCATGTTCCCAAACAACGACGGGATTTTTATGGATGACAGTACGCCATTCCACCGGACTACAGGTGTTCACGTCGGTTGCAAGAACAGTCTGGAGAATTGGAGCGAATGATGGGGACACTCAGATCGCCCGACGTGAATACCATTGAACACGTCAGTTCATACACAGTATGCTTCACTGACAGCACTTTCGAAATACACCTCGGTGTATTTTTTAATGGTAGAAATAGGCAGCTTTCTTGGAAAGAGTCGCTTGCAGCGTGATCAGGTAGGATAATGCCTCCTGAATAAATTTTCACTCTACAACTATGTTTTCGCTGACTGGAAAGTTCCTGGAAGATCAAAACTGCGTGCCAGACTGGAACACGAATCTGGTACATTACTTTCTCGTGGACAAGAGCTGTACCGACTGAGCTTCCCAGTCACTGCTCAGGACTCGGGTCTCGAATCGTGCTTGGATAGCTCAGCCAGCAGAGCACTTACAAGCGAAAGGTGAAGGTTCGAGTTTCGTGTGCCGGTGCTGCACGCAGTTTTAATCTGCCAGGAAATTTCAATATAATTCGTGTTACTCAAAGGAACATAACGTTCCTATTACCTGGAGAAGACTTTCGGTAACCACTGTTTTTCTTACGCAATCAGTGTTATACACCGCAACAGGACGCACCATGTTCCTGTATATCTTCGGCTTAAGATAGATCCCTCCTTACATGTACGACTGGATTGGTTTGTTCATCGCTGTTGGTGCCAACATAACTTTGTAAATAAGACACAAAATTCGAAGGACGTTCAGTAACTAGTTCAACACATTTTTATTCTGAAAGCAGGTTAGTTTTATTCAGTATTTCAGTACATCATTTTATACTCCACCGTATAACCGTATTTTTCCACATAATCTCCGTTCAATGCGACAACCTTACTCCACTTTACTGGGAGGGTCTGTATGCTCGCATGGTACCACTCTACTGGTCGACATCGGACACAACGACGTGCTTCACCAATAACCTCCCCATCATCCACGTAGTGCTTCCCGCCGTGCGCATCCTTCATTGGTCCAAAGTCCGCCACGGTAGCTGGGTGGTCAGCGTGACGGATTGCCGTCCTACGGGCCAGGGTTCTATTCCTGGGGGGAGGGGTCGGGGATTTTCTCCGCTCAGGGACAGGATGTTGTGCTGTCTTCATCATCATTTCATCCCCGTCCGGTGCGCAGGTCGCCCAATGTGGCGTCGAATGTAGTAAGACCTGCACCAAGGCGGCCGGACCTGCCCCGCAAAGGGCCTCCCGGCCAATGACGCCAAACGCTCATTTCCACTTCCATTGGGCCAAGCAGTTGGAAGTCGAAAGGTGCGACATCCGGACTGTAGTGTGGCTGAGGAAGAACAGTCAAGTAAAGTTTTGTGAGCCCCTCTCGGCTGTGGAGAATTGTGTGAGGCCTCGCGTTGTTATGGAGAAGGAGGAGTTTGTTAGCATTTTTGTCGCGAGAAACATGGTGAAGTCTTCCTGGCAGATTAAAACTGTGTGCCCGACCGAGACTCGAACTCGGGACCTTTGCCTCTCGCGGGCAAGTGCTCCACCAACTGAGCTACCGAAGCCCGGTACTCACAGCTTTACTTCTGCCAGTACCTCGTCTCCTACCTTCCAAACTTTGCAGAAGCTCTCCTGCAAACTTTGCAGAACTAGCACTCCTGTTCGAGTCTCGGTCGGGCAAACAGTTTTAATCTGCCAGGAAGTTTCATATCAGTGCACACTCCGCTGCAGAGTGAAAATCTCATGCTGAAGTCGTTTCTCCCAATTTACTGAGGGTAGCACAATATACTTCAGAGCTCGTAGTTCCAACAACGACGACTAATTGACGAGTCGAGGCATTTGATTGGGGTCCGTCGGTCACCTCGATTGAGAGTGTCCACACGTTCCAACAGTGCAGGAGTCACAGCTGTGTGCGGCCGGCCGGCTCCCTGGAGATCGGAGAGGTTTGCGCGACATTGTTGCGATAAGGAGAGACACATTGCCCAATGACTCACCGTGCATTTGTATACTACCAGGTCTCCGTAGACATTCCGTAAGCGCCTATGAATATCTGCGATGGTCTGGTTTTCCGCCAAAAGAAACTCAATGACAGCTCTCTGCTCGGAAAGCAGCTTCGTTACAGACGCCAACGGCCTTGCCGCAGTGGCAACACCGGTTCCTGTCAGATCACCGAAATTAAGCGCTGTCGGGCTGGGCTAGCACTTGGATGGGTGACCATCCGGTCTGCCGAGCGCTGCTGACAAGCGGGGTGCACTCAGTACTTGTGAGCCAAACCGAGGAGCTACTTGATTGAGAAGTAGCGGCTCCGGTCTCGTAAACTGACTGACTGCCGACCACATGCACCTCCTTATCCGCATCCAATGTCGTCTGTAGGCCGAGGACGACACGGCGGCCGGTCGGTGCCGTTGGGCCTTCCAAGACCTGTTCAGACTGAGTTTAGTTTAGTTTTTCGTTACAGACAGTATTTTGAAGGCTGCGCGCGGCCACGGCGCCTATAGGTATTTCGTGAAACTATAGGGGCTGAAGCAGGAATGTTTCACCATGTCATGCAACAGATTCCGCATTTTTTTCAGCCGAAATAGACCGAGTAAAATATGTGTTGTATTATTTACTGAATGCCGGCCGCGCAAGACCTTTGTGTTACAGAACTTTCCAAAAGGGAGGACAAAGTCCAAGTGATTCTCGTATGATGCAGATGGGACGTGCGAGGAGCTCCTGTGTAATCAGCCAGATCGTCGTCAACATCTAATTAGGTACTAAATACTTATCGAGCAGCTTCCCAGTTGGTTGGTTGTTTTAAAGGTGGGAGAAGGGACCAAACTACGAGGTCATCGCTCCCTTGTTCCTAATAAAACAACGCCACAAGTGTGAGAATAAAACCGGCGAAACATAATACACAAAACGGAAAGAAAGCAAAAGCCACAAGAACGAAGGGAAGGCAACGCACACTAAAAGGAACAAAAGAGGACAAGAAAACAACAGAGAGACGTTAGAAACAGAAGATAGTAAAACATGAAAGCAGATTACAATGGCTGGCCAACTACGAGGATAAAAAGGGAAAGCCAGCCACTGTGCAACACATTAAGCCTCCACCCTAAAAGCACTAGGGTGGAGGACACAGAGGGACAAAGGACATGCGCTAAAACCTACATAGAGGTATAAAACCCACTCTCACGGATAAAACGTAAAACTAAAGCTGCTGTGGAGGCATTGTCGCCCAACACGGAAGGCAGGGTGCTGGGAAAGTTAAAAGTCTGCCGCAGAGCGGCTAAAAGTGGGCAGTCCACCAAGAGGTGGACGACTGTCATCTGGGAGCCAAAGCGACACTGAGGTGGGTCCTCGCGACGGAGTAGGTAACCATGCGTTAGCCACGTATGCTGCGGAGCCGGCAGAGGACGACTGATTCCCTGCGAGAGGCCTGCATAGAAGCAGCTTCCCAGTACTCACTCTTTGGGAGATACAGTCTGACTCCATGTGGAGTGAGTCCACGTGGCTCGTATTCCACACCCACGCTTGTAAATGCTGTCCGTCACTAGCGGTCGCAACAGTATACGACAGTCATAGAAAAAGCTCCATTGTGTATTCCGATTCACATCTCCTTCTCTAGCTCCATGATACAGATATATAACAGTTATGACAGTACTGAGCATTCATTAACTGCAACGATCACTAAGCAGCTGTTCCACACGTCAACCTGATGATGCCGTTAAGTAATTGTTCACCCACAGTGTAACAACTGCCATGTGTATCAGATTAATTGTCTGATACACGTTCAAATCCGGTCCCATAACGTGCAGTTCCAATATCCCCAATCTTATATTAAGTACCATCCAACACGGCAGCAAACAAAATCAAAGTGTGACTACAAGTTCATCATAAGTGAAAGGTAATGTACCCCATCAAACTCTAGTCAAGACTAACTTATTAGTGCGCTAAATCTCAGTATTAAATTTTCGACAACTTTCTTGTCATCTTCGGCTGCTTCCAGCTGGACAACAGTTTAGTAGGCTATTTGTTTTATGAAATATTTACTCTTGAGTAGTTTAAAAACAGCGTTAATAAAGGGCGTTTATAAAGTTGATATCAGTGACTGTTACCTATTTTGCTATTAAAAATTTCCATCTGTCTCGTAGGTAGCTCCTACAGCTCTTCAGGTGAGGATGACTGGCCCTCACTCAACTATACTTCTCTTGAAATAAATGAAACATATGTACTTGATTACCCGTGGGGCCGACCATTTGCTGTCGTTACCTGCTGCTCTGCTCTGCTGCCGTGCCAGTAAGTAAGACTCGATAATGCACTCGCAAAGTTAATGTTATTTACTATAAAATAATTAAAATTAATAAAATATCCGGTGCAGTGTGCCAGGAAACGTCAGCAAATTATGCTTTCACATTAGTTGCGCAGACATACACTACCCGGTCAAAAGTATCCAGACACCTATTAGTGGACTTAGAAACAGGGTGTGTCCACACTACGCCTTTAAGGCGACTGTTCTTTCGGACATGTCTGAAAGAACAGACGCCATTGGTGATCTTGCAGCTCTCGAAGAATGAAATCACAATGAAGTCCAGACCATTAGTCGCTTACAGTCGTTGATAAATATCAACAGGGCCAGTTAAAAATGTGTGCCCCGACCGGGACTCGAGCCGGGGAACTCCTGCTTACACGGCAGACGCTCGATCCGACTGAGCCATGGAGGACACAGAAGATAGTGCGACTGCAGGGAGTTATCTCTGCCATGCTCCCCGTGGGACTCACACTTCCAACTTCCCTGTCCTCACACTACATTTGTAGTGCCCCTACCCACTATACTCATTACTCGCGGCAGTCAATCTAACGATTCCCGAAAGAGTTTGAGCAATGTGAGTTCACCGGCACTGAAGAAGATCATTGGCCGGTAAGTCTTATCCATATGAAGATGGTATCTGTTCTTTCGGACACGATCTTCTTCAGTGCGGACGCGCTCACATTCCTCAAACTCTTATGGGAATCGGTAGATTGACTGCCGAGTAATGAATGTAGTGGGCAGGGGCACTACAAATGTAGTCCAGAAAGTTGGAAGTGTAGGTCTCACGGGGAGCATGGCAGAGATAAGTCCGTGCAGTCACACTCTTCTCTGTGTCCTCGATGGCTCAGTCGGATCGAGCGTCTGCCATGTAAGAAAAATTCCGAGTTCGAGTCGCAGTCGGGGCACACATTTTCAACTCTCCCTGTTGAAATTTACCAACGCCTGTAAGCAGCTAATGGTCTGGATTTCACTGTAATTTCAGAGAGGGTATTGGTGTCTGACGCTGGGGTCTGAAGCGAAGTCGATGTTCTAACTCTTCCCAAAGGTGGTTCATTGGGTTTCGGTCGGAAACTTACGCAGATCAGGAATATTAGGAATGTTAGGAATGTTGTTCTTCTCAAATCATTGCCTCACATATGCTGCTTTATGACGGGTCGATTGTCATGCTGACACAAACAACTATCGTCTCCGAACTGTTCCTCTGCTGTACGCAGTATCACTGCTGTAAAATTTGTCCATATCCCTAAAAATTTAGCGTTTTCTTGAACGCAGTGAGGAAACTACACCCTAATGGCTAAAAACACCCCCATACCGTAACACCACTTCCTCCGTGCTTGCCGGCCGGAGTGGCCGAGCGGTTCTAGGCGCGTCAGTCTGGAACCGCGCGACCGTTGTGGTCGCAGGTTCGAATCCTGCCTCGGTCATGCATGTGTGTGATGTCCTTAGGTTAGTAAGGTTTAAGTAGTTCTAAGTTCTAGGGGACTGAGGACCTCAGCAGTTAAGTCCCATAGTGCTGAGAGCCATTTGAACCATTTTTAAACCTCCGTGCTTGAGTGTCGCCACTACACATGATGCCAAACGCTAACCTCTCCATGCGATTTGGCACAGGGTCACTCCTTTCGAGTTTCCTCTCTCGAGTAGCGTCGCTCTTTAAACGACCTTTTTTTTTTTTTTTTTTTTTTTTTTTTTAACCACCCTCCGAAATGCTGGGCTGTTCCTCTCCGTCAGAACATAAGATCTTCCTGATCTTGGTTTAGCGGTGTATTGTGTACTGAAACCGGGGACCTAGAAACGACGGAGAGGCTTCGTCCCACCGTAACCCATAGTGATCCACGACCCCACAACAGGCCACAGCAGTCCACCTATCCACCTCACACCTGCCCCACACCGAACCCAGGGTTATTGTGCGGTTCAGCCCCCCAGTTTCCCCCCCCCTGCTTCCCCCTCCCCACCCACCCCCTTCACGCACTTCCCGGGAACATCTCATACCAGACGCGTGTACCCCAAATGTTTGCGTGATAGAGCAATTATGGTGTACGCGTACGTGGAGACAGTGTTTGCGCAGCAATCGCTGTGGTTTAGCGGTGGTTGATATTTCGCATTTTCACTAGACAGTGTCACCATCAGTTTACTTGGGCAGCTTCGGAAGGGTTGAAATGTCCAGACAGGTTTAGAATGGATGAAATGTACAGATTTGTTACTCAGGTGACAACCAGCGACGTTCGAAGTCACTGAGCCATTCTGTTACCGTTTTCCAATTGACAACGTAATACGCTCCACCTGCTTTTACACTCGTGGGTACGACACTACTGCACAATTCTGCATTAGATAGGTGTGTCCGGGTACTTTTGACCCTATAGTGTATAATGCAACCTCACTGAGTACATACACCAAATTCCTGCGAAAAATCAGTTTGCTAATGAACTATAGTGTTTTTGTAAAATGAGTATAGGTTGCTAGGAGGCTGTTAATAGCCTCACAGCGCATATACTCTGCAAAAGTCCCTTATAATTTCAAATATGTTTTGATGTACTCGTCTTCTCATAGCACCTGAAAAGTTCATGATCTACGCAACTATCTGTTTCCAAATGTTATCTCATTAGACGAGAACCAGTTTCTCATGCATATGAATGTAGTACTTTATAAGAAATTTGTAGTGCTTAACTTGGATTACACCTTTGGAAATTTGTCAGGTGGCTTCCTTTGTGCGTGTCGATGCGTGAATGTAGTGAAATTACTTCCTGCAGCTACTCTTTCTGTAATTCTGTCTTGAAGAACTTGTGATACGAGGCATGTTCTGTTGATCCGTACTGGCGGACCACTTAAGGACTGGGAAAAAGAACTTTCGCCCCATGCACCCACTATAGCCAAAATCGGAGCAGTTTGGAGGGAGTATGTTCTGTCTTTCTTACGCACCGCAACCACAAGATAAATGAAGGATACCCTGACTGATATTTTGTGCTACGTACTAAGCGGCTATAATGGTGAACGTGGCACACACAGATAATGTATGGAAAGGAAAATCACTTTGTAACTTGAAAATTATCACGTATATGGTATGACTTCTGAGAGAGGATTAATATGAGTTTAGAACAGAAAGATCGATAATAGATCTAATTTTTAGTGAAAAGGGTTTCCAGGAAAAACACTACGAATATGGTAAGGATTTAGTAATGGTGTTATTGGACACTGAAAAGGTTTACGATAGTGTGAAAAGAAGCAAGATCTGGGAAAGCTTTCAGAGAAGGATTACAGGGATTATCAATGAAATTCGCCAACAGCCGTGTAATTGACAATTACTTGACCAGCTGGTGTCCCCAGTCCATGATGGATAAACAGAGGATAACTGGGAGGCTGGCTATGAGAAGAATAAAGGAGCTGTATGAAGAAATTACGAATTATTTAAAAGTAGGAAGAGAAAAAACAGAACGGCTAGAAAAGAAAAATTGGTCGGCGGAAGGGAGCATACTATCCCCGCTACGTTTCATTACTGATATGGACGAGATAATGTAAGGAGTGGCAGCGAGAATGAGAGATGAAAACATGACAGCAATGGTGTTTGAAGATGATTTAATGGCGTTGGGAAACGAAGAAGGAGATGTATAAGAAAGGCTAAAGGTATGGGAGGAAGCTGTGAAACAGTATGGATTGAAATTCGATGCAAAGAAGTGTGAAATCATGGCGACAGTGAGGAATGAGAGGAGAGCAGCAATGGATGGAGAACAAGTACAGACTTGCGAGACGAAATTTCAAAACAAGTTCAATGGGGCGTATTACAGTAGACAGGGGAAGGAATGAGACGGTGAGAGGAACATCGAAAGAGAAGTTCATGCAAGAAACCAAACAGAAGGAGTAATTAATATGTTACATTCATGCTGAAAGAATGGGAGTTGGCAGGATACCCAGACATGAAACGACAACAGGAGGAAAGAGATCTAGAGGAAGACCGAGACACAAATGGATCGTTGGAGTGAAGGAATGTGTGAAGAAGAGAGGAGAAGACTGGGACAGAATGCAGAGAGAAAAGTGGTGGGATACTGGACAAGATGGAGAGTCTTACGTTCCAAACAACTAGAGACTGGAAACTGTAGAAAATGGTGGTGTTGATTACGACTTCTAGCAACTGCGGACTATTTAACCAGGGCGAGGGTGGGAATTGCAATAAAAGCTATACCATCTATAATCAAAATTTCGCGGACGATTCAATGGAGCTAGCGAAATCCTGAACATGTTGTATTTGATAAATATAACGGTGATGGTGTCAAGTTAAATGTTTTGACACCAGTTTCTGCACATGTCTGAATGTTAGGCATTCCCGCGCAGCAACATTTAAAAATTTATCAAACTCCGTGCGACTGTGCGAGTAATGAATGCGACAGACATCCATCAGATGACGGGAAGGAGTATTTCGAAGGCTTTCTTCCACAGAAGCTGCTATTGAAGGATGGTACCGATTTTTTTTTTAAATTTCCTACTTTTAGAAGTAATGTAACTATTGTTGTGGGCTACATATCTGTTATGTTTTGGAAGATGAAAGAATTTTCAGTGCACCTTGATGCTTCCTTCCCATTTTTGAAAGATCTGGTGGCCATTTGAATTTATAGGCATGTTATCAGTTGAATGTCACTTTGTACACACGGTTATCACGCTATAAAGCAATCACCTACTTACTTACCGAGTGCTAATTATGTACATAGCTTTTTATGCGCTGATACACAGGTGCACGCTTTTAGCTGCAGTAATATCATTCACTGAACAACGGTACGTATATCTTGTGTAACTGGCATTTCTCTTAGACGACGCTAAGGTAACGTGAACTTCACCTTCTCCCCTCTCTGGAACAGAAAATACACAACGTATATGGTTGATCGCCTTCGTCTTATCTCGCAATGTGGCAGAGAAATATGACTGCGGCTGTAACGAGGCCAGGCACGTTTGGCGATGTCTGCTGACCTTGAGACTGCTCCGACAAGTCCGAATCGTTTGCTTAACATATAGCACTTATGTATCTTCCCATAAAAGACAGTACCAACAAATCTGAGTAATTAAAGTTATATTTTGTATCTTGTCCAGCTTATGGAATACTGCTCTGCAAGTTCCGTAACTGTAGTAATAGTTGCAATCAAATTACAGCCCATGTTGCACTTCTACTTTTATTTTTTGTTATCACGACTGGTTTCGTACACCAGGGCAATTATCCAGTGGTGAAATGAACAAAATTAAGAATCAAAGTAAAATCGAGTAAATTGTATGAAAAAGGAAGTGACAGCAAACATTGTCAATACAAGCACTGTAAAATATGTAATGTACATCATCTCGTCCAGAAACATCATCCAATGAGCACAGTAAAATAATTCCTATACAAGATTACTTATATTACTACGCTCTTTTGATGATGTTTACGGACTAAGTTAAAAAAAATGGCTCAAATGGCTCTGAGCACTATGGGACTTAACTGCTGAGGTCATCAGTCCCCTACAACTTAGAACTACTTAAACCTAACTAACCTAAGGACATCACACACAACCATGTCCAAGGCAGGATTCGAACCTGCGACCGTAGCGGTCACGCGGTTCCAGACTGTAGCGCCTAGAACCGCTCGGTCACCCTGGCCGGCGACTAAGTTAAAAGATAATACGTACAGTTTTAACTCGCTATCTCGAATGTTCCTATCGAAAATTCTTACTGACGTAGAAAATTAGCAGATGTGTGATAACACTAAGAAAAAGACCAAACTGCTATGTTGCACCAGACAAAAGCCAACACCTCGCACGTGAGTTACGTCGTGTATCTCGGACTGCTACGCTGGAATGTAGAAACAACGGGTAAAACCAACTGATAATACCTGAAGTGCTTCCCAGTCGGAGATCCGAACGGGAGAGTGGTTCACTACAGAATATTTTGTGGTACAGTAACTGCCATCATTATTCTCTGTCTGCCGACGTTTCCACATCGTAGTATCAGGGCCGAAGACCCATATTTTGATTGCCTTCGCCCATGAGTCATCCATCTTGATCCATCTAAAGTATGATTTACTCTGTGCATCAATTCGATACTGATGCCTTCTGCTGCCCAGTGCCAGCCCACCCAGTTGCCCCCCTGACTACCCTCAACGACGTAGACGTTGGGTGGCAGGGTTGCCGCTTCTTCCAGTTCCACCATACCAACGATATTCATCTCCGCCTTCATTGCCGTTGAGGTCTTCACCGTTGCCCTGGCAAGGGATCCTCACGAGATACTACCACCTGGACCTCTATGAATTTTAAATGACAAGAAAATCTTTTTCGAACTTGGTGCTTCTGGCCGACCGAGGTGGTCTCGCGGTTCTAGGCGCGCAGTCCGGAACCGTGCGACTGCTACGGTCGCAGGTTCGAATCCTGCCTTGGGCATGGATGTGTGTGATGTCCTTAGGTTAGTTAGGTTTAAGTAGTTCTAAGCTCTAGGGGACTGATGACCACAGCAGTTGAGTCCCATAGTGCTCAGAGCCAATTGAACCATTTTTTTGGTGCTTCTGGCCACTGGATTTCCAGAAATTGCAAGGGAAAATGGAGCTTGAGAGGGAGTAAGGCCAACAGTAAATATACAGGGTGTTACAAAAAGGTACGGCCAAACTTTCAGGAAACATTCCTCACACACAAAGAAAGGAAATATGTTATGCGGACATGTGTCCCGAAACGCTTACTTTCCATGTTACAGCTCTGTTTATTACTTCTCTTCCAATCTTATTAATCATGGAATAGAAACACACGGCAACAAAACGTACCAGCGTGACTTCAAACACTTTGTTACAGGAAATGTTCAAAATATCCTCCGTTAGCGAGGATACATGCATCCACCCTCCGTCGCAAGGAATCCCTGATGCTCTGATGCAGCCCTGGAGAATGGCGTATTGTATCACAGCCGTCCACAATACGAGTATGAAGAGACTCTACATTTGGTACCGTGGTTTCGTAGACAAGAGCTTTCAAATGCCCCCTTAAATGAAAGTCAAAAGGGTTGAGGTCAGGAGAGCGTGGAGGCCATGGATTTGGTCCGCCTCTACCAATCCATCGGTCACCGAATCTGTTGTTGAGAAGCGTACGAACACTTCGACTGAAATGTGCAGGAGCTCCATCGTGCATGAACCACGTGTTGTGTCGTACTTGTAAAGGCACATGTTCTAGCAGCACAGGTAGAGTATCTCGTATGAAATCATGATAACGTGCTCCATTGAGCGTAGGTGGAAGAACATGGGGTCCAATCGAGACATCACCAACAATGCCTGCCCAGACGTTCACAGAAAATCTCTGTTGATGGCGTGATTGCACAATTGCGTGCGGATTCTCGTCAGCCCACACATGTTGATTGTGAAAATTTACAATTTGATCACGTTGGAATGAAGCCTCATCCGTAAAGAGAACATTTGCACTGAAATGAGGATTGACACATTGTTGGATGAACCATTCGCAGAAGTGTACCCGTGGAGGCCAATCAGCTGCTGATAGCGCCTGCACACGCTGTACATGGTACGGAAACAACTGGTTCTCCCGTAGCACTGTCCATACAGTGACGTGATCAACGTTACTTTGTTCAGCAGCAACTTCTCTGACGCTGACATTAGGGTTATCGTCAACTGCACGAAGAATTGCCTCGTCCATTGCAGGTGTCCTCGTCGTTCTAGGTCTTCCCCAGTCGCGAGTCAGAGGCTGGAATGTTCCGAGCTCCCTAAGACGCCGATCAATTGCTTCGAACGTCTTCCTGTCGGGACACCTTCGTTCTGGAAATCTGTCTCGATACAAACGTACCGCGCCACGGCTATTGCCCCGTGCTAATCCATACATCAAATGGGCATCTGTCAACTCCGCATTTGTAAACATTGCACTGACTGCAAAACCACGTTCGTGATGAACACTAACCTGTTGATGCTACATACTGATGTGCTTGATGCTAGCAATGAGTCGCATGTCAACACAAATACCGAAGTCAACATTACCGCCGGCCGAAGTGGCCGTGCGGTTAAAGGCGCTGCAGTCTGGAACTGGAAGACCGCTACGGTCGCAGGTTCGAATCCTGCCTCGGGCATGAATGTCTGTGATGTCCTTAGGTTAGTTAGGTTTAACTAGTTCTAAGTTCTAGGTGACTAATGACCTCAGCAGTTGAGTCCCATAGTGCTCAGAGCCATTTGAACCATTCAACATTACCTTCCTTCAATTGGGCCAACTGGCGGTGAATCGAGGAAGTACAGTACATACTGACTAAACTAAAATGAGCTCTACCATGGAAATTAAGCGTTTCCGGACACATATACACATAACATCTTTTCTTTATTTTTGTGTGAGGAATGTTTCCTAAAAGTTTGGCCGTACCTTTTTGTAACACCCTGTATATGCCGACTAAGGCGACGAATGAATATTTGTACCAAGGTGGGATTCGAAGCTGGGGCTCATGCTTCCTTTTGATGGATTTCAATGTTACGATGTTTAATCTCACCAGAACAACCTGATTTCTGTATGCGCCATAACGATGTCTGTTTGTTCAGGCTTCTTTATCGCTAAGATGTCTATTATGTTATAGAAACTATTTCACTTCCTGATGGCTTTTGTATCGTTCGTAGGCAATACTCGAAGGTAGTTGTGCCAGGGAAACATTTTTTGTTGTGGACACATCCTCCACTCCATAATATCGTAAACATTTCCCTGAACAATTTTCTATTGATAAGCCAGATAACCATATGTAATCTTCAAACTACTGTAGTATCCATGGCAGAGAGTACTTGGTACAAGTATGTGTGATTTTCTATTTTTTTTCTATTCATCTATGCAACGTAGAAAACATGAATGTCTATGTCTCCGTATACTCCCTATGGTCTCTTATCTTGCTGTAGTGCTGGTTATTACAGATACACAATGGAGGCAACGGAATTGTCGCACAGTACTCGTCATATACTGGTTCTTCAAATAGAGTCAACCTTGTTTCACGAGATTAACGTCACCTTTCTGCGACCACGTAAATTCCCTGAGTACCGCAGCTGAACTTGTCTGAGGGCTACACTGTTCTGCTACAATCTCAGAAGTCAATTTATGAATTCATTCGGTGTCTGTCGACACATCTAGTAGATAAATCCCGGAGCAGTGCTCTGTACTGCGTGTGGCAGTTATCACAACCCACCCCAAATATATCCAGAATGAAGAAATATATTGAGGTGCCGTTTTCGCCATGTTACAACAAGAAATATGACGAATTTCCTAACGTCCGCAAGTAATTTATATCGTTTATAGTCGCCGAATTATGACACTCACTTACATTCTTTTTTCTGTGGCACTTGATGAAAGCTTCTAAGAGAACTTCAGTGACATAACATTCATGGGATTTGATCATATAGGAAACAGCGTCATAAACCGCTGTCGTGCAACAAGGAGAAGATGTTTCAGAAACGACTGCCTGTTAAACCAAATGTAAGCAAACACGTACTTCAGGCATGGTTCGTGTGTTTATTACCACTGCTGTCAAACCAAGTGTTCAAAATACTGACCTTGAGCACTATTACACCCAGGAGGAACAATACAGCATGTTGAATTTCACCTGGACTTAACGGCGCACAGCCCCGTGTTATAAGGCATTTTATGCCTTCGGAAATCGTCGGTGTTTCAAAAGAGACCACTTGTTTTAATTTCCGCCACGCATAGAAGTATAGAAGTGTAAGTTTGGTGAGTGAGCAGATGATTTTGTTTTCCCTGAACGACCGCCCCAATGCTCTCCAAATGTTCTTTATAGAGAGTCTGTCATTACATGTGCAGGGCCGCGCGGAGTGGCCACGGGGTTAAAGGTGCCATGTCACGGATTGCCCGACACTTCCCGCCGGCGGTTCGAGTCATTCCTCGAGCATGGGTGTGTGCGTTGTTCTTAGCATAAGTTAGTTTAAGTAGTTTGTAAGTCTAAGGATGATGGCCTCAGCAGTTTGGTGCCTTAGGAATTCACACACACGCACGTGCAGAATGGGAAGGACATCTGTCTTGTTGGTACCACACTGTTTGCCTTATGTCCAGTGGGGTATCTTTAATAACTGTGGCAGCATCAAATTCTAGACACTTGAGTGTATTTAGATTCCCATCGGTACAATAGGTACCAGTGATGCGGGTCTTGAAAAAACTCGCAACAAACATTGATAGATCAGGAGCGTTGTATTTACCTAAGTGGCCGAGCGGCTCTAGGCGCTTCAGTCTGGAACCGCGCGACCGCTACGGTCGCAGGTTCGAATCCTGCCTCGGGCATGGATGTGTGTGATGTCCTTAGGTTAGTCAGGTTTAAGTAGTTCTAAGTTCTAGGGGACTGATGACCTAAGAAGTTAAATCCCATTGTGATCACAGCCATTTCAACTTTTTTTTTTACCCACTGCTTTGCGTGGGCGTGAACTTTCAGCCGACTATTAGAGCATATTGCGAAGATCGACTTGCCCATGGTTTGTAAAAGATGATTCTCCCTTAAACAAAATTTACATAGATAATGCTGCATCATTTTGCACTTTTCGAAGACATGATTCGGAGCACTGTAACCAATTTTGGAAATTATTAAATTATTGCCATGAAGTTGCAGATGCAGCGAAATGGGAAAGGCGGAACACTAGTTTTGTTGATCCCTCTCACGGTTCCGGGATGCCTCTTACTGAAGTTTGCCTTGTGTGTTACTGCTGCCAAAATGTCAGGTTCATTTCTTTCATCAGTTGGCCTTTTTTTTCGTTGGCGTATTTTATTCTCCGTGTTTCCGGTCTCTAGAAGCCTTTTTTTATAATTTTTACAAAGACAGATCATGAGTGCTTGGTAGAATCTGGACGCTCCAGAGCACACAACCGAACCCCTGCTCTAATAGTCCTGCGACATTCGCTATAAACGATAATCACTATTTCGACTTTCAAATACATTATGAATATATCAATAACTTTACGAGGAAATTATCTGGCTGCTATAACAACAGAACACAGACTATGGCCTTCAAGCGTACAGGTAAATAGAATAACAACACCTGAGTTACGTATTTGCTTACATTTGGTGTAACACGGCAGACGTTTGCGGAACCTGTTCTCTTGACGGCGGTACCGTGGTTTGGGGTGCTGTTATTTTGATACCATTTGACGAAGTCACATACTTGTTATGTCGTTGAAGTTCTCTTACACGCTTCTTTAAAATACCACAGAAAAATTAAATAATTCCATCAAAAGAAAACAAAGTCGGTGTCGCTATATGGCGACTATAAACGATAAAAATTACGTGCAAACGTCCGGAAATTAATCATATTTTCCACTATAATTTGACGAAAACTGCTCCTCGATACATTAATTAAATTTAGACTTATCTGGCATGACTTCGATGCCACTTCCTTTTCTGTTGAACATTCGACTTCCAGGATAACAAGTTGAGTTGCATTATGCAGAAATTCTGCGGTACATTTTCACATCTGTGAAGACACTGCGTTCGATCGCATCTTTGGTATCAGGATATGATGTAGTACAATGTCGAAAGGCCTTCGGGAATTTAAGAAGTAGTTTACGTATTCACGTGTATGTACTGCTTGCAATATATCATTTGAATTAAACGAGCTGTGTGTTTGGGACGAGCGGTTTTTCTTGAACCCATACTGATTTCTTGACAATGTTTCTTATTCGCCAGTACAGTCATCACAATGTTTGAGCTTTAAGTAAGCTCTAGGTTCCTACTATAGACAGACGTAATTAATTGTGTGCATTCGGTATTTATCCTTTTTGCAAACAGGAGTGACCTGTTCTCTCTTCCAATCATATGAGATTATTCGTTGTATTACAAATTGTCAACAAACATGAGTCAGAAAAGGGGTTCATTTTGAACCACGTTCAATGTAGAACCTAATAGGGGTTCTGTTCAAATGGTTCAAATGGCTCTGAGCACTATGGGACTTAACTTCTGTGGTCATCAGTCCCCTAGAACTTAGAACTACTTAAACCTAACTAACCTAAGGACATCACACACACCCATGCCCGAGGCAGGATTCGAACCTGCGACCGTAGCGATCACGCGGTTCCAGACTGAAGCGCCTTTAACCGCACGGCCACACCGGTCGGCAGGAGTTCTGTCGGGGCTTGATGCATTGCTCTGTTTGAGTATTCTTAAGCGTTTATCAATACTACGGGTGTAAGTGTAAGTAAATTTTGAATGTGGATATTATAGTATCCTGACGTGTGAATACATTTTTAAATGCGGAATTTAACATTTAGACTTTCCTCTTGTCGTGTGTAGCTTCAGTTAAAAGTGCCCACGAGAAAGCCTGCCAGTGTGGCCGTGTGGTTCTAGGCGCTTCAGTCTGGAACCGCGTGACCGCTACGGTCGCAGGTTCGAATCCTGCCTCGGGTATGGATGTGTGTGCTGTCCTTACACGTCCTCCGTAAATTCCTGATCACTCCTCATGTGATTTCCATAGTTTTGGAGCTGTGAAGAAAGGCATCACTAGCCGTAGGTTTGCTTCAGACGAAGAGGTGAACACAGCACGCCTGGGTACAATCGTGGTTCCGTAGGCAAACGTAAACATTTTTCCATGAAGGCACTGACAGTCTTGCCTGTCAATGGGGTAAATATATTAACACTTATGGAAATTGCTTTTGAAATAATAAACAGCCTACTTACTTTTTTACTTTCTCCTTTTCATTTGAACGTTCCTTATGATATTACCACTAAGTTAGCGCACCCGGTTGGCCTTGCGGTCTAACGCACGGCTTTCCGGGCGAGAAGGAGCGCCTAGTCCCCGGCACTAATCTGCCCGATGGATTTGTGTCGAGGTCCGGTGAACCGGCCAGTATGTGGATGGTTTTTAGGAGGTTTTCCGTCTGCCCTCCTCGAATGCCGGCTGGTTCCCCTTATTCCGCCTCAGTTACACTATGTCGGCGATTGCTGCGCAAACAAGTTCTCCACGTACGCGTACACCACCATTCTCTACCACGCAAACATAGGGGTTACACTCGTCTGGTATGAGACGTTCCCTGGGGGGTCCGCCGGGGGCCGAACTTCACAGTAACCCTGGGTTCGGTGTGGGTCGTCAGAGGGGTGAAGTTGACATGTGTTAGTCGTCGTGTGGTTGTGGACCGCTGCGGCTGCGGCGGTGACGTAGCCTCTACGTCGTTTCTAGGTCCGCGGTTAACATACAATACAATATCACTAAGTTCGTTTAGCATATCGCCCACCTATACAGGGTGTTACAAAAAGGTACGGCCAAACTTTCAGGAAACGTTCCTCACACACAAATAAAGAAAAGACGTTATGTGGACACGTGTCCGGAAACGCTTAATTTCCATGTTAGAGCTCATTTTAGTTTCGTCAGTATGTACTGTACTTCCTCGATTCACCGCCAGTTGGTCCAATTGAAGGAAGGAAATGTTGACTTCGGTGCTTGTGTTGACATGCGACTCATAGCTCTACAGTACTAACATCAAGCACATCAGTACGCAGCATCAACAGGTTAGTGTTCATCACGAACGTGGTTTTGCAGTCAGTGCAATGTTCACAAATGCGGAATTGGCAGATGCCCATTTGATGTACGGATTAGCACAGAGCAATAGCCGTGGCGCGGTACGTTTGTATCGAGACAGATTTCCAGGACGAAGGTCTCCCGACAGGAAGACGTTCGAAGCAATTGATCGGCGTCTTAGGGAGCACGGAACATTCCAGCCTATGACTCGCGACTGGGGAAGACCTAGAACGACGAGGACACCTGCAATGGACGAGGCAATTCTTCGTGCAGTTGACGATAACCCTAATGTCAGCGTCAGAGAAGTTGCTGCTGTACAAGGTAACGTTGACCACGTCACTGAATGGAGAATGCTACGGGAGAACCAGTTGTTTCCGTACCACGTACAGCATGTGCAGGCACTGTCAGCAGCTGATTGGCCTCCACGGGTACACTTCTGCGAATGGTTCATCCGACAATGTGTCAATCCTCATTTAGTGCAAATGTTCTCTTTACGGATGAGGCTTCATTCCAACGTGATCAAATTGTAAATTCTCACAATCAACATGTGTGGGCTGACGAGAATCTGCACGCAATTGTGCAATCACGTCATCAACACAGATTTTCTGTGAACGTTTGGGCAGGCATTGTTGGTGATGTCTTGACTGGGCCCCATGTTCTTCCACCTACGGTCAATGGAGCACGTTATCATGTTTTCATCCGGGATACTCCACCTGTGCTGCTAGAACATGTGCCTTTACAAGTACGACACAACACGTGGTTCATGCACGATGGAGCTCCTGCACATTTCAGTCGAAGTGTTCGTACGCTTTCAACAACAGATTCGGTGACCGATGGATTGGTAGAGGCGGACCAATTCCATGCCCTCCACGCTCTCCTGACCTCAACCCTCTTGACTTTTATTTACGGGGGCATTTGAAAGCTCTTGTCTACCCAACCGTGGTACCAAATGTAGTGACTCTTCGTGCTCGTATTGTGGACGGCTGTGATACAATACGCCATTCTCCAGGACTGCATCAGCGCATCAGGGACTCCATGCGACGGAGGGTGGATGCATGTATTCTCGGTAACGGAGAACATTTTGAACATTTCCTGTAACAAAGTGTTTGAAGTCACGCTGGTACGTTCTGTTGCTGTGTGTTTCCATTCCATGATTAATGTGATTTGAAGAGAAGTAATAAAATGAGCTCGAACATGGAAAGTAAGCGTTTCCGGACACATGTCCAAATAATATATTTTCTTTCTTTGTGTGTGAGGAACGTTTCCAGAAAGTTTGGCCGTACCATTTGGTAACACCCTGTATATCCGATCCATCTATCAGGTTGTGTTACGTACATCTCGCAAAGGTCCATGAGGGAAATGTTAGAGAGATTCGAGGTCACACAGACTATTACCAACAATTGTTGTTTCGGCGCACCATTTGTAACGGGGTACTGGAAAAGGGCGGTGGGGGATGGAGGGAGGGTGTAATGACTGTGGCATATATAGTAATTCGCCGTCTTGTGGAGTAAACACAGAGGTGGCAAAAGTCATGCAATACGTCCTAATATAGTGTCGGACCAACTTTTGGCAGCCGTGCAACAACTTGACGTGGCATCGACCCAGCAAGTCGTTGGAAGTCACCTGCAGAAATACTGTGCCATGCTGCCTCCAAAGCCGTGTCGGGCGGTTTGGGTGGCCAAATCATTCGCTCGAATTGTCCAGAATGTTCTTCAAACCAGTCGCGAACAATTGTGGCCCGGCGACATGACGCACTGTCATCCATAAAAATTGTATCGTTGTTTGGAAACATGAAGTCCATGAATGGATGCAGATGGTCTTCATGTAACCGAAAATTACCATATCCAGTCAATGAACGTTTCAGTTGGACCAGAGCACCCTGGCCAATACATGTAAACACAGCCCACAGCACTATGAAGCCATCACTAGCTTGCGCGGGGCATTGCTGAAAACTTGGGACCATGGGCTACGAACCCTGTCAGCAGCTGTTACCAACTAAAATCGAGACTCATCTGACCAGGCCACTGTTTTCCAGCCGTCATGGGCCCAACCGATGTATTTGCGAGCTCAGGAGAGGCGCTGCAGGAGAAGCCGTGCTGTTACCTGTGGCACTCGTGTCAGTCGTCTGCTGCCGTAACCCATTAACGCCAAATTTCGCCGCACTGTTCCAACGGATACGTTCGTCGTACCTTCCACACTCACTTCTGTGGGTATTTCACGTAGTGTTACTTGTCTATTAGCACTGACAACTCTACACAAACGCCGTTGCCCGCGGTCGTTAAGTAAAGACCGTCAGCCACTGCGTTGTTCGTGGTGAGATGTAATGCCGGAAATTTTGTATTCTCGGCATACTCTTGGCACTCTTCATCTCGGAGTATTGAATTTCCTGACGATTTCCGAAACGGAATGTCCCGTGTCTAACTCCAACTACTATTAAGGGGACCACACCCTGCCTATCTAACCCTTGTTAATTTAGGCAAGTATTTGACCCATTTCTGAAAAAAACTATTTGATGCAGGATCTTAATATTTCTACTTTATGTTACTTGATGCTAATAGAGTAAACTCTACTAAAATCTTCTTTATCCATTTTATAGTTTTTAAGAAATACTTCCTTAGATTTATTAACAAAAAATATTAAGTTTTTCTGCAGAAAATATTTTTTTGTCAGCTTCCTAATGGGGAATATTAATGAATGTAGTACCAGAGGTGGTTTTTTATGTTATGCAGAGTCTCTGAAAATTTCATTCATTTATCTATGATAGTTTCTGATATAATGGGGCATATGTACTGAAAATTTTAGTTTGCGGGAAATTGACTTTAAAGAAAAAACTTTTGAAATTTGTTACTTACAGTTAATTAAAACTGTCCTGCTGCATATGATGGCCCTTCTTTGGCCTCTAGCAGGTCTTCCAGCTTCTTTTTCACCTTCCTGGATGTTTGTTTTGCTTTCTTGGCCATATTACATGCAGACCTGTCTGCATCAGCTATCCTCATTTTATCGCAATGTTGCAGCCCAGTGATCATATTTTCACCAGGTTTAATTCCCAGCTTTTTCAGTACCCAATACTTTCTAATATTACCACAACTGAATGTAATAACAGCATCATCAACTCCTCGTTTCATTGTATGCATTTCTACAAATACAGTTTTAAGAAGGCGGTTCCAAATTATGCTGTTGACACGTTCGTTGGCGTTCTGTGTCTGCTCATGCAGACATTTCGTTAGAAGGTCAGGATGAGACAAGTCTCTGAAAATAGGTTCAATTGCTGTAATAACAGCAGCAGGAAGAGAATGGTGGTAAGAATAAGATTCTCCGGTTGCCTGAGCCCTATTGTATTTGCACCACGAATTTTCTCCTGATGGACTCAAACCAAGACATGGCTTATCATCAGTAGAGGAATTACGGAAGAATATGGCCCAAACATCTCTCTTCATTCCCTCCAGATTTTCTTTATTTTTCCTGATTGCTTGCCCATAGTATACCTGCAAGTTTTCTATAACAACTACTCGGAATCACACTTGAACAAAACTAACCGCGTGTTTGAAAGCGTGTTGTTTACAAACAGCAGAAACAAAAGAATACATACCGTTGCATTCCAAGGATAGCCAACGCACTCGGGAGTAAAAAAAAAAAAATCCCTAACGTTCAATGTGGGGGGTGTAAAGATCTAAAATATATGCAGAAAAGTTGGTAACAGAAAAGTGGGCGTGGGACATAAACACACCTGGTGGGAAAATGCTCTTTAAATGCTCGAAAAATGTTTTTTTCGGCAAAATCCTTTTCCGAGTACTTAAATAAAACCTTAATCTATCGAAATATGATGAAAACCGGAAATCGATTTTTTTCGACCTGAACCACGATGTGGTACCCTTAAGCATAATCCCCTCGGATACCTTTTCACATGAATCAGCAGAGTACAATGGACAGTTTTCCAATGCACTATGCTTTTATACCTCGTGTACGCGATACTACCGCCATGTGTATGTGTATCCCACAACTTTCGCCACCTAAGTGGTGTCATCTGCAGCGGCAGATCTTGATCCACACAAAAGGCACCACTGAGAGAACAGGTAGCAACTGGCGAAATGAAACGCCTGCTTTCCACGGAGGGTGGGCAGCGGCACGCCGGCCTTGGCGTGCCGCGCGGTCCACTGCGTCTTCCCCGCCTCGGCGGCTGACGGTTTGCGTAAAGGTGCGTGGCGTCCACGCTTTCTAGCCGGCGAGTATTGGGCGCCCGCTGCCCCGCCCGCTCGCAGCTCGCTATCTGCTGGCGATCGCCGACACCTCGCCCCCGGCAGCGCCGCCTTAACGCGGCCGAACTCCGTCGCGAGGACAGCGCAACCTGCACCACAACCTTCACACACTTTGCATGCAGTTATGGTGAATATTTTATCCTTAAGCTTTCACACGCAATATGACGCCGACCTCGCGAGCTTACCGAGAAATGCCATTCTACAGTATAAGCAATCGACTGGAGTGATTACTAACGTGGCTACACCACGTTCAAATCCACGTAATATTTTCCTGAGACTGGAATAGCTCCAACTGTTAAAGCATAATTGATAAAATCGAGTCATGTTCAATAAGTAATGCAACATGGTTTTCTTTTATTCATCCAGTTTCTGTAAGGCAAATGCTGAATATGTTGTGGGTGTAAGTGGGCTATTTAGGTTTGTTTTTTTTTTGTTGATAACGCCACGTAGTGCTCTGTATGAAAATCACTGACTGTGCTGTGTGCAGTCTGTGGCTGATTTGCATTGTTGGAATATTCGCTATTGTAGTGTTGAGCAGTTGGCTGTGAACAGCGCGTAGCGTTGCGCAGTTGGAGGTGAGCCGCCAGCAGTGGTGGATGTGGGGAGAAAGATGGCAGAATTTTGAGAGCGGACGATCTGAACGTGTGTCCGTCTCAAAAACGAAATTTGTAAGGCTGGATGTCGTAATCTGATATATATAATATATATGTCATATTATGACATAGTGATCAAAAGTCATTATATATATATATATATATATATATATATATATCAGATTATGACATAGTGTTCAAAAGTCACTATATATATATATATATATATATATATATATATATATATATATATTTATTTATTTATTATGACTTACGAACACTATTAAGGTAAATACATCATTTGTTCTCTATCAAAATCGTTCATTTGCTAACTATGCCTATCAGTAGTTAGTGCCTTCAGTTGTTAGAAACTTTTATTTAGCTCGCAGTATCGGCGTTCGCTGTATTGCAGTAGTTCGAGTAACAAAGATTTTTGTCAGGTAAGTGATTCATGAAAGGTATAGGTTATTGTTAGTCACGGCCATTCTTTTGTGGGGATTATTGAAAGTCCGACTGCGTTGCGCTAAAAATATTGTGTGTCAGTTTAGTGATGATCAGAATAAGTAAAGAGAGAACTGTCTGAGTACGTTCAGTTTTGCTCAGCTGTTTGAAAATCGAATAACGTAAGAGGTTTACCAGCATAGTAATAAAAAAAAATTCTAAGGCGATGTTTCATGGGGCATCCTGGAATATTCCCACTTCTGCCGATGTTGTTTCAAGAAGCAATGTATCCTTTGCAGGCAAGTGTTTAACAACGAAAATACGTCATCTCCATCCACACAAACCTTGTGGATGCAGTTCACACGGCTGGACATACAACAGCCTACGTTCCATTTTTTTCTCATGAAGTTCACATATATGAGTTAAATACGAACATATATACCGAAGAGCCAAAGAAACTGGTACACCTCCCTAATATCGTGTAGGGCCCCCGCCAGCACGCAGAAGTGTCGCAACACGACGTGGCATACACTCGACTAATGTCTGAAGTAGTGCTGGGGGGAACTGACACCATTAATCCTGCAGGGCTGTCTATAAATCCGTAAGAGTACCATGGGGTGGAGATCTCTTCCGAACAGCACGTTGCAAGGCATCCCAGATTTGGTCAGTAATGTTCATATCTGGGGAGTTTGGTGAACAGAAGAAGTGTTTAAACTCACAACAATGTTCCAGGAGCCTCTCTGTAGCAATTCTGGACGAGTGGGGTTTCACACTGATCCGCTGGAATTTCCCAAGTTAGTCGGAACGCACAATGGACATGAATGGATGCAGGTGATTGGACAGGATGCTTACGTACGTGTCACCTGTCAGAGTCGTATCTAGACGTATCAAGGGTCCCATATCACTCCAATAGCACACGCAACACACCATTATAGAGCCTCCACCAGTTTGAACAGTCCCCTTCTGACATACACGGCAATGGATTCATGAGGTTGTCTCCGCACCCGTACATGTTCATCCGCTCGATACAATTCGAAACGACACTCGTCCGACCACGCACCAATTTTCCAGTCATCAACAGTCCAATGTCGGTGTTGGTGGCCCAGACGCTGCCTAAAGCTTCGACATCGAAACCCCATATCGATGATGTTTCGTTGAATGGTTCGCACACTGACACTTGTTGATGGCCCAGCACTGAAACCTGCAGGAATTTGCGGAAGGGTTGCACTTCTGCCACGTTGAACGATTCTCTTCAGTCGTCGTTGGTCTCGTTCTTGCTGAATCTTTTTCAAGCCGCAGAAATGTCGGAGGTTTGATGTTTTACCTGAATGCTGATATTCCCAGTACACCCGTGAAATGGTTGTACAGGAGATGCTGTGTCCCATCGCTCGTGCGTCGACTGTAACACCACGTTGAAATTCACTTACAGGGTAAATCTTCATAACATGTCATTGTAGCAGCAGTAACTGCTCTAACAACTTCGTCAGACACTTGTTGCATTATATAGGCGTTTCCGACCGCAGCGCCGTATTCTGCCTCTTCACATATCTCTGTATTTGAATACGCGTGCATATACCAGTTTCATTGGCGCTTGAGTGTAATACTGGAAGAGAATATGATTTATACTTTCTATTATTCAGCTTCAGTGCGCATAGGAAAGAGTGGTGTATTACGAAGCATTCAGGATAAAAAATTGAAATAACACTCCCTGTGAACCAAAATACACTCCTGGAAATTGAAATAAGAACACCGTGAATTCATTGTCCCAGGAAGGGGAAACTTTATTGACACATTCCTGGGGTCAGATACATCACATGATCACACTGACAGAACCACAGGCACATAGACACAGGCAACAGAGCATGCACAATGTCGGCACTAGTACAGTGTATATCCACCTTTCGCAGCAATGCAGGCTGCTATTCTCCCATGGAGACGATCGTAGAGATGCTGGACGTAGTCCTGTGGAACGGCTTGCCATGCCATTTCCACCTGGCGCCTCAGTTGGACCAGCGTTCGTGCTGGACGTGCAGACCGCGTGAGACGACGCTTCATCCAGTCCCAAACATGCTCAATGGGGGACAGATCCGGAGATCTTGCTGGCCAGGGTAGTTGACTAACACCTTCTAGAGCACGTTGGGTGGCACGGGATACATGCGGACGTGCATTGTCCTGTTGGAACAGCAAGTACCCTTGCCGGTCTAGGAATGGTAGAACGATGGGTTCGATGACGGTTTGGATGTACCGTGCACTATTCAGTGTCCCCTCGACGATCACCAGTGGTGTACGGCCAGTGTAGGAGATCGCTCCCCACACCATGATGCCGGGTGTTGGCCCTGTGTGCCTCGGTCGTATGCAGTCCTGATTGTGACGCTCACCTGCACGGCGCCAAACACGCATACGACCATCATTGGCACCAAGGCAGAAGCGACTCTCATCGCTGAAGACGACACGTCTCCATTCGTCCCTCCATTCACGCCTGTCGCGACACCACTGGAGGCGGGCTGCACGATGTTGGGACGTGAGCGGAAGACGGCCTAACGGTGTGCGGGACCGTAGCCCAGCTTCATGGAGACGGTTGCGAATGGTCCTCGCCGATACCCCAGGAGCAACAGTGTCCCTAATTTGCTGGGAAGTGGCGGTGCGGTCCCCTACGGCACTGCGTAGGATCCTACGGTCTTGGCGTGCATCCGTGCGTCGCTGCGGTCCGGTCCCAGGTCGACGGGCACGTGCACCTTCCGCCGACCACTGGCGACAACATCGATGTACTGTGGAGACCTCACGCCCCACGTGTTGAGCAATTCGGCGGTACGTCCACCCGGCCTCCCGCATGCCCACTGTACGCCCTCGCTCAAAGTCCGTCAACTGCACATACGGTTCACGCCCACGCTGTCGCGGCATGCTACCAGTGTTAAAGACTGCGATGGAGCTCCGTATGCCACGGCAAACTGGCTGACACTGACGGCGGCGGTGCACAAATGCTGCGCAGCTAGCGCCATTCGACGGCCAACACCGCGGTTCCTGGTGTGTCCGCTGTGCCGTGCGTGTGATCATTGCTTGTACAGCCCTCTCGCAGTGTCCGGAGCAAGTATGGTGGGTCTGACACACCGGTGTCAATGTGTTCTTTTTTCCATTTCCAGGAGTGTGTAAATCAGACACCAAAAATAATTGTAGTGTGATATAAATCTTATGTCCTTGGTCACTCATTTTTTCCTATGAAATTCCGTATTTCCTTACTGTGGATACAATCAACTTGTAAGGGGAAGCGTGTGTTAGTGCTTGTGTGTGTGTGTGTAAATAGATCATTGTGAAGTTTCGTTTATTTCAGTCACTCTTGCTTAATAAATATAGCCTGCTGTGACAATTTCAACTCACCTTCGCGTTGCCTAAGACTTATCTGTGCTGATGCCAAAGCGTTGCTTGTAAGGATAGACACAACTATGCACGGTGACGGTTTTATCACATTACCTGAAGGTGATTTATGTATAGTCGGAACTTGATGCAGCAATACAAATTTATTGTGCAATAAAAACTGATATAAACGAGACTTTGCATAAACTTTCACTTTCTGATGTCTTTGCCACACATAGACAACCTGACCATAAATATACGTAAGTACAACAAGTCGAATCCCGTGCAAAGTGCACCGAACTAGTATCATGTGGACGAGATTTCACTCATAGCAAGTTACAGTCTTTATAACCCACCAGAGGAGAGCCGAACTATCTAACTAACTGTCATGACATTTCTAGATACCATCATAAACTACTGCTGACCATTAGTCTTGAATGTGCGCACGACTTACGTCACCAGCCTCGTTTGTCAAGGTCTTCTGTAACCAAGCTTTTTTCGTTTAGTAAATGTTGCGCATAAGGGCTGCTTTTTTTATAGAACTGACATAAAAATATCACATGTGACATTAAATACTTCTGTTTAGTCGTTTGTTAGAATAAGAACTTACTGATGCGATTTCGATGGACGTTCTAATTTACACAGGTATTGATCCTTGGTCGGAGTAGTACTTAGGGATGTGATAAATTGATTTACACATGTCGTACCACAATAAGACCATTGCGCAGCAAGAGCGTCGCTTCGTCAGGTGCGAGAGTACACGTTGAGGGATTCCTGCGGACACAGTTCTGGTGCTGCACGTACGAGGTGCGACAATAAAGTAATGAGACTGATGTAAAAAAAATGTTGCTTACTGTTTTAATCAAGTTTAGTGTTGTCTCCTTCAAAGTAGTTCTCTTCTGATTGCACACAATTTTTTCAGTGCTTCTGCCATTGATGGTAGGAACTGACCTTCTGTAGTATCCTCCAAGACCCTCGTCACAGATTTTTGGACATATTGTGTTGTTTGAAAATAGTGTCCCTTGACCACCATTTTGACTCTTGGAAATAGAAAAAAGTTGCACAGAGCGATATCTGGTGAATAAGGTGGCTGTGGTAGTACTAAAATTTGTTTTGAGGTTACAAATTGCTGTACTGACAGAACAGTATGGGATGGCGCATTATTGTGATGCAGAATCTTCAGTTATTATTAGACGAACTGTTTCTCGATTGATGTTTAGTTCTTCTGCAATCATTTTCATGGATAATCTTCGATCAGATCGTATGAGTTCACGCACCCTGGCCAAGTTGACTTACGTCCGTGAGGTTGATGGTCGTCCACTGCGGTCTTGATCTTCAACATTGGCTCTGCCTTCACTAAACATTTTATGCCAACGAAAAACTTGAGCTCTTGACATAACCTACTCTCCAAAAGCCTTCTGAAGCTTACGGTAAGTTGTCGTCTCGTTTCCACACAATGTAACGCAAAAAGAAATGGCATACCGTTGCGCAATATTTCGATGTTCCATTTCCGTGACGAGAGACACAAACACGTGTTAACTTATTACAGCACAACTCACGACTAAGCAGTTGCATCAATGTGCCGCTTGGACTAGAAGCAGCTTATAAACCAAGGTCAAAGATATTGTGCCTAAGCAAGCCTGCAGGGTTGCCACATCTTGCAAAGAAAATCAGTCTCATTACTTTATTGTCGCACCTCGTATAACAGGAGCACCACAGCGAGCGACTGAAATGGCTCGGCAACTGTAAACGTACTACAGCGTTTCAGTCCTCGGGACAGTCAGATTTTTGTAGGCAAAACAGCTTAATTGCACACAGATTCATTGATAAATTCTGGCGGTATATGGACCTAATGCAATGTCGCGCCCATCCTTAGTGAATTGGTAACAACAATTTGATCGAGGCCGCGTAGAAGTGGGCGATGATGATTATCGGGAAACCCGAAACTTGCACCCTTCAACTTCCACCTTTCCAACAAGCACAAACAACAGCTGGGGACAAAGAGATTTTCCAACTATGAGGACGTTCACACAGCGCTTTTCTAATAGCTCCGTCTTCAACGATTGATCCACTGGTAGAACGTTCCGACCGTCGCTTACACAAATTTGGTGACTGTGTTGAAAAATAAGTGCCATCTATCTGTGTCATTTTTAAGCGCAGTATAGCGTTCAATAAAAGTTATTTGGCCTGCCGTAATATTGTGCAGCTTACGTTTTAAATGTGCATCTCTGTGATGCGGACATATTTAATGACTGTGCAGTGCAGTGTTGTGTTTGCGATATTATGTTTGGCTGTGGAATTGGGACGGAAAGAAGAGAGTAAAATCCGATGTAGGTACATAGCCTGTTCCTCCATCAACTGAGTCTTACAGCAACACAACGATGATTGATTTTGTAACGAGGTATGTCCTTTCGCGAAATGAGGCCGTTTGTACCTGCTGAGAACATCGATGACCTTTGTATCGCGTTAGATGATGAAAAGCAGTGTCTTGCAGCCACTACCTGTTCTAAAAATGTTTGCATCTGATTATAGCTGCAAGGCCGAAATCGATTATCAATTTTAATAAAAAAGTATGTCACCAAAACATTGACTCATAATCTAATAAGATTCGTTCCTTCACTTTGTAAGATTATTGTCATCAAAAATTGTACATCAGTAAGTATGCTTCCTTTTCTGGTCGATTGTTGGTAATGACAGTTTCTTCACAATTAAAGTTCGACTCCACTAACTGAGGAAGCAGGAAATGTAAAATATTAGTTATTTTTATTTTGTAGTAGCCGTTTACCTGCGGCGTTGCCTGTGCACGCGTATGTCACATATACTGTACACCTCTTCTTCTCCTCCCCTCTCTCGTCCATCTCCTCTCCCACCCCCTCACCCCTCCGTCCATCTGCTCCTTCCCCCTCTGTTTATCTCATCCTTCCCCTCACTCTGTCCATCTTCTCCTCCCTCTCTTCATCTCCTTTCCTTTCCTTTCTGTCACTCTCCTCCTTTTCCCTCTCTCCTCCTGTTCCTTTTCTCTGTCCGTTTCTTCCTCCCCTTCTCTCCCATCTTTCTGCCCAACTGTTCCTTCCCCTGTCTCTGTCCATCTCCTTCTCTTTCCTTTCTGTATCCATCTTCTCCTCTCTCCTCTCTCTGTCCATTCCCCCTCCCCCTATTTCTGTCTATCTCCTCCTCCTCCTACCTGTGCCTGTCTCCTTCCCCCTCTGCATCTGTCCATCTCTTGGTCCTCCCTTCTCTCTCAAAGTTATCACACTCACCCCAAATAGAAGGCAGGTGGTTATTACCCATCTCTTTGTCCTTCCTTCTCTCTCCAAGTTATCACACCTTCTCCAAATAGAAGGCAGGTGGTTCTTACCGATACAAAATTTCTTGCCAGACTATAACTAATACGTATACCAAATATGGCCAACGGCCTTGCCGCAGTGGTAACACCGGTTCCCGTCAGATCACCGAAGTCAAGCGCTGTCGGGCTGGGCTAGCACGTGGTTGAGTGACCATCCGGTCTGCCGAGCTCTGTTGGCAAGCGGGATCCATTCGGCCCTTGTGAGGCAATCTGAGGAGCTAGTTGATTCGGAAGTAGCGGCTCCGGTCTCGTAAACTGACATACGGCCGGGAGAGCGGTGTGCTGACCACATGCCCCTCCATATCCGCATCCAGCGACGCCTGTGGGCTGAGGATGACACGACAACCTGTCAATACCGTTGGTCCTTCCAAGGTGTGTTCGGACGGAGATAGGGATAACAAATTTCATTGAAATCGTTCCAGGAGTTTAGGATGAGCTCT
The DNA here is from genome assembly GCF_021461385.2 of Schistocerca piceifrons. Lineage (NCBI taxonomy): Eukaryota > Metazoa > Arthropoda > Insecta > Orthoptera > Acrididae > Schistocerca > Schistocerca piceifrons. The sequence goes on along the minus strand of NC_060140.1, from coordinate 912,746,218 downwards.
TTACCCATTGCTTCAGTCGCATAGGCACATGTAAAATATATTTCACGAATATTTAACATACTTCATGCGTATTTGTACACATATTTCACCTGCATTTCTGGCGAATTTTATCCTACTGTTTTATTTTCAGGCAGGTTAATGTTTATGACGTTGTATCTCCCGAATTATGTGCTGTACAATTACACAATTTTTCAGGAACATCTAGTGGTATATGTGCTACTGTCTGCAAAAAGTGTAGCGAATAGATTTGGTAGCAACGAAGTATTAAATTTGAACGTCTTGCATGATACAGCAGTTTTTCACGCATCTCATTTTTTATGACGTCATACATCCTGAATTAAGTGTCGTATAATGATGTAATTTTTCTGGTACATTCAGTGGTATATGTGAATACTGTTAGCAAAACATGTTACGAATATAGTCAGTAGCAAAGAAGTGACAAATTAAAATGTCATGTTTAATGTGGCAGTTTTACTGCATGAACAACACAAATGTAGTAAGAGACGAACTTTTTTCCTTTCATCATTTTGTCTGTTGGTCAGCGCAAGAAAGATTCGTAAAGGTTTCAAATTGCCAGTAAAGTTTGTTGCAAGTCTCTAAGTGCTCTTATTCGCAAATACTGGATAACTCAAGCATGGGTACTCTCGCGTCGTGGGCCACACTCTTTTTTCACCCACACTCGTTTGATAGGTGTATGGTTCTTAGCCCCATAGTGATTTTTTTCAGGTGGTAAGTGATATGTCTACCAAGTTTGGTTGAAATCGGTCCAGCGGTTTAGGAGGGGCTGTGGAACACACATACATACATTCTTATAATTTGTATCGATATCGTACATCTTCCGATGTCATGTATTTATTTGTTGCGAATCATTACTCTTACGATACTTATTTTGCACACACTTGCTGCACTGTGTTTGTGTTAGATATTTATGTTTGTAGCAGCGATGTATCGGATGACCGCATCGTAAGTTCTGTGATTCTGTATAGCTAAGAGATCCGTTACAAAGACTGGCAACAGTTAGCAAATCGCAAGCGTCAATCATTTTTACTGTCGGACGAATGTAATTGTAAAACGCTTCCACTGAAAACTTAATCTGAAAAATACGTTACAGTCGCAAATTTTTGCCACTGTTCATTACTGAAAATAGAGGTTTCCTATCTCTCTTTCAGGACATCATTAATGTTACAACAGAGACCTATGTCATCGTAAGTGGTAGCCTAACAGGCTGTTTTTTTCGCAAGGCAGTCGTAAATGTCTAGACATAAGAGCACACTTTTTTTTCTTGATTCACATTTATAATATGCGGTAAGTTAACTGTTTAACTCTATAAAGCAATATAACCTCAGCAGTATAAGATGGATTGGATTAGATATTTGTTTCATTATTCGATAGTGAGGACATCCGCAAGGATGTCGAATACATAAAACATTCTTACAAAAAGGAGATAAATTAATGTTCCTTCCATAGATCCTAAGTTAAATAGTCGTCTTGGATGTGGAATTAGCCAAAACAATCTGAAAAATATTTTCATGTAAGCGTTAATAAGAAACTTAACACAAATATTGTAAACGTTATATACACTGAAGTGCTCAGGCTACTGCAGCCACACTTCATCAAACAGAAAGTAAGCTTTCAACACTTTTTTGCGTCAATCATATTAGTGCACTGAAGATATGCAGGTGTCATATAAGAGGTACCACTCGTCTTCGTTGATATTATTAATAATGTACACATTAGTTCGTTGTACTATGAAAATCTTTGATGGAGTAGGACCTGCCCGTAAAGCAATCTTCATTAGTGCCTAAAACGTTTTACGGTGGCTGGCAAGTTATTGTCAATGTGTGCTCATGAATAATGGACACCTTTACACATCAAATTAACGGTTTTTAAACAGTTGTGAACATTGTTCTTATTTCTAGTACAGAGTCCAAGAACTGACCTGTTGGTTTGAATGAGAGATATTTGTTATCGTCCCGCTGACTTCAACAAGTGTCATATGATTCGAAGAATGTCATTGACTGTATGAAAGAGTAATACCAACGTCAGCCGCTTGAGGACACTGAAATAGTTCAGTGGCGATAAGTGAAAACTTATGCCGGATCCGGACTCGAACCCAGATGTCCCACTTTACAGCTTCGGCTATCACGGCACGCTTCACGTCCGCACTAAAGTCCCAACTTGTCGCACACTACTAGTGCTGTAGCGCCCCACTCGGTCCATTTTCCTCATTGCTTGCAGCATTTCGCACGATTCTCGCAAGAGGTCGGACCTAGGGTGCACTCACATTGAAGATATCATGAAATTCCGCCGAAGCTTAGATATCAGTGCCATATGTGTTGTGTCTCTTCTTTCGGACATGTCCGAAAGAACAAATACCATACTGTCATGTTTCCGTGGCCGTACACATACGTGACAAAAGAGAGTGTATGACAAGTTGGGAATCTGCGTTGGACGTGAAGCGTCCTTGGATAGCTAATCGCTTAAGGCGACCGCTCATGTTGTAAGACGTCCACACGCCCACAATGTGAAGCGAGATATCAAGGTTTGGATCCCTGTCCGGCAAAAACTTTTCCTTGTCACCACTGAATTATTTCCATGCCCTCTTGCGGCCGATGACAGTATTCCTCTTTCGTCATATATACATTGTAAGGCATTTAAAACTGTTTGTCGGAATATTTGGCAAAATACACATCGGATTAAACAAAGGTGGTAGTAACGTTGTTCACCACAAAGAGCGACACCCGTTAAGAAAACGCACGACCCCTCCTCACCCCCGCACCACCCTCGGGGGCGGGAGGGGGGAGATGACATTGAAATCTTAAATAGGAACCCCAATTTTATTGCATATTTGGATTCTCACTGAAAAAATACATAATATTTGTATGAAACATTTCTTTCATTTCATGACAGATGGCACTGTAATCGGCGAACTGTTGCAAAACGGTACTATGTCAAACAAATAAACGTCCGATTAAGACAATCGAAATACTTTTATGATATTTTTGATAATACTATCTTGGGACTCTCTCACAATCGAATGAAGCACAGTCCATTATCATGCGCTCAGTCCACGGTCAGACTATGCATGTTGCTTCAGTGACTCGGACTGTACACACCTCATCGCAATTATTGCATGATGTTAAAGATTGGAGGGAGGGTTGATAGCATTTCCACGTCCTTTGAGACTCATAGGAATTTTCCGTCTGCAATGACGTTCGCAGTATTGTCCACCCGTTTACTGAAGCGGGAAGTGATAAACTTCGAGAAAAAGTCTGAAAGTGGCCTGTTACAAACGAAAATAACGCAGTGAATGTTTTAGGTGTGGTTTCTGCAAATCCTCACGTTAGTTGTAGGCAAATTGCGCGAGATTCAGGAATTTCGCAAAGTGTTCGACGCATACTGCATGCACACAAATGGCATCCATTTCGTTTATCGCTGCATAAAGAACTGCATGGTGAAGAGTTTCACAATCGCCTGAATTTCTGCAAGTGGATACAGGAACAACTGGGAGTCAATGATAATTTCATTTTACAGTGAATCGATATAATATGCATTATTTGTCGGCGGAGAATCCCCATTGGGTAAGGCAAGTTGAACATCAACGTCCATGGAGTGTCAACGTTTGGTGCGGTATTTTAGGTAAGCAGGTAACTGGCACATACTTCATAGAAAGTAAGCTGACTCGTCAAATGTACAGCGACATTGTGGATAATGTTTTATTCATACTAAAGGACGATGTTTCGCGTCAAACGAGACTGGATATGTGGTTTCAACACAATGGATTCCCAACACATTATTAATGACTAGCTTGAGAAGTTTTGAATCAAAACTATTCGGGTGGATGGAATGGACGAGGAGATCCCCAAACGTAGCTCGCACGTTCACCTGATCTGACTTCTGCTGGTTTTCTCCCGTGGAGGTGGCTAAATGGTCCAAAAAAATGGCTCTGAGCACTATGGGACTCAACTGCTGAGGTCATTAGTCCCCTAGAACTTAGAACTAGTTAAACCTAACTAACCTAAGGACATCACAAACATCCATGCCCGAGGCAGGATTCGAACCTGCGACCGTAGCGGTCTTGCGGTTCCAGACTGCAGCGCCTTTAACCGCACGGCCACTTCGGCCGGCGGAGGTGGCTAAAAGAGAGAGTTTACAGGGATGTACCAACAACACCCGAAGATATGCGGCGGCGAATTTGCAGTGAATGTGCAAACATTAGCGCAGAGACACTAATACACGATTCATTCAGACACAGAGTTTCAATGCGCATTAGAAGCAACGGACAACGTTTCGACCATTTGCTTTGCTGGAACGCTGTTGACAGCCAAGAGAACTCACAGTAATCAAGCTATCCGAGGTAGTGAGAGGCAAGTGGACTGACGAAAATCGAGCACCCCGAAGGGAACACATTACTACTATGTCCACGTCATTGTTCCTGGCTAATGTGGTCTAAGAATGCACTGCAGGAGGGTAGACAGTATCACATGATAACATTTTCCCAAATATCAAATAATGTACTTTGATTTTCCTAATAATACGTGGATTTTTGTCAGATATTACCGTTTTGCAACAGTTGTCACCCCGTATTCATGTGTGTCGATTACAGCTCCATCTATCATGAAACGAAAGAAATGTTTCATACAAAAGTTACAGATTTTTTCACGGTGAATCCAAATCTGCAACAAAAAATTGGCGTTCCTATTTAAGATGTGAAAGTCACCCTCCCTCCTGGCCCCAGGAGAGGTGCAAGGGGGTCGAGCGTTATGTTAATCGATCTCCCTCTTTGAGGTGTGAACGTTTATTGCCATTTTTTAAATCCGATGTGTATTTCGCCAAATATTCCGACAAAGAGTTTTAAATGCCACACCCTGTATATACGTATAGCCACGGAATCATGACAGGGTGTTGTCTGTTCTTTCGGACATGCCCAAAAGCCAAAAGAACAGACATCACACATATAATAGTTATTCGCAGTCACTGAATCAGTAGCAGCTGGCGAATTAAACAGAAAATAAAATACAGTTATATTTTTTTATTTGTGTGATAGAGGAACTTCGTTTCCTAACTCGTTGTTTGGAAAAAGCCATACCATATACGTCAGTGGCCAAGTAAAATGGATTGGAGCGAAGGGATTTCAAGTAGGCACAAGAGTGTTAAAACCCGTCGGATATCTTTTCAGCCTTGAGAAACGAGACCTACAGTGCATGTCCCGATAACGCAGAGGGACAATGACCATAAACTGCTGTAGCAAGGCTGTCGGTAATGTGAAACCTCGGTCGGCCCATTAAATCTATTAGACTGGAATCAACATAAATATTCGCTTCCTAAATGGTTCATTTCGATCACATTCATTCAGACTTGCCAGTTTTTTGTGAACTGCCTGCAGGTAACCCGCCGCGCGATGGAACTAGCGTGACTCATACCACGCCCGCCAACTTTCAGAAGCATGTCTATAAAGTGTAATGGCATGATTGCGTAATTCTAGGCAGGCAAGTTTGAGCAGGAGCCAAGACGAAAGATTACACTTCCCTTCTAGTTTCTCTCTCTTGAAAATGTCGTTGCTAAATATGGGCACAGTTGCGTTCTTCTCCGCGCTTCACGCAAGGTACTCAGTTTAGAAAATATTTGTTCGTTGCCCGTAACTAACGAGAGGAAAGTTTGTATAGAGCTTCAGTGAGTGATTCATATTCAAGAGGTGCACGTCGTTGATTGTATCTCTACAGCTTGTTACTTACTCTTAATTAGTCATCTAATTTAGCATTTATCTCTGCTCCATATATTTTGCCAAAAATCTGGACAATGTTTATAGAACTCAATGCAGTAAAATATTGATCGCGAATGTATTTCGCTGTCGTATATTGGACATATATATTAAAAGAAAATACATTTTACTTTTAAATTGTGTGAGAAGGAAACTTCGCTTCCTAACTTTGTAGTATATGTACGTATATACTGAGCAACAATAACATACACTGAAGACAGATAGCCGAATAAACATAAAACATTGTCCAGACGGTGTCATTCTTTATTATATTAAAAGTAGTCACAGTGCTCTCAAACGTCATGATGTCAGTTAACAACGTAACATAGAGGGTAAAATTTTGATCTATTATGCACGGACGTAGAACGCTGCGAGTGTGCCGAATAAAAGTCTTCAGAACAACTGCAACTAGTCGCTTTTTGTGAAGGTTCATTTTTATTTTACCATGACTGGTTTCAAGTCACATAGTGATTAACCGTCAGGCGTGAAAACGGTGAAACGTAGTGAGGATTCAACATCGGTTATTGTGCGAACTGTTGTTTATTCTACACTGTAAACCTTTGGCAGATGTGTGAAAATGTTTCTCTTCATGTCTTTATGGTTAGTTTAAACTAGTTTGACAGTGATATCCGGAAAGCAGAATCCAATGCAGTTTTAGAAACCCGTTTCAGTCATTATTGAAGATCTTTAGTCACCCACGGCTTTAGGTTACATGTGATAGGGAGCCATGGCCATCCATATATATATATATATATATATATATATATATATATATATATATATATATATATATATATATATCCGAGGGACACGGTGTACATAAACCTCTCACAAAAAAAAAAGAATTAAAAAGTATTTCTGAAATGATCACGAAGACTTAGTGAGTATAATAGATTCAGATTGTTAAGTGCTCTGTTTAAACACAAAACTAGAAACTGAAGGTATCAACCACGAGAACTCGTTTCTGTCCAGGCCCGAATATGGAGGATCAGGATTTGCCATCATGGTTTCTTCTCCTAGGATATGGGTCAAAGCCCTATTCTTGAAAACAACGGTTATGGTTCTTCCGATCGTATTGTCGTTGGAGATATGAATCCTCTTCAGTCAATAGGACCATTGATCAATTTTCATTTGTTTAGGGTCATGAAAGAAAAGGATATAAGTTTACTGGACGACAAGTAAGTGGTGCGTAGGAAGTAACGTTAGGCCATAATTCATCCCAGATGAAGGAGATAGGCAAACCAAGAACTCAAGTCAGCGTGGTTGCAAGGTTGATGATGTAGGACTCTCATTGAACAGGAGTATTAAAGAGTCCGTACGCAGGTTCGAATCCTGCCTCGGGCATGGATGTGTGTGATGTCCTTAGGTTAGTTAGGTTTAATTAGTTCTAAGTTCTAGGCGACTGATGATCTCAGAAGTTAAGTCCCATAGTGCTCAGAGCCATTTGAACCGTTTGAACCAGTCCGTACGCCTACCGATACCAAAGCAGTGAGCACGTAAACAATGTCTCTTGAATTATTAAATGTAAAAATTAAGAAATAAGAACCAAAATTAAATCGAGACCCAGGTAGACGGATAAAAAATGGGAACCGTACAAAACAAAAATTGCCTAAAACTGGAATTTAAGATGTGTGTTGTGTGTTGTGGTCTTCAGTCCTGAGACTAGTTTGATGCAGCCCTCCACGCTACTCTATCCTGTGCAAGCTTCTTCATCTCCCAGTACCTACTGCAACCAACATCCTTCTGAATCTGCTTAGTGTATTCATCTCTTGGTCTCCCTCTACGATTTTTACCCTCCACGCTGCCTTCCAATACTAAATTAGTGAGCCCTTGATGCCTCAGAACATGTCCTACCAACCGATTCCTTCTTCTGGTCAAGTTGTGCCACAAACTTCTCTTCTCCCCAATCCTATTCAATACTTCCTCATTAGTTATGTGATCTACCCATCTAATCTTCAGCATTCTTCTGTAGCACCACATTTCGAAAGCTTCTACTCTCTTCTTGTCCAAACTATTTATCGTCCATGTTTCACTTCCATACATGGCTACAGTCCATACAAATACTTTCAGAAATGACTTCCTGACACTTAAATCTATACTCGATGTTAACAAATTTCTCTTCTTCAGAAATGCTTTCCTTGCCATTGCCAGTCTACATTTTATATCCTCTCTACTTCGACCATCGTCAGTTATTTTGTTCCCCAAATAGCAAAACTCCTTTACTACTTTAAGTGTCTCATTTCCTAATCTGATTCCCTCAGCATCACCCGACGTAATTCGACTATATTCCATTATCCTCGTTTTGCTTTTGTTAATGTTCATCTTATATCCTCCTTTCAAGTCACTGTCCATTCCATTCAACTGCTCTTCCAAGTCCTTTGCCGTCTCTGACAGAATTACAATGTCATCGGCGAACCTCAAAGTTTTTATTGCTTCTCCATGGATTTTAATACCTACTCCGAATTTTTCTTTTGTTTCCTTTAGTGCTTGCTCAATATACAGATTGAATAACATCAGGGAGAGGCTACAACCCTGTCTTACTCCCTTCCCAACCACTGCTTCCCTTTCATGTCCCTCGACTCTTATAACTGCCATCTGGTTTCTGTACAAATTGTAAATAGCCTTTCGCTCCCTGTATTTTGCCCCTGCCACCTTTAGAATTTGAAAGAGAGTATTCCAGTCAACATTGTCAAAAGCTTTCTCTAAGTCTACAAATGCTAGAAACGTAGGTTTACCTTTCCTTAATCTTTCTTCTAAGTCGTAAGGTCAGTATTGCCTCACGTGTTCCAGTGTTTCTACGGAATCCAAACTGATCTTCCCCGAGGTCGGCTTCTACTAGTTTTTCCATTCGTCTGTAAAGAAATCGTGTTAGTATTTTGCAGCTGTGGCTTATTAAACTGATTGTTCGGTAATTTTCACATCTGTTAACACCTGCTTTCTTTGGGATTGGAATTATTATATTCTTCTTGAAGTCTGATGGTATTTCGCCTGTTTCATACATCTTGCTCACCATATGGTAGAGTTTCGTCAGGACTGGCTCTCCCTAGGCCGTCAGTAGTTCCAATGGAATGTTGTCTACTCCCGGGGCCTTGTTTCGACTCATGTCTTTCAGAGCTCTGTCAAACTCTTCACGCAGTATCGTATCTCCCATTTCATCTTCATCTACATCCTCTTCCATTTCCATAATATTGTCCTCAAGTACATCGCCCTTGTATAGACCCTCTATATACTCCTTCCACCTTTCTGCTTTCCCTTCTTTGCTTAGAACTGGGTTTCCATCTGAGCTCTTGATATTCATACAAGTCGTTCTCTTTTCTGCAAAGGTCTCTTTAATTTTCCTGTAGGCAGTATCTATCTTACCTCTAGTGAGATAAGCCTCTACATCCTTACATTTGTCCTCTAGCCATCCCTGCTTAGCCATTTTGCACTTCCTGTCGATCTCATTTTTAAGACGTTTGTATTCCTTTTTGCCTGCTTCATTTGCTGCATTTTTATATCTTCTCCTTTCATCAATTAAATTCAATATTTCTTCTGTTACCCAAGGATTTCTACTAGCCCTCGTCTTTTTACCTACTTGATCCTTTGCTACCTTCACTACAGCATTCCTCAAAGCTACCCATTCTTCTTCTACTGTATTTCTTTCCCCCATTCCTGTCAATTGTTCCCTTATGCTCTCCCTGAAACTCAGTACAACCTCTGGTTCTTTCAGTTTATCCACGTCCCATCTCCTTAAATTCCCACCTTTATGCAGTTTCTTC